>NW_024429198.1:31454861-31944861 GCF_017639785.1 Mesocricetus auratus | reverse complement strand
AAGAAGAAGAAACCCTGAAAGCTGTTTGTGCTAGAAAATAAGCTATGGAGGAATATGCAACATAGAATGCCTAGAAAGGAGGCTCTACTGACCAAGACGGGAATGACTTCGGAATTAAAATGATTTATGGTAGCAATGGCTGATAATTATATTCTTAGCCGGGTGGTGGTGGCGCACGCCTTTAATCCCAGTACTCGGGAGGCAGAGGCAGAAGGATCTCTGTTAGTTCAAGACCAGCCTGGTCTAGAAGAGCTAGTTCCAGGACAGCCTCCAAAGACACAGAGAAACCCTGTCTCGAAGAACCAAAACAAAATAAAACAAAACAAAAAACCAAAAAAAAAAAAAACCAAACAAACCCAAAACACAAACAAAAAAAACCAACAAAGCAAAAAAGCCAGGGTTCTGTCAGTGTGTACTAGTATAGATGAATGAATTAAGAAACAGAAGATCTCTCTTTAACATACCACTAACTAATAAAGTTAGGTGAGACAAACATAAAAGAGGTGAGCTATAAGCCATCGCATTGAGCCATAATTGATTCAGATAAATAATACCAATAATTACAAAGAATAATGGTGAAAGTGTGGTGAGAAATGGGATTTTTATAGTCTCAAACAAAATACCTTTTTGTGTCAAGGGGGGAAAAGAATAACGGAGAGAACCAGTGTTCACTGTCCTCAGTGACTGCATTTGATCTGCTGAGAGTACCTAAGTTAACACCGTATATCACACCAAAACGCATCATCTTGGTTGAGCCCAGACTTGATGATCTTCCTGATGAAGATGCATGTTCTCATCCGATCACAAGGACTCGTCAGCCTGCCACTGGCTGAATTGTGGTCTTCAAAGAGATCTGATAGAAGACACTGGACTGTGGTGAGAACCACAGCTTTCCAGCCAGTGTCTTGGCAGAGATCTTACTGTACCCATTGGTACGCTTCAGTGGAGTCTATGGGGAAAATTGGGTGTGTTGTGCTGTTCTTAAAAGTTTTGTGTAAGTTTGACATCCCCAATAAGTCAACAGGAGGCACCAAGAAAGCAGCACTTAAGAGTTATAGGGAAGTGTTCTGTGAAGTCGGAGTCTGCAGTGTGTGCTCAGTGAGGTCCTGGGTGCTCCTAGGTGGTAGAAGAGCAAATCTTCGGCAACAGGAGGAAGGAAAGGGGCAAGGGTTGGTAGAGTCTGCAAAGAGGCTTGTTCCCCAAAGTGGTTGTGTACATGTATCTGTGAGGAGCATTTTCCGCACCACGCTATCATGGCTGTCTTCATCACTAGCAGAGGCCTGCGCGATTACAGGAATTCAAGGCCGAGAAGTGGACAGCTGTGGCAATGGAAAGTAAGATGAAACCACTCTTGGTAGGGCTTGAACATGGTATGGGCAGGGAGCAGGCATAAGGAGAGATTTCCTGGCTTGTGGAAATGTTGCCACTGCAGCCTGCCTACCTGGAAATTATTACCTGCGTACCTTTATTCCCTTTAGTTATTTTTACTTTTTTTGTTTTGGCGTTTTGAGACAGGGTTTCTCTGTAGCTTTGAAGGCTGTCCTGGAACTCGCCCAGTGGACCAGATTGAACTCAAATTCACAGAGATTCCCCTGTTTCTGCCTCCTGTATGCTGGGATTTTTTTGGCCTGTGCCATCACCACCCAGCTATTCTTACATTTAATTGGAATATAATATTTGTGCTTATTGGTAGAGCAAAATATGTATTATACTTTAGCTGAAACATATATAATGATAAAACCAGAATAATTAGCATTTCTCTTTTTGTCATTAGAACTAACACACTGTGTATATTAATACTTTTGAACCATTATTACATTTCTGAAGTGAGTCCTGCTTGGTTATTTTCTCTCTTTTTGAGGTTTATCTCATATGCAGGAGTGTCTTTGCCGGAATACGTGTCTGTGAACCACGTGTATGTGGTGCCTGCCAAGGTCAGAAGAAATTATTGGGTCCTCTGGAACTTGAGTTACAGCTGCCTCTTCAGAGCTACTTCCTGCTCTATTTTTTTTTTGTAGCCATTACCCACCCTTTCTGTGTCTCTTCACATTATCCTTCCCATCCTATGAATGACCTTTGTTCTCTCTACGTCTGTGTGACCAACATTTTTAGCCTCCACAAATAAATGAGAACACGTGGTAGATTCAGAGCTTAGCTTCTTTCACTTAGCGCAGTGGAACCCAGTTCCATATTTTTCTAGCAAACAGCATCATTTAATCATTCCTATGGATGAGTAGCATTTCATAATGTTTATTCATCACATTTTCCATATCCGTTCATTCACTGGTGAAAATCTAGGCTGATTCCATACCCTGATTATTATGAATGGTGCTAGAGTTAATTCAGGTGTCTCTTTGATAAGCTCATTTTCTTTGGCTGTTTACTCAGAAGTGAATGGTCTCATATTTCTTATTTTAGATTTTAAAATTACATTTTCACTTTATATTTTATATTACATTATTCTCCCTCCTTGCCATGGTGTGTGTGTGTGGTGGGCGATGGTGGTAGTCTTCTACCATGTGTGCCGTGTAGGCCCTGAAGCAAACTCAGGTTGTTAGATTTGGCAGCAAGCACTGTTACTCACTGAGACATTTTGACACTTGCCATTTTTTTCCTGTGCTAATATCTTGAAGTATCCCCTATGTTTTCTTTTTTGTAGTTTCATAATTTGGGTACTTAATATATAGTTTTAGGTCAGGTCTGAGTTGATGTTTGAGATGATGAGAGGAGTTAAGCCTCAATCTTGTAAATAAGGGTAATTCCTTGTGGACCCAGATACAACCCCTGTGAGTCCTTCATTGAGACTAGTCAGCAGTGTCTAAAGGTGTTTCCTGATTTAGACTTCAGGTATTATAGAAGGAGTTTGCTTTGGCGGTGGACACAGAATGATGAAGGATATAAGTCCAGGACCCAAGAGGCGAGTGCCATTTGCTGAAAATGTCAACTCCTGTTTCTGGAAGAGGTGGCGCTCAGGGGTGCAGACTCTGGAGGCTGTGTCCCCATAACCCACAAGAGGGACATTCTCGAGGGGAATAAGGAGGTGTGCTGACCTCAGGGAAGTACTACAACTCCTCCATCTTGAGGGGAGCTCCCGTCTGTGTTTGACTACCTGTCCTTCTGCAGACACTGCTTAGGCCAAGATGCTGCCCCACAAAGCATTGCACAGTTGACCTGGTTGGCCTGATGAAGTTGCTGCTTTCTGTGCCGGTGTGGTTGATTATCTGTGGACCCTTGAGATGGAGGGGCTCTGTCTCTGGAGCAGGAAGATGCTGAAAGAGTCTCTGTTCTCAAGATGGCATATCACTAAAGTGCTCAGGTTTCAAGGTTGGGAAGACAGGGCCAGCCCATGAAGCCAGGTGATAGCATATGTGACCTCTCTATAGCTGGGACTGCTGGTGTCCAGGGAGCTTCAGTGAGCAGGAACTCCATTAACTCTCTCCTTCCCAGGAAGTGGGTCATGACCATGTGCTCCGTTCTACTCCCAATCCCACCGACCAGTTTTCTGTCTCTGAAAGGCTGGCATCTCCCAGCCAGTAGCCTGGAAATACGGATGTCTATTTGGGCTTCTGGTTCTTTCTTAGGGTTAAGGCGAACACTTGGGCCCCTCTTTCTAGCTGTCTTGGGATTGCTTCATCCAGATCTATTCTCAAAGGCCGTCCCCTCAGTTTGCCTGACTACACTTTTGACATCACCCCTCATCCCCAAGAGGCAGTAGAACCTTTCTGGCTTCCTGCTCAGTGTTTCTTCTTATGTTTGGCTTGCATGTGGTATCTAATTCTCTGCTGTATAAAATCAGGGATAGGTAATGACAGGTTGTATGATAGGTTGAAGGGGGAAGCAACTACAGGGAACAAGTGGGCACATCTTTACAAGGATCTGTGTATCTGACATTAAGATACCGGGATGTTTTACTAAATTCAATATGTATCTGTTGATCACAATTATGGCAAAATCTTGATAGGAGCTAGTGACCTATAATTACGTATAATTTATTTGTGTAACGGAGCTGAAGACTCAGGTAATTGCCAGGCAAGCAGGCCAACTCCATACTGCTGTTAGTTACAAGTTTTCTGACAAGTAGCTATAGATTTATTTATGAGTGTTGGTGTGTGTGTGTGTGTGTGTGTGTGTGTGTGTTGCTGAGAACTGAGCTCATGGATAACCAAGTGCTCTACTGAGCTGTCATCTTCCATTATCAGCTCATGTTTACAAGTAGATTTTATACTCTTTCTGACCTCGAGGGCATCCAGTCTGAGCTGTCAGGACAGCATCTTGCTGTGGGTTGTGGGAGTTTGGTGACTCTTATAGAATGCCTTATTCGTGCTGATATCCACACCTAAGCATCACGAAATTATGAATTTAGCACATCTTTGACTTTAAAATATTTCCTTTTAAAATACACTTTTTGGCTTTGTTTTACACAACACTTCTTGAGCCCTCACTGATACTGGGTACTTTCTCTTGTTTGCTGAAACATTTACTGATAAAACTCCATAACAACACCCAGTTTTTGCTACATCAGAGACTTCATAGCATGAAAATAATATGCAACTGCATTGTGTCTGAATTGTGTTATTCCCTCCCACAAGGAGCTAGTTTAAGTTTCATCTTCCACAATGACAGGTATTTGAGGACAAAGGTGATGTTTCTCCTCTGAAGGGTGAATAAATGACTGAAGACACACAGAGCTTGTGGGAAGAAGTAAATACCCTTAGCAAGGAGTTAAGAAGAGACAGGCACATGGCTGCCTTTTGACTAGTCCTCACTGGCTCAGAGGAAATGCATTTTAAATTTTCATTTATTTGTTTATTTATTTAACATCCCAACTTCAGCCTTCCCTCCCTTCTCTCCTTCCACTCCCTCTCCCCACATTCTCTCCACCCCCTCAATCCACCCCTCCTCTGCACTCAGAAAGGGGCAGGCCTCCCATGGGCATCAGCAAAGTATGGTTTATCAAGCTGCCTTAAGATCAAGCTCTTCCCCCTATATTCAGAATGAACAAGGCATGAGGGATAGGTTCCCAAGAGCCAGCCAAAGCACCAGGGACAGCCCCTGCTCCCACTGCCAGAAGTCCCATAAATAGACCAGGCTACACAACTGACTCATATGTGCAGAGGGTCTAGATCAGTCCCATACAGGCTCCTTGGTTGTCAATTCAGACTCAGAGTTCTCATGTGCCAGGCTAGCCTTTTCTGTAGGTTTTCCTGCAATGTGGGACCCCCACTAGGCTCCTATAATCCCTCCTCTCTCTCCTTAGCAGGACTCCCAAGCTCTGTCCAATGTTTGTCCATGGGTCTTTGAATCTCCCTTAATCAGTCACTGGATGAAGGCTCTCTGTTGACAACTGAGGTAGTCACCAATCTGATCACAGAAGGCCAGTTTAGACTATACATCCACTGCTGCAGGAGTCTTAGCTGGAAATGGGGGCTTATGGAATCCAGTAGAAGCCTGATGCAAGGGAAACTCCCACAAGTCTACAGTGATAGCCCCTATTTCCTGAGAAACTGTCATACTGATTTCCAAAGTGGCTGTGTAAGATGGCACTCCCACTAGCTAATGGAGGAGGGTTCCCCCTGCTCCACATCCTCTCCAGCATGAGCTGTCACTTGTGTTTTTGATCTTAGCCATTCTGACAGGTGTAAAATGGAATCTGAGCCATTTTAATTTGCATTGAGGAAATGCATTTGTGTGTGTGTGTTTCTTTGTGAGATGCTTGGAAGTGTGAAATCTTTAATGAACGTTTTGTGAAAAATCTGGAAATTATATCTCAAAAGTCACAACTTGCTGTAATATACAACTTGATCTATGCTTCAATTTTTTAAATATCACATTTGGATGATTGTTTATTCATGTTCCGATTTTTTTCTTGTCTGAGGAACCGAACAGTAAAAAGATTTTGAATTATAAATGGCCATTGCAAAGATCCCAAAGGCTAGTATTTGGTAAAGTCCCAGGTAAGACACAGCTATCAGCTAGGCTGGGGTGACAGGGGCACATTTCCATCACACTTGTCTAACCTCTTTAGATGGCTGGAGGAGGAAACAACATACAGGATACCGGCCCAATGTGCAGCTTGAGCCCCGGAGATCAGACACAGTATAGAGCCTGGGCTCCTATCTAATGCTGAAATGTTGGCATTTTACCTCAAGCTGGCCCTTGGGCGTATTTATCAGGGGCCGCTCGAGAAACAGATCAACAGGGGTAGGAACTGTGAGGAATTGGCTAATGTGGTCACGGAAGCTAATGGGAATCCCGGAGAAATGAATGCCACCATCCAGCGCAGGTCCAAACTGAGAATCAGGAGCAGATGTAAATAAGAGGCTGTGTTCCAGCTCACCCAGAGGCAGGAGGAAAGGGCGAATTTCTCCCTTACCAGTTTCTGTGCTCTACAGGCCTCAGAAGTTAGGTGACACCATCCACACCACTGGACCCTGTTCAGATGCTACCCTACCTGAAATACCCTCAGACATTGGAAGCTGTGTGACTGGGTAACTCACACATAGTCAAAGCAGTGTTGTTCATGGCCCCGGGCACTGTCCTTGTTAAAGTAGAGGCCAGTCCTTGGTTGTGGACCTGTTTACTCCAATATCTGAAGCCAGTCAGCAAGAAGGTTCAGACAAGAGTCCTTTCCGAAGATTCTTGGATTTCCTCCTAATTAACGAGACTCCGTGCATATGGTAGGAGCCTGTGTTCTGATTCCTGGAGGGCACATCACCATCAGGCATTCATCAGGCTGCCTAATGCATAGATGAGCCCATGCGTCTAGCAAGACTGAACATCATAGATGCACAAAAGGGCTGAGTCCTGCAGATTGTCGGACCAACTCCTGCTGTCACAAGGGTAGCCCTTCAGTTTAAAGACACTCTCAGGGAACCTGCCCATGTCTAAGGGTAGTCCTTCAGTTTAAAGACACTCTGGGGGAACCTGTCCATATCTAAGCAACTTCGCTTAGGGAGCTTTTCAAGACGGGGTTGCCAGGAATCCAGGGTTTTCTCTTATGTTTATTTGTTCCTGCCTTCTGGGAACTGCTGAGTGTTCTGCCAGCAGGCCTGGCAACTGTGTGCCTTGAGACAGCTGTGATGTCCCTGTAGGTCGGTCGGTCCTTACATCTTCTTTGTGGGAAGTAGTGTGTGGGACAGGTTTTGACTGGTAGAACCTTGAAGCATAGCATGACCTTAACACAGGACCTGGACAATGTGTCATTCTGTCTGTCCACACTGTTTCTGTGCCGCTGCTTACTTGGGCACTCGGTTCACAGTAGACTGTGTTGCTGTAGGCAGAATCTTGATGGAGGCCTGCTCTTCCCAGCTGTAGCTCTGGAACTCTAAAGCAAACTGGCTTACTAAAATTCCAACCAGGCCTCCTTCTTGCCCAGGGGATGCATCGGAGATTCCAGCTGTCCAGGAGGACAGTCCAGCTTGCTGCCGGGAGGTTCTGGGTGAGTCCTGAGTGACAAGTCATCTCTCCTACCCTCCCTCTTCTTTCTTCCTCTGAGCTCTTTGCTTCTCTTTCCTATCCTTTTCATACCCGGCCTTCCTGCTCCGCCTGAGACTCACATCTCTGTCTATTGACGATCTAAAACAAACTTTACTCAGCCTTGTAAACGCTCAGCCAAAATTCTGGAACATCTCTGCTCCAGCTGGCTTGCCCAGCTTTGTCTCTGACTAAAGCAAATCCAAGGGGAAAGTAACTACAGAAATGGCTGGCCCACTGATCAGACACGACACTCAGGTGTAGGAACTGACATCACTGAGCTGAGAGAAAGGAGAAAAAAGGAGCCATTTTCAGGCATGACAGCACCACCCAGGCGCAGAGATGGTTCATTCTTCTTGCTTCTCCTCCACAGAGAGCACTTGGCTGAACTGATGCACGCGACCCCCAGCAGTCCCTGGATTTGTGTGTGTCTAGCGTCCACAGATGGGGTCCTACTTGCCTGCTAAGTGTGGAGAAAGGGAAATATGTTACTAGGAAGTTGGATGCCCAGGATAGCCTATGCTCCCTGCATTGCTGTGTGTAGCAATTTCAACTGTCTCCATGGTAACTCTTCAAAATCATGCTGTTCCAAATAAACTACTTCAAGGTTTCAGGAAATAAGAGAAGTGAAAGATTCGTTGGTTCCAGTGAATTGTGACCACTTGGGGACTCCTTGAAGTGTCCCGGAGAATCTCAAAAGTGGTTGTGTTTCCTGGGTCTGCAGATGCTGCCGTGTCTACAGTTGTAGGGGAAGGACTACGGCTGACAGGAGACCATGGATTTAGGTCGAGCTGGACACAGAGCACAGGAATCCAGCTCATTTCTGAGCAAGCAGCCCCAGCAGGTCCCTCTTCTTGCCAGTGTCCCCAGAAGAGCTGGTTGAAATTTACAGTGGCGGGTGCCCTGGAGTTTCCTGCTCACTGCCCTAGAAGTCGGCTGGGGAGGGGAAAGCCTATAGGTGCAGGGTGGAGGGGCGGAAAGCAGCGGGAAGTAGTGGACAGACTCTCAGAGGCGTGTGGATCACCTTAAAACTCTGCTGGTTCTTAGACACTTACCCTCTAGCTACGCTTTGTGGGGGCCCCAGTGACCTCCACTACTCTTAACTCAAGCAAAGACACCCGACCCGGCTCGGGCTGACCAATCACACTGCAGGCGAGAGTTGCCGGACTGAGATGTGCTACAATCCAAACCCCTCCCATCCCGGTCCCACCCCAGTCCCCGGCCACACCTCTGTCCCTTTCCCTCGGGCCTGGGCCCCCAACCAATCTACCCCCGCGCTGCCGGGCGGGGCCCAATTCACTCGCACGCGATCGCAGCCATCGCGTGACGCCTGTGGCCGCAGGAGGAAGCCGGAGGCGCCAAGCACGCGATGGGGGTGGTGGAGTCTCGGGAGCTCAGCCTATGCTGGACCTAGCCGCTCTTAGAGGCGGAGCTGGCTGTAGGGGTTGGAGTGGGGAGATCCTGTAGATCTGGCCAATTTCTGTGTTGTGCTCAAATGGTACAGCAGTTCCACTCCTACCCGCTTTCCTGCATAACAAGCATATCGGCCCCTCAGCCACCCTTAAGTTCTCTGGAAGTTTCGTGCAAACTCAGTGGTGCTGGGAACGTTTCTCATCTGCAGGGAGACCATTAGAAAGTCGTCCCTGTCCCCTGGGAATCCTCCTGCTGATGCCTTGGTTTATAGGAGACCCACACGGGCCGAATCTTACTGTCCCGTTCTCCTCACCCCCAAGTACCAGGGGACAGCAGTTCCTCTCACTCTTGCAGTTTCCATGAAACATTGCCCAAGGGAATGGGGGTGCCCCTTCAAGGCATCTGGCGCCTCGGCCTGGGAAACAAAGTGGGCCCCTTTATTCCTCCTGTAGCCACATCTGGGAGCACCAAGTATGAAGCCTCCTGTGTGGGAGGCCCAAAGTGGGGACAGACTTTGTGAAGGACTGTGAGTGAGCTTCAAGGAGTCTGGCTCCATCCCTTTTTTGCCCCTAGAGTCTGACCCTTTTGGCAAACCTCTATCTCCAAAAATATTTACATCATGACCATAACAGTAGCAAAATTACATTTATGAAGCAGCAACAAAAACAATTTTATGGCTGGGGGTCACCACAACATGAGGGACTGCATTAAAGGGTCGAAGCGTTAGGAAGATTGAGAACCATTGCCCTAGAGGTGTCAGGGACTCGTGTCTCCCAGGAGTGATGTGAGTTCTGACAAAGAAAATGGCATGTTCCTTACTTAGTGCGGTGAACAGAAAACCCACTCTCAGTAGTTGGGCAGACAAGGCTGAGAAAATGGTGGCTTCAAAGAAAGGAAGAGAAAGATACTAGATCCCAAAAGTCATGTCACTGCCTCGGGGGTCATAGTCTCCTGGGCTACCCTGGGAAGGTTACACAGAGTCCTTTATCCCTGCCAAAACCCTTGCATGGGCAGACCAGGCCATGTGACACATGAATGATGAACTTTGATTCAGATATTGCTTTTATTTCTGAATAATATGCCCAGCCCATCAAACTCACCCTTTCCAGCATGAGGTGGGCTGTGAACAGGTAGTGAGAGTACTTTTAAGAATGCTGTGGCCCACTGGAGAGGTGGCTCAGAGCCCTTCCAGAGGTCCTGAGTTCAATTCCCAGCAACCACATGGTAGCTCACAACCATCTATAATGAGATATGATGCCCTCTTCTGGTATGCAGGCATACGTGCATACAGAACACTGTATACACAATAAATAAATAAATAAATCTTAAAAAAAAAAGAATGCTGTG
This sequence comes from Mesocricetus auratus, assembly GCF_017639785.1. NCBI lineage: Eukaryota > Metazoa > Chordata > Mammalia > Rodentia > Cricetidae > Mesocricetus > Mesocricetus auratus. The sequence goes on along the minus strand of NW_024429198.1, from coordinate 31,934,628 downwards.
GCCCTCAACAATGGGACTTTCTGTCTGGACTTAAGTCACCTGGGTGGTGGAGATGGAGTCAGCCCATCAAAGACTAGAATCCAGCTCCGTAAGAGAACCATGAGCTTTCCATCCCAAAGCCGTCAGACCAGACTTGGATAGGGGTGCCAGGGAGGTTGGCATCTTCATAGGCCCAGAAGCATGTGTGGGCATTCTCAAGGACTTCACTTACCTCCAGGTGAGGGCGTTTGACCTGTTCCCTTCCAGCAGACATGAGGGTATGGGATATCGGTGGACTCAGGGTGCCGTGGCCTAGCCTTGAAGCACATGACAGGCTCCCTTTCAAAGGGTAACCACCAGTGCTGTTTGGATCACTGGTATTTGGATCTCAGGAGGTGTCTGTGGGAACCCTGGGATCCTTGGCCATGAAGGGAACCTTACAGGAAACCATACTTTGTCTCAAGACTGGGTAGATGAGAGACTCAAGAGCAGTTTCCAAGATGAGTTTGGTCACACTTTTACATTAGGTCACCCTTTCATGCTGGCCTGGGGCCTCAACTTGCTCCTCCTGCCAATCATACAACTTTTTAAGGACTTTGTGGAGATCCTGCATATCTTGTATAGGACAACAGCACAGGCCAGGTTGAGCATCTAGCAGGAACCATGGGGTAAAATTCAGGAAAACACAAGAAAAATGTGATTAAAGCCACTAGCAGGCGTGGGCTCTACAAAGGGCTCACCTGTTCATTCTTCCCTGACAGCCTTGCAGGAGACATGTGTATGGCCATCTCCGCCTCTGCCACCTGAAGACCACTCACACAGAGGGTTCCCTGTGCAGGAGGGACGGCTGCTGCTGGAGGTAAGAGCACATTTCACTGCAACTCCACACAGCCGTGGTGGTTTTGTTTGGTGTGTGTGTGTGTTTCCTGATAAGAAGCTGAAAAGCACCAAAATGCCTTCATGAGCTGTTTGCCAGACTGGTCCAAGACTGTTTAAGCTAGGATCTGTGGGCAGGGACCCACTTCAAGGAAGGAGTTAAGGATTTCATCATCCTCATGCTAAATCTAAGACTCATTTGTCATCCCATATTCTCTGGTTTTACCCATTGATGAAAGAACCTAAATATTAGGCCATTTACTTTCCAAACTAAAGACTAAAAATAGTCAGTGTTGAGTTTCTATGTGGTTCATCCAGAGCCCTACGCAAATAGGAACTGACAGCTCTTACATTTCACACTGGCATTCAGGCTGATGGGAACTCCCATTAGGTGGAGCTTTTTCCTCATAAGATGAACCCCAAGATTCTTTGGTGCTGGGATTTCTCTGAGATGTTCAAGCTTGCTCTCTGACATCTCAGAAGATGATCATAACAGAACAGTCTCCGAGGGCTGAGGCTGGCACAGAAACATCAGGAACTGGTAGGGATATGAAGTGGGCAGAGTTGTATTCCTTTGACCCCTATCCTCACTGGGCCAGGCCCTGGGTGAGCCTCTGTTGGCAGTACAGATGGCAGGAGCTAGGAGTTCATCACTTTTCTCTATCAGTCACTGTGGGAGAGGCTTGGCTTTCTGTTCATCACCATTCAGATTTAAGGCACCATCCCTGTCTATGCCTTAAAAGAGGGAATGGAAATACTAAGAGCCCATAGGGGGATAGCACCTTTCAGGGTGAAGCCACACTCTCTCACCTCTTTTACTATTTTCTACGTTAGAAAATCTCATGCACTATACAGGAGGAAGAGGGTAATCGACAGCCAGGAGCCAGGCTCCATCCCAGAAAGTTGGCTTGGACTAACCCTCTTTCCCTACAGGCTTCTGCATCCTGTCTAATGACTCAGATTTCCTATGCATCGGGTCTTTTTGCCTCTTAAGCTCTCCTAACTGTGTCCTTTTTAGCCAGGCCATGTGAGCTATAGTTGAAGAACAGTGTTCTGGGTCTACCTTGGCCATGAGCAACTTTGAGACATTACGTTCTTTGCATTTCCCACAGCATCCAGGGGGTCCTGGGAACACCAGGAGTACCTAAGGGAGAGAAGGTTATGGTGAGGAAGCATCTCTAAATTCTAGTGCTTCTGATGAAGAGTCTGGGCTTTGACTAATTTATAAATCCGAACTTTAAAAAAATACACCGGAGTTGCGTGCTCAAAGGGGCCCCCACATAGAAGCAGTTGTGCTTGCTCAGGATAAACAGTCTGTGGTCTGGTTTCAGCTCTTTGTGGCTCAGTGTGGCATGCACACCAATGACATTGTCGTCCCTTTTTGGGGAGCATCGTCCTTCAGTGGAAGAAACATGTGCAACCTTATCACTTACCATTATGTGCTAGAAAGCACATTCTCGAGTACTATTCCTTTTTCTCTAGCACTGCTCTTCCTGTCACTGCTAGAAAAAGCAGAGCTTTAAAGCGCATCCTGGTTTAAATTGTCATCAAAATTAAGGTCAATTAAAAATTAAGACTCATAAAAATCCTCCTTAAACCTTTGTACTAAGTTATGAAACACAGCACCCAGGATACTTGATTAGTCTGATCCAAGTCCTAATCAGAGCACATGTTCTTCTACACCTTCTGTCCTGTTTCCCTCCTCATATCTGCATTTCCTCTTTGAGGCTCCACACCTCCACCCACACACCCTACTCCAAACCCTGACACCTCACCACCTCCATCTACTCCCCCTTCCACACCTCCATTCCTCTTTCGATGCTTCCAGCCATGCTTTTGTCTGGAACCAAACAAATTTCAGAGAATGCAAAATGGAAAACTTACAAGACTTAGAAGAATGGATCGGTAAGATGGCCTAGTAGGTACAGACACATTGCACCAAGCTTGGCAACCTGAGTTTGATACCCTAGATTCACATGGAAGGAGAAGAGAATCTAGGGTATCAAAATTCTGTTTATGTGTAGGGATCTTTCTTTCATTTCCAGGGCAGGGAATTCACACTGCAAGGCTAACGGTGCTTTTAGAAGGTTCCCACTGTTCCATGTCCTTGAGTTGCTTTGATTTTATCTCTCTCACCTAAAGTCATTTTGATGGGTGAGTGCCAGAATCTCATCTTTTGAACTAGTATTTCCTCGTGTTAAACATCTCTTCCCTGTGCCCATGTATCATATTTACTAAACAGTTTGAATCCTTTGCATATAAAAAACCCCAGAGTTTTTGCCTTCTTACTATTCAGTCTAGAGGGCTCTCTGTACATTCTGGACACCTGTCATTTGTCACATGTGAAATTAGTGGAAGTTCTCTCCTAGCCTGTGACTTGTTTTCATTCTCTTGACAGGGTGATGCAAATAGTGGGACTGCTAAATTATGAAGTCGTTTATCAATTTTTCTTCTTGTTGGCCATGATTTTGGTGTCAAGTGTAGGAACTCTATATCCCAAGGTCACAAAGATTGTTTTTTTTTATGTTTTATCAAAAGTTTTAAGTTATTTTTGCACTTATTTACTTTGTGTGTGTGTGTGTGTGTGTGTGTGTGTGTGTGTGTGCCAGGGCATGCTTGGGAGGTGAGAGGACAACTTGAGTGAGTCCATTTCTCTTCTTGTAGCATGTGAATCTAGGGTATCAAACTCAGGTTGCCAAGCTTGGTGCAATGTGTCTGTACCTACTAAGCCATCTTACCGACCCATTCTTCTAAGTCTTGTAAGTTTTACATTTTGCATTCTCTGAATTTGTCTGGCGTATCACCACTACCACACTTTCTAACTTCAGTAGAAGTAAATAAAATTGCTATGGGCACCAGACTATCTGACTCTTCCAATTGTGTTTTCTTTCAAAATTGTATTGCCAGGGCTGGAAAGATGACTCAGTCCTTGAGAGCACTGGCTACTCTTCCAAAGATCTTGAGTTCCCAGTATCCCATGGCAGCTCACAACCATCTATAGTCTGTAGTCCTGTAGGATCCAATGCCCTCTCTTGGTGTGCAGATGTACATGCAGACAAAACCCCCATATGCATAAAATGAGTTTTTTTGTTCAGAAACTCATCTTGCCTATTTTAGTTTCTGTATCTTTTCACATACATTTTAGAATGATCTTATTGACATCTATAAAAATTCCTATTCGAGCTGAAAATAATGCTTAACGATAAGAGCACTTCAGGTCCCAGCACTCACATGGCAGTTCCAGGGGATCAATGCCGTGTTCTGGGCCTCCATGGGTACTTCCTACTCGATACACATGTGTGCAGGCAAGCATTTGTACACATAAGATATAAATAAGTAAATCTTCAAAAAATTTCTGCTAGACTTTTCATTGCAATTATTAAAACTTAAGTTAATTCGAGCGAGCCCCTGAGCAGGATGTGTGTCTGTTTGTTTAGGTCTTTAATCACTTTCAAGAGGGTTTTTATCATTTTCGTCTCATAGATCCTGTCTGTGTCAGACTTATGCTTAGATAGTCAGTGTTTTCTGTTGTTTCTACAGAAGGACCTTTTTTAAAAACATTTTTTAAAAATTTATTTTTCAGCTTAAATTTAGATAAGAAACAAGGTTGCTTCACAAGTCAGGTCCAGGTCCCTCTCCCTTTCCCTCCCCTTCTCCCGTGCCCTCCCCCCCACATAAGGACCTTTTTATCTATAAATTTTTGTCATTGTTGGTAAAATATAGAAATACAGTCTGGTTTCTAGGTTCACTGTGTCATATGACTAACACATTAGTTAAGTAGTTCTGGCAGTTTTTTCATAGATTTCTTGTATTGTATAAGGACAGAGATAATCTGCACAAACGATTTATTTTTTATTTTTAATTATGTGGATGGACAGGGCATGTGCACAGGTGCCCATGGTACCAGGCAAGGGTGTGGGACTCCTAGAGCTGGAGTTACCAGACAATTGTGAGCTTCCTGCATGGGTTCTGGGAACTGAAGTCGGGTCCTCTGCAAGAGCAGCAAACATTCTTAACTCTCCCAGCCTAAAATCTATATTTACTTTTTCAAGCTGCCTACTTTTTTTCTGCCATGGTGCATCTTTAGGCTCTCAGTTCTGTGTGGAATGAGACTGGCAAAAGGGACATCTTACCCTTGTTCCTTATATTAGGGGAAACGTCAGTCACCCCAAATCAAGCATGACACCAGCTTAGTTCTTCTGTTTGGAACTTTGAGTTCTGTAGATGCTTTACATTAAAAACTTCCCTCTCATGCTTCTTTTTCCTGTGAGTTCTTATAAATAAATGCTAAAATGAAAGTGATTTTTCTGCATCTATAAAGCTGATTTTTTCCCTCAATACATGTTTTTATTTAGATTAGAAACATGAATGCTTCACATGTCAATCCCAGCTTCCTCTCCCACCCCTCCTCCCTTGTCCCTCCACCAGCCCCCCCCAGCCCCCCACCCAGTCCCCACATCATTCCCCAGAGAGGGTGAGGCCCTCCTTGGGGGATCTCCAAAGTCTGTCATTTCATCCAGGGCAGGACCTAGGCCCCTCCCCATGTGTCCAGGCTGAGAGAGCATCCCTCTATTTGGAATGGGCTCCCAAAGATCATTCATATACCATGGTAAACACTGATCTATTACCCAAGGCCCCAGTGATTTCTGTGGTCTCCTCACTGAGACTACATTCATAGAGTCTGAATCAGTCCACTGTTGGCCTTTCAGTCATCAGTCTGGGATTCAAGAGCTCCCCTTATCCGGTCAAGCTGATCATTTTTTGCCTTTAGTCTGTTGATACTATGAATTACATTAGTTTTCAACTGTTGAAACAACTTTGCGTTACCAGTGTAAATCACACATATATTACTGTCCAGTTTACAGAGGGTTAGCATTAAACCTTCAAAATATTTGAAATATTTTTTGAAATTAAAATATAATTACACCATTCCTTTTTCCCCCTCCCATCCTTCTTGTGTATCTGTTCCCTGACTCTCAAATTCATGGCCTCTAGATGATAGATAGATACACAGACAGACAGCTGATAGGAAGCTAGATATTCCTAAATATATAAATGCAAACTGCCTAGTACATATGTTACTTATATGAATATGATTTCAGGGCTGACCACATGATATCAATTTGAGGGCTCTGGCCCAGGGAAGACGATGTCTCCCACTCTCAGCATTCGTTAGTTGCCTGTAGTTTTTTGTCTAGGATTGAGGCCCCATGACATTTCTCTCTTCCACGTTAGCACGTCTATTGGTGTTGTCCTTGTTCAGATCTTGTTTAGGTAGCTGTGTTGATGAGATTTCATGGGTGCAGCTTCTCTGATGTAGATGGAAGTTTCTGTCCTGCTGGGTCCTGCAGCTGTTTAGTCCCAAATTAAAAATGTCCTGGAACTAAATGAAAATGAAACACAACAAAAACTTTGGGAAACATTGAAAGCAGTCCTTCATGGAAAATTTATAGCTCTAAAGCCTACATTAAAAATTAAAAATTAGAAAAGACATAAATGATTTAATGATGCAACCAAAAATTCGCAAAAACAAAAACAAACCAAATCCAAATTCTCTAGCTGGCAAGAAATAATAAAAATTATTACTTCTTCTTTGGCCAGTTCATTATTCAGTAATGAGTTGTTTGATCTCCAACAGTTTGTATATTTACTGGAGATTTGCTTGCTGTCTATTTTAAGTTTTGTTGCATTGTGGTCAGATAGGATACATGGAGTTATTTCAGTCTTTCTGAATTAGTAAAGATTTGTTTTGTGTCCCAGGATGTGGTCTATTTTACAGAAGTTTCCATATGCTGCTGAGTAGAAATGTGTTTTCTTTGGTTTTTAGGTGGAATATTCTGTAGATATTTGTTAAGTTCAATTAACATATGATGTAATTTAATTCTGATGTTCTTCTGCTTATTTTTTTGTTCAGATGACCTTATCTATTGGAGAAAATCTGGTATTGAAATCACCTACTATTACCGGGTTAATATTAATCTGCATCTATATTGTCCATATATGTTTAGGATAGTCACGTCTTGAATAATTGTTCCCATGATTAAAATGAAGCATCCTTTATTTGTCCTGGTTAATTTTAGTTTTGAAGTCTATTTTGTCAGATATTAGAACAGTGATGGCTGCCTGCTTTCTGGTTCCATTTAACTAGAGTACTTTTGTCCATCCTTTCATTCTAACACAGTGCCTGTCTTTCAGGATAAGATGTGTTTCTTGTAGACAAGAGACAAATGTATTCAACCAGCCTGTGTCTTTTCATTGGAGAATTGAGGCCCTTAATATTTAAATTTGTTATTGAAAGGTGTGTTAGTTGCAGTAATTGTGTTGTTGATTTTTGGTATCGCTTGTGTTCTCAGTAGTCTTTATGTTTCAGTAACAATAGCTTTGTTTTCTTTCTACAGTCTTTTGGTTGCTCATTCCTCTCTTCAGCCTGAAAATATTGTGTCCTAGATTTTCTGTAGGTTTGGTCTGTTGAATATAGTGTTTTAAGTCTTTTTATATTATGAAAAGTTTTTCTTTCTCCTTCACTTAATTCAGATAGTTTTGCTAGGTATATTAGGGTAGGTTGGCAGTCATAGTATTTTAGGCCTGGCTTTGGATTCATCTGGCTTTCAACATTTCCATTAAGGAATCAGCTGTTACTCTTGTGGGTTTTCTTTTTATATGTGACTTGTCTTTTTCTCTTGCAACTGTCAGTGCCTTTTTTATGCTTTGTACGCTTAAGTGTTTTAACTATGATATTGCAATGGGGAGCTTCTTTTCTGGTCTTCTATTTGGTGCTCTGTGTGCTTTTTGTATGTCTATGTGTATATCTTAATTTTTTTCCTATGACTTTGTTAAAGATCTGCTCTATGCTATTGACCTGGAACTGTTCTGCTTTATCTATTCACGTAATTCAATGGTTCTTTTCAGACTGCCCCATATTTCCTGAATGTTCATTTCCTGTATTTAAAAATTTTACTTCTTTGATTGTTTTGTCTAGAACCTCTATTTTATCTTCAAATCTTGATATTTTATATTTTTCTTTATTAATTCTACTTCAAGGCTTTCCTTTATGTTTTCTAGTTACACTTTCTAGTTTTGATTTTTCAATTCCTTCTTCATCTCAGCTTGAGTTCTAACCAATGTTTCTATGTCTTTGTTGATACTGGATTTAAGGTGTAAAATCTTCCCCTCGACTGATCCAGACTCCATGAATGTAGTCTCAGTGAGGCCACAGAAATCACTGAGGCCTTGGGTAATAGATCAATGTTTACCATGGTGTATGAATGATATTTGGGAGCCCATTCCAAATAGAGGGATGCTCTCTCATCCTGGACATATGGGGACGGGCCTAGGTCCTGCCCTGGATGAAATGACAGACTTTGGAGATCCTTCCAAGGAGGGCCTCACCCTCCCTGGGGAATGATGTAGGGATTGGGTGGGGGCCTGGGGGAGTGGTGGAGTGACTAGGGAGGAGGGGTGGGAGAGGGAGCTGGGATTGACATGTGAAGCATTCCTGTTTCTAATTTAAATAAAAAAATTAAAAAAATCTTCCCCTCGATTTTCCTGGTCTAGTCTTCCATTTGTAGTGCCTGATGGCCTGAGTCCTCCACTCTGGTGCTCCTGATCTTTGAAGGTTTTGTAAACGTTTTCCTTTGCCTTTGGCATCCTTAAATTTCACACCTTTTGTCTTATTTTCTCTGGTTGTGCCCTCTATCATCTTCAATTCTGGAAGTTTTATGCCTTCAGTCCCTGTTCCTTGTCTTATTTTTAGGAGTTGGCCATTACTCGAAGACTATCCCTATCCCAGTCACCCGCCATTTCTATTTTTTGTACAGCTGCCCTTCCCTGTGCCTACAGTTATAGGAGCTTGCTGCTTATCATCACCCCATGCTCATGTTCACTGTGTGTGCTTTATCACATTTCATACCTAGTATTGTCACTCTCAATAATCGCATCATTTGTTTTCCATGGCTAATATCTTTCTTATCTCTTTAGGTGTTAATGATAGTCACACTTACAGCAGCTTCTTAGTTTGATCCATATATATCTCATAGGTTTCTTTGCTTTTGCTCCTGGGATACCAGACAAGGGACTTAGGCCCGGGGATGTTGGCCACCCCTAGTCTGCTGGAGAGAGGGGAGAAAGTGTGGTCAGGGCAGCCAGATTCCTGAATGAAAGTATTACCTGTAAAGAGGGGCTTATAAAGGGACCCTTAACTACAAGGCTCCTCTCTGTGGGTTATTTGTATAGTAGGTGCCTGGATGGTAGCTATGTGATGCCAGTTTTTTCATATCTGAAGTTTGCCTCTGTGAGCAGGTCCCCACCACTCAGGAATGGTCCTAAAGCCCCTGGCAAGGGGCAGGAACATAACCATTCCCCAAAGCTGTTCACTGTCAAATTCCCAGTTTAGGCAATTGCTTGCCAACAAAAAATTCACCGAATCACGTACTCAGATGAAGGGAATCTCACAAGTTCCTTGGAAGGAGCTCATCCAGCTCTGGAGGACAGGGTGACTCCTGTAGAACACAGGACTGCCTGCCAGTTTTAAGCTGCTCTCTGTCCAGTCTGCTTTGCAATGCTTTACAGAAACATCTGTGGGATAACCTTATATGTCAGGAAGCTGCAGCCATGTGCCAGGCAGAAGTTCTCTGAGCTGCACTGCTGTGTTTTGTAACTTTTGGGAAAGCCACCACAGACCCCTCAGACTCCTGAAAGAGGTTTATAGAATTTAAGTACCTCCAACACTCCTAGTGTAGTAAATTGGAGATAAAATATTTGGGAGTTGTTCTTCCAAAGAAAGTCTTCAAAAACTCATCTTCCAGGTTGGGATATCTTCCTGGGGCCCCAAGTGCTGGACTGACACCCGACTCACTTCTATGTGTGTGGCCATGTCCTGGTCACTGGGAAGAAGACTGAGGGCTCGGGGATGAGATAGAACCGGAAGCATAAGGGTCCTCTTTCTCCTACCCACTCCTTCTTGGTTCTCAGTTAGGGGCCAAGGCTAGAAAGAAAAGGTATAAGAACCCAGAGCCTCACGACCAACCCTCAGAAACCCCAGGGTACAGAAAAGGGGAGCACAATGGGGAAGGGACCAGGAGATTGGGGCCTACTTGCCAGGTCTGGAGGAGCCATGCTTGAGGTGGAGGGCCGGGATTCAAGTCTGTCATCTAATGACCTGGCAGATGAAGGTGATGGTTTTGCTACCTACCGTGGGGAACCACTGGATGGAGAAGATCTCTCCTTTTCTGTTCCTGGTTTTTAAAATGGTGGGGAATGAAGTATACAGGCCAGGAATCCAGAGAAAATGTCTGAATGTGACTGGGGTCTGAATTTTGGGGGCTCCTGGATCCCCTGATACCCCGCTTTGATTCTTGGGTCCCTCAACAAACAGGTTCATCTCATGGTCCAGAACTTCATGCCTCCTTCTAGGGCTTTCTGACAGAGAAGCCCACATTTCATTACCAAGAGTCATAACTACTGGATCTTTGTTCCCCAGTGCCTTTGAAGTCCCTTTCCTTTCAGGAATTCAACATATACATACCATTGTGAATATGAAAGTCATGTTTTTACCAAGGAGAAACAACCTGCCCCTGTGGCTACTCTGTGAATGGATATGGATGGGAAGGGCCACCCCATGGAAATGATGATCCCAGGGATGCCCACTTCAGAGCAGTTCCCTTCAGCTGGGGCCATGTCTTATCCTGTGTTTTGTAACTTTTGGAAAAGCTATCAAAGACCCCTCAGACTCCTGGAAGGAAGTGCATAGAGTTTAATTACTTCCAGCACTCCGAGTGTGGTAAGTGGGAGACAAAGTATTTGGGAGTTGTTCTTCCCAAGAAAGACATAAAAACCTCACCTCCCATATTTGGGATGTCTTCCACATGCCAGTGAGGCATTACATCCAGTCATCCAGCAATATCCCTGTTGATTAGGATACCTGGCTTTGGTCCCTAACCCAGGGGGTGGTTCAGATATCTAGGGCTAGGCTTCACCACTCTGTTGCTCTTTTGATGCTCAGCATTCTATACCATTCACCCACACTGCCCAGCACACTCATCTCACCATACAAAGTCTGAAATGGGCACTCTTCCCACTTTGTTCCTAACTTGCTGTAGGTTAGCTGGAGACATTTCCACCAGCAGGACACAGCACAGAAAGGGATTGCTGGTAGAGTTAATGGAGTGAGTGTGATGTTCCCAGGGCTGTCCACACCTGCTGCCTCTGCAGCCACGGTTAGCATGGACTCTCAGGAACTGCTTCAAGTGCTCTAACTGCTTCATGGAAGAGAGTCAAGGCTGAGTTTACTATTTGTGGCATCTATAAACAGCCATTTATTCCACTCCCCCGGCTAGAACAGTGCTTGCACGCACGCAAGTTCCATGCCACAGCCCCTGCGAGTGATCTGGCTCCAGGAAGCCCAGCCAGCTGCCCCAATGCCTGCCCGGTGCTGCTCGCGTGACTAGGAGCCTGTTGCTGTGCAGTAACCTTGGCAACAAGTCCCAGGGGGAGCGACTTGCTCCAACTTCCCCTAATGCCAAGGGGGAGAGATGAGAAGAGCTGTTGAGAATTGTTCCCTTTTCCCTCTTTTTTTTTTCTTTTTCCCTCTGCGGTGACCTTGACAAAAATAATCTTTGAAGTACATGCTGGCTATTTTCCTGCCATGGGACTGGAAGAAATCAAGATAGTCAGGGTTCGCCAGAGGAAGTTTAACTTCTCAAAGGGTTGGTCTCTCTGTGTGTAGAGAGGGTGGGAGGAATACCAGGGCAGGACTGAGGGGCCATCAGGCCACCGGCCCTTGTTTGTACCGATCACCATCGTTAGTGGCAGGTGCCTCATGTTACGACTTTAAGTAATTAGACATAGATACAGTTTTTTTTTCCTTAAAAAATGTAGTCTTTAACCTTAGGGCTAAATCTTTTTTTTTCCACTTGGAAAAGTGATCTCATTTTCCATGATTTTTTTGTTTTGTTTTGATTTTTAGGGAAAAAGAACTTGTAGGAATAAAAAGAGAGAGAGAAAAAAGAAAAAAACATTCATGATGCATATTTGAAAGATGGTTCCACATGTGTAAAAGAATTTGGCATGACAATTCTGGACCAGAGAGTCAATCTGATATTGAATCCATATGATCCCACAAAAGCATTTTATGGTCTTTAAAAAAAATTCTGCCTTGTGAGTTAAAATTAAGATTGTTTTTGCTTGTGACTAATCTCATAAAATCTTTTTTAAGAAGACATTTTATATACTCAAGCCTTGAAAATTTCTTTGGTCTTTGAACTATTCTTAGCAGGACACCAGGAGTACATGGCAAGCACTGAGCTGGGAAAAGCTGTTACAGGATCTGGAAAACACAACTGAGCCATGCCTGCCCAGTGGGCTCAATACTCAGGACATATGTTCTGGCTTCGCCTGCTGCCCACCTGCCTCTCACCTGAGAGAGAAGAGATGCCCAGAACACCATGATTGCTGCCTGGAATGGCCATTATATCAAAGTTGAGGGCATTCCCTTCCATATTTTACCTACTTACCATCCTGTTGGTTTTGTTCTCACATGATAGCCTAAGTTCTCACGTAGTGGTGATGCCTTATCCACTAACCGTCCCTAAGTGCACCCCAGTATTACTCTCATCTCTGTCTGGACAGGGGACCGCAGTGGCCTGTGGGTTGGGTGATGGATGATAACCAACGGTGCAAGCTGTAGTGATTTGGGTCTCCCCGTTCTGGACAGAACTGACTGTTCCTACGTCATGGACTGGGTGGAGATGATAGCTGTAGGACCTGAGCACTAGGCTAGGCTGAGCTTACCCAGTCACCCTAACTATGCTGGTATCAGCTTTCCACCCTTCCACAGCCTCAGCTCTGTCTCACCTACCCCCAATTGTGTCCAGATCCTGCTGGGCAGTAACTGGAGGAATACAGGGGCTTCCAAACTTGGCATGTTTCCCACTAAGATCAAATGAAGGCAGAACAAAAGCTCTGGGATTTCCCACGCAAAACACTTGAAGCCAGCACACTAGAGATGTGTCTAATCTAAAAGCACTCGATGCCCCCTCGTGAAGTGCCCACCAACTGTGAAGGCAGCAGAGTGACATTCGAACCTCACTGCAAGTTTCTAGCCTTCTTCTGACCCACTGGATTGCAGGGAGAGCAAAGCGTCAAATGTGCCCTCACCCCTCCATACCTTCCTTCTCCTACAGACCTGCACAACTCACCCCCACTTTCCCAGAAGCCCTCTTCACCGAGAATGAGAGGAGCCACCCAAGTGTCTGTCAACAAATGAATGGAAAAACAGAGAAACAGGATTGTATCAGTGTAAAATCCTGTGCACAGTGGAAGAAGCAGTCGTTAGAGTGAAGAGACAGAACTCAGAATGAAAGAAAACATCTGCCGAACATATATCCAGTGATGGGTTGATGTTTAAAACAGATGAGATTCAACTATCAAAACATGATTAAAATGTGCACTTTTAATCCCAGCACTCAGGAGTCAGAGGCAGGCAGATCTTTGAGTTCGAGGCCAGCCTGATCTATACAACCAGGGCTACACAGAGAAACCCTGTCTTGAAAAAAAGATTAAAATATTAAAGGACCTAGGTAGACATTTCTCAGAAGAAGATATACAAAAGTTCATATGTGTAAGAGTGCTCAGTCACTAACCATCAGGGAGGTACAGATCAAGCCACTTATGAGTTGCCGCTTCACCCAAGTGATGAAAATATGAGTCCAGTCATTGCAGAAAAAAGGATGGATGTTCCTCCAAAAACTGAAAATGGAGCTACCTTCTGGCCTAGCCATCCTCCTGAAGGGTGTGTAAGCAAAGGAAATTAAATCATTACGTTGAAGAAACGCTGTCCTCCTGTGTTTGCTGCAGCACTATTCACAATAGCCAGCTCATGGGAACAACCCACACATCCATCAATAGATGAGCAGACTTTAAAATGTGTCACATGTATGCAGTAGGATATTAACTCAGCTGTAAAAAGAAGGCGGTCTCTCCATTTGCAGTAACAGGAGTGAAGCTGAAAGACTGCTCAGTAAAATGATCCAGGTAAAAAAACCGAAAACCATTGCATGACCTCCCTCATTTTTCTGTGGAATCCGGAGAAGTGGAATCCATAGAGAGGGAGAGTAGACCGATGGTTGCCAGAGGGCAAGAAAGGAATGTATGACATATGCTCCAAGGTAGATGGGTTTTGAGATTGCGTTGCCATGTGAAATAACCCAGTCACAGAAGGATATATCTGTGTGGATTCACTTATGTGTCCCTAGAAGGGTTAAATCAGTACAGACAGATGGCGGTGCTAAGGTTGGGGGCAGAAAGTGCTTCAGATGAATGATGGTGATCACACAACATTGTGAATTTTGCTGAATGCCATTGTGCTGTGCTCTTAAAAATGGTTAAGATGACTGGGTGGTGGTGGCACACACCTTTAATCCCAGTACTCGGGAGGCAGAGGCAGGCAGATTTCTGAGTTTGAGGCCAGCCTGGTCTACAGAGTGAGTTCTAGGATGGCCAAGGCTACACAGAAAAACTCTGTCTCATAAAACAAAACAAGTAAAAAACTAAAAATGGTTAAAATGGTGAGTTTTGCATATTTTGTCATAACATTAAAAGATTTTTTTTGAAATTAAAAAAATAGGCCTGACAATACAGCTTAGTAGTGTACAACTTATCTGTTACGTATGAGGTTCTGGGTTGTTTATCGGCATCAAACACACCACACACACACACACACACACACACACACACACACACAGAGAGAGAGAGAGAGAGAGAGAGAGAGAGAGAGAGAGAGAGAGAGTTAAAAAATAAGCTGTTTGACAGTGCAATAGCTCAGGAAAAGTATGGGAAGCCAGCCAATTAGTTCCATAAGGTATAGAGAACCCTAGGAGCCAGAGCTGTTATATACAACTTAAAGGAAAATTTTATCTCATCCTCCCTTGTGACAAATAGCCAAACATTCCAAATAAGCTAATGTAAATCAAACCACCTATTCAATGAACAAGTAATGTACAGTCCCAGGAGAAGATGACAAATCATCTAGAGAGAAGTCTGTCATTCATTCACTCAGCTAGTGAGTACACATAAGAAGGAAACACTAGGAAATTATCCAACTCTGATAAATTAACAAAAAGAAGCAATAACAAATTCTCTTAATTTGTCCTTTTTATTTATTTAATAAATAAATCTAAACCTCTCAAAGCACTACTTATTAAGCCTAGCTTTGTCTTATGTCTTGGGATGGCATTTTAACTTATTTGTTGCTTATTGTGAACTTGGTTGGGTATGTGTCAGGATTTCCTGTCTGGCTCATTGATTTGTTGTCTGTTCAAGCCACAGAACCAGTATGAAAGATCTTGTGTGGTATGTTTTCATACTGAGTTATGCAACCCCTTCTTTTGGCTCTATTTTTATGGTGTTAAGTGCTCATTACATGGATATTATCAGTACTGTGGCAAGTTTGAGTTCACCTGGGGAAGGGGTATCCTTAGGAAGCTGAGCCGTCTTTAGAGTCATGGATTGATATCTTTCTACTTATTCATATACTGGGGTGGTTTGAATGAGAATGGCCCCCATTTGGCTCATATATTTGAATGCTAGTTTCCTAGTTGGTTGAACTATTTGGGGAAAGATTAGGAGGAGTGACCTTGATAGATGAGATGTGTCACTGGGAGACAGCTTTGAGGTTTCAAAAGCCTAGGCCATTCCCAGTTAGTCTCTCTCTGTCTCTGTCTCTGTCTCTCTGTCTCTGTCTGTCTCTGTCTCTTTGTCTGTCTGTCTGTCTCTCTCTCTCTCTCTCTCTCTCTCCTCTTCTCCTCCTTCCATCCCCCCCTCTCCCTCCAATTTGTGGGTTGATTACCAAGCTCCACTGTCACTGTGCAAAGAAAGCTGTAGACAGAGTAAGTCTCATGGTAACATTGAAACTTTAAGTATGAAATCAAGAGGCAGACCATACTTGAACCATAGTCTCTCTGCCCTGATATGGGTGGTAGCAGTCATCCTTGCTTTCTTGATCTTACTGAAGGTATCTGGAATTTTTCCCCTTGAAGTAAGTTGCTGCCTCAAGAGTAATACACAAATTACTACCAACGTAACTGCCTGCCATCATGTTAAGAAATATATTGAGCCAACCTTATATTACTGAAATAAATATACTTGGGATCAATGTTTAATCATTGATCAAATTGGTCATTGTTTCTTAATGTGAAATTCACTATCTTTTTTTTTTTTTTTTTGGTTTTACGAGACAGGGTTTCTCTGTATTATTTTGGAGGCTGTCGGTCCAGCCTAGCCTCGAACTCACAGAGATCCGCCTGTCTCTGCCTCCCGAGTGCTGGGATTAAAGGCGTGCGCCACAACCGCCCAGCGAAATTCACTATCTTATTTAGCACATTTACACCAGCCCTCAAAGATAATATTGATTTGTAACTTTCTTTGTATGATACTTCTATATCAAAGTTAAGTTATTGAAGCTATATTTATTTAAAAGTATTAAAATTTTTCTTCATGTTCTATATTTAGAAAAATTCATTGTTATTTTCTGATCTTTGAAGATTTGGGTGAAATTCTATCTTAAAACTATCGGTGCCCTGGTGCATTTGGGAGAAGTAGTTCTTTTAATTTTATTTTTTAAAGATTTACTTATTGCACGGGAATCAAGATTCGCTAGACTCAGTACAGGTTAAGTGAACTTTATTAGGGGAGAAGTTACTTACACAAGAAGCAGATGACCACAGCAAGTTCCGTCTGTAAGGATTCACCCAGGTTGTCCTCTGTGACCAGATTGGAAGCAAAAGAGAGCACTGGGGTTGGGGACCCCAGACCTAGTCCTATCCTAACGGGCGTGGTCAGTGCTACAGGTGAGGGCGGATGAATATCTCACTACAATTCCCCTTTTAGTCTAAAAAAAAGACTTAGGCTTGATACAAAACTATATACAAAGATAGCAAATATCAAGTGTGCTCTAGGAGAAGGAAAAGAACAAACACATTTAAGATCTATAGTCAGTGAAGCAACAACAGCAAATGGCAAGAACTATAGTTTATTTATTTATACTTATTTATGTATTTATGTATTTATTTATTTAGTTTTATCTTCATGTATGTCTACACACCAGAAGGGAGCATCAGATCACATGCGACAAAGTTATAGATGGGTGTGAGCTTCCATGTGGGTACTGAGAATAGAACTCAGGACCTTTAGAAGAGCAGCCAATGCTTTTAACCACTGAGCCATCTCCGCAGACATAGGGAAGTAGTTATTGATAATTTCCTATATTCTTTCTACAGAAATTCTTATTTTAAGCTTCCTATTGCTAATGGGTTCGGTTTTTATAAATTACATTTCTCTAGAAAAGGGCTCATATTAAGGCTATCAAATTTGTTTGTATAGAGGTCTACTCCCACTTTAATTCAGTTACTTTCTGCTGCCCCCAGGGTTCTACTTTCTGATATCTACCACTGTAGATGTTTGATCTGTTCACAGACGTTACATGAATAAAGAGCATGTTCTTTTGAGCTGGATTGCATTTACTTGAAATGCTTTTAAGTTCCACCATGTTTTTATGTAATCAATAGGGTTTTTTACTGGTTTGTTTTTATATGTAGTAATGTTCCATTCTATGTTTATTCATAAATGTGCTTCCTATTCTCCAATTCACAGATATTGGGTTGTTTCCATCTTTTGAATATGAATAGGGCTGCTATAAACATCCTTACTCAGATAATGTTTGTGAATGTCTCTCCCATTTCACTTGGGTAAATACTGAAAACAAAACTGTGTGTTTTGTTGACACATAACAATTACACACATATTTATGGGATACAGTGTGATCATCTGATACATGTAAACAGTATGTAAGGATGAAGTTGGAGTAACCCCATTATCACTATCTAAATATTTATCATTTCTCTGTGTTGAGAATCTTCCAAGCCTTCTCGGCTAGTTCCTTATAAAATACACAGTTATATCTAGTTCGATTTATCCTTCCTCTATCTCCATCCCTTCCTGATTTCTAGTGACCTCTATTTCACTCTTTACTTGAATAAAGTTAACTTTAAAAGATTTACACACTAGCAAAAACATTCAGTGTTCAAGTAAAGTCAACTCACTTTACTAGACATAACATCCTCTAGTTTCTCTAGGTTGCTGCAAATGTCATAGTATTAGTCAGGGTTCTCTAGAGGAATATATTGGGTAAAATAAATATACATTGAAAGGGCACTTATTAGATGGGCTTACGCAGTATGATATAGGTAATCCAACAATGGCTGTTCTTACACTAAAGAGGCTGAGGATCCCACAGCTATCTGTCTGCTCAGTTCACAAGGCTTTGAGCATCAGCAGTCCCAATCAAGTACTGAAGACATGAACAATTCCTGAAGAGCCACCACTGGTCTTCAATCTACCTCTGAAAGCCTGGGAGGCTGGGTTATGACACCAACCTAGGATGGCAGCAGTGATGGCAGGATCAGCAGTAGCAACGGGGTAAATGAACTCGCCAGCGAGCAATGAAAGCAAGCAGGCAAAAAGTAAAAGCCCCTTCCTGCCAGCCGCCTTATGTCTGGGCTGTGGCTGGAAGGTACAGCCTACATTTAGGATGCCTTCCCACTTTAATTAATACAATCAACCAAATCCCTCACAGACATTCTCAGAGGCTAACTTTGATCTAGATAATCCCTCTCAAGGTATTCCAGAGACTGATGTCTTAATTGATTCCAGGTCTAGTTAAGTTGACACCCAATCACAGACAGTATTTCATTATTTTTAATGTCATTTAAAAATTTTATAAGTTATTTTTATAAGTCATTTTTATTTTTTAAATTTTTATAAGGCATTTTTATTTTTAAATTTTTTATAAGGCATTTTTATTTTTTAATTTTTATAAGGCATTTTTATAAGGCATTCTACCATATTTGTGTGTCACAGTCATCCATTTGTTCTGCTCATGGTCACTGTTTCCATCCTGAAGCTATGGTGAATAGTGCTACAATGAACGTAAGAATTCAGATGTCTTTTGACACATTGATTTTGTTTCTCTTAGATTGAGTGGTTGCTGTAGATTTGATCATTCTACTTTTACCTTTTTGAGAAAATGTCATAATGTTTTCCACAATGGCTACAGCAGTTGACATTCCTACCAAGAGTGATTGAAAACCCTTTTTTCTCCACTTCCTTGGCAGTACCTATTATCTTCAGTCATCCCTAATAAACTCTATTTTGATGTATTATTCATTTATTTTGTGTGCATACATGCATGTGTGGGCGTGTATGCTCACATAGTGCACACATGGAGAGCAGAAGACAACATTCAGGGGTCAGTTCTCTCCTCCTGAAGTGGTAACAGTGGAGCTTGGCTGAGCTGAGTGATAGGGATGGATCCTTTAAGAACCGTTGCTCCTTTCTCCTGGGGTTCCTCTCCCCCTCCCCACACTTCAGGAGGTAATATAAACTGCTAGTGGAAGCAGTGAGGAAAGAGCCTATCAGAGGGAGGAGACCCTGAGCAGGACAAATAGGGGTGGTGGTGTCTGGAACTGGAGTCTATAAAAGCTAGGACCCAGAGCCTCCAGGCAGACTCCTGTCTGTTCTAATAAACTTTGTAGTTGTTGTTCTTTTATTTGCTCTCTGCATTTGGTGCTTCTCAGTTCCACTTTAATCTGTAACTGCTGCTTACACTCTGTCTGCTGCCTTCCCATCTGAAACTGTCAGGATCTCCGCTTTCACCTCCCCGCTCAACTCTGATTAACATACTCCCCTCATTTTCCTGTCTGAGTAGATCTTCTTTCCAGGACAGGCAAGTCCTTGTCCATTCTGTGGACGGTACTTAACTGTCCTCCTCGATAACTACCCCTCACCCGAGACCCCATAATTCTTCCATCATGTGAATCTCGGGGTCCGACTCGAGTTTCAGGCTCGGTGGCAGAGGACATTAGCTGTGGCCCATCTCACCAGCACTTGTTATCTTTAGTCTCACATGGTCTCACTATGTGGTCTGGAACTCACTGTATAGACAAGACTTACCTTGAACTCTACCTGTCTCTGCCTCCCAAGTGATGGGATTCAAGGTGTGGGCTCCCATGCTTGGAGCATTATTTAGTTTTCATCTTTTTGTTGTTGGTTTGGAAGAGTTATTTATACATTCTGGGAAAGTTCTTTGTCAGTGTGTTATGAATATTTTTGTGGGAAAATTTTCATTAGAAAGTTAATTTGTTTAATCGATATTTAGCAGATGTGGAAATGAAACTCAGTAGTGGTAACTTGGCTGCCATGATCCATCCCTAACACCCAAAATCAGACAAAAAGTGGATATTGTGGTAGTTGGATTTTTTTTAGTTCTTATATTACTTTTGTTAAGTTATGCATTTCAAAAAGATCACTTGCTTTATTTAAATTGTTAATTTTCTAAATGTCACACTTAATATCTCCCTATGTAATCTCTGAACGTGGGTGAGAGTTGGGGGGCTTGGGGAGTCTAAGGAGCTGCTGGCAGTGGAGCCAGTACTTATCCCTAGTGTACAAACTGGCTTTTTGGAGCCCATTCCCTATGGAGGGATGCCTTGCTCAGACTAGATATGGGGGAGGGCCTCAGTCCTGCCCCAAATAATGTGACAGACTTTGACAGTCCCCCATAGGAGGCCTCACTCTGTCTGATTGGTGGTTGGGATGGGGGTGGGGCAGGGTAAGTGAGAGGACTGGAGGGAGAGGGAACTGGGATTGGTATGTGAAATAAGCTTGCTTTAAAAAATTTAAAAATGTAGGTCTATAAATTCCCGATGTAAGAAATCTGAATTTTGCTTGAAGACTCTTGTTGGGGATTTTTGCCCTACATAAAAATTGTAAAAAAATGAAATTTTGATGATGTGGGTAGCCTCTGTTCTGATTTCAGTCCTATTTATTTGTTATCCCTTCTGCTTCCATGAAGCACAGCTGGTTTCTCATGTGTGATTTTCCTTTCTTTTGTAACAACCATTTCATAATTTTGGGATTCTTGCTGATATTTCTGCAACTACAAGTTGTGAGGCTCACCACATCTACTGACATGCATAAACACTCACAGAAAAATTGGTGCATGACATGCATAGGCCATCTGTCAAGGAGGAAATACAAGTTATCAATGAATGCATGAAATGTTTTAAATCTTATTAGTAATCAAAGAAATGAAAACTATAAAGGCAAAATAATTTACCACCTAACAAATTGACAATGACTTGAAGAAAGTGGATAGTACCTATAATGTTAAGAATTAAGGGAAATATAAGTGTTACAATGAGAGGATCTCCAAGTATCTATGCTTCAGAGATACGCACTGAAGCATGTGTGAATAACACTGTCTAGGAGACTGAACCCCAGCCTCCAGGTTCTGCACTGCCCAGGTGGAGTAGACACTTTTGATTTCACAGGGCGCAGTGAGACTGAGTAAGATACTTTACTCATGAGAACCTCCCCCCTGCTATCCTTTTCATGATGACAGAGGTAAACAGGTAGATGGGCAGATAGATACAGATAACAGATTTGTAGATATATAATAGACAGATAGCTGATGAAAGATGATATATTGAATAGATGGTAGGCAGGTAGGTAAAGAGATGATTGATGGGTGGATGGATAGGTGACAGTTGGCAGACACAGAGGATGTTCACTGATTGTGACAGTAAGTGACTCTGGGTATGTTGCCCACCTTTGTTGGTGATAGTTCTGAGAACTACTGTGGTAGGATATAGATTTGTTTTTCAAACGAAAGGAGCCTAAGTTAAACACAACATACACATATGCGTAGAAGAACCTACAATTGTGGGTATAACCGAGTTTCAATGATGATAAACAAGGTAAGACAGAATGATGCTTCCATGAAGATAACTTGAATATGATAATAACTGTTCATTGATAAGCATTAAAATCTGGTCCTTTGTGCCTATCATTTCCCCTAAATGTGCTCCAATTGGATGACTTCTAAGGTAAACTAAACTTTCAAGGAATGCATTGCTCTTGTCATAACTAAGTAGGTCAAGATGATGGGGAAAGGTCCAGATTGTTGTTGTTGCTTTTTAAACTAGACACCGAAATTAGGAGAGAATATGTACACAAATTCTTAGAAAAGCTGAAAAAAAATCCCAAAATAGTACACAAAAGGCCAAACAATGAAGTGAAAGATCCCCATCTTGCTTCCTCCTGTGATGATGCTGATGATTAGTCTGATAATGCTTTTATTTCATTAAACATGCGTACTGTATCCCCTGGAGAGAGATCCGAGTCTTTAAACTCACAAACCATGGCCAACTTCCTCCATCTCCTGTTAATGGGGAGCTGTTTCAAAAAGTGGGTGAAAGTTGATGTCGGGGCTTCTAGAGATCATACAAAACAGGAGAAATGCTGGGAAATTTATACAGAACTAACCACATCTTGTTCTTTTCATTTTGGATGAGCCAACTAAATTTTATTTATTGTTTTTCCCTCTTAGTCTCTCAATGGCTTTGCTCTGGTGGTGAGTGCAGAAGGGATGATCTTTTATGCATCGGCAACAATTGTGGACTATCTGGGCTTCCATCAGGTAAATGAAGCAAAAATAGCCTTTTGATATATTTAAATCCTGGCGTCCATGATGTTTGTAAATGTGTATTCTTTTCAAAGCTTAAGACTGTCTAAGATCAAGCTTTTTATGTCACGTGAGCCAGCTTTGTATTGGCAGCATGTCAACTTCAGTGGTGCCAGGAGACCCTGAGTAGGCTGAGACTCTACTCTCAACTTCTCATATGCAGAGAGCCATCTCATTTAATAACTCCATGTCTTAAACTCAAGATATTTAGTGTGTGCCAGACATAATTACTTTCAGAAATGCCTTTATCAACTTTGCAAAGTCTTCATTGGAGGAACAACCTAGCCAGCCCAGGCTATAGGATTCTAGCCCATGGGGCAAAGGGCTGGGGCCCTGATGCCTCAAGTACCATGCTCTGGAAGATGACTCATCAACAAACAGGTACAAGAAGACCTTCGACTCAAGGCACAGGAAGGAGTAAGGGAGCTTTTCCTGTTTAATCTCAGGAAGGAAGAAGCCTCAATAGGAAACCAGATCAAGTGAGAATTCAGATCTGTGTTACTGTGTGTCCTACTCTATACTGTGTAAAAACAGTACATTTCAGGCTGTGCCTCTCCCTGGATCACTCCATTTACAAGCAGTATTTGGCTGCATTTTGGGTGCAAATGCAAAGGCAGGTTATCTGTGCTCCTCACTGTGCTTGTAGACGTCATCACTTAACCAGTCCTGCCCACAGGCAAGAACTGGTAAATAACTTGATATTAAATATAAAAAATGTACTACCTATAAATATCAAAACAGAGTAGGAGCATATGAACATATGGGTATATAAAAACTATTACCAGAAAATCTAGGCCCAAGAACTTATTGAATACAACAGACTAAGGAAGGGTGCAATATTCTTACCTGATTGTAGTGGTCTAAATGAGAAATATCACCTATATGCTCATCTATTTGAACATCCGTCCCTACTTGGTAGTGCTGTTAGGCAAGATCATGGGAGACATGGCCTTGCTAGAGGAAGTATGTCACTGGGCGCAGCTTTGAGAGTTCATAAGCCTCACTCCATGTCTTAGGGTTCCTATTGCTGTGGAGACACTCTGACCATGCAGCTCTTACAAAGAAAAACATTTGGTTGTAGTGGCAGTTTACAATTTACAGTTCAGAGGCACAGTCCATTATTTTCACAGCAAGGAGCATGACAGCATGCAGGCAGACATGGTGCTGGCTACATCTTGATCAGAAGGCACCAGGAAGTGGACTGAGGTGAAGCTTGAGTGAAGGAGACCTCACAACCTGCCCACACAGTGGCATACTTCCTCCAACAAGGCTACACCTACTTCAATAAGGCCACTCCTCTTAATAGTGCCACTCCCTTTGGGGACCATTCTATATCAAACCACCATAGCCCACTTTCAGTCTGATTATCTCTGCTTCATACTTTTGGTTGAGGATGTGATCAGCTCCCTGGTCCTGCTGCTATGCCATGCCTCCTTGCCACGAAGGACTCGTATCCCTCTGAACTCTAAGCCAAAATAAATTATTTCTTCTGTAAGTCATTTTTGATCATGGTGTTTTCATCATGGCAACAGAAAAGTAAATGATACACTTGGTCTCCATAAAAAGGACACCTAATATTATAAAGGTGATCACCCTCCATTTACTTGTAATCTGATGACCTGGTGTGTGCATCTAGGGACTAACAGAGAACTCCTAGTTATCCTCAGAGCTTCATCTCAGCTTGGCTCTCTCTGCTGGCTCAGATCGACTGTCTGCTCACCCACCTTTCCGTTTGTCCAGCATCCATCTGTCCACACGAACCCAGTCTTGCACCTCTCCTCTGTGCTCTCCAGGCTCCTCTGCCTTGCCTGTGCAGCTCAACTCAGCTTTCAGGTCCAGCTCCGTCCTGCCACCCTGCCTGGCTCTACACACCTTCAGCAGCTGTCCAGCTGGGTTGTTAATGTTTTATACATGCACTGAAGAAATTTTCTTTCTGCCTGTATCAGCAGCCGTTTGCCTCTGCATCTGCCTCCAGTAAGGCCTTTGTTGTAAAGGGAAGCTTTTTCCTTGAGAGGAGCCATTCCGCCAGCCTGGTTCTAGAGCCACATCAGTCCCAAATAAACACACAGGATGCTGTATTAATTATGAAGCTGTTGGCCTTGCTTGTTTCTTCCTGGCTAGCTCTGACTTAAGTAATTACCCCATAATTGTTAATCTAAGTATTTCTCTTACCGGAGACGTTCCGGACTTCTTACCCCATGGCGGTTACATCTTGAATTCTCCTGTGTTTCTCCCTCCCAGAATCCTAGTCCCACCTATCTAGATTCCTATTGGCCAACAGTGCTTTATTAACAAATGTACAGGACTTCCCCCATCACTTTGTAAACTTAAACTCCTTGAATTTTTCTGTGGCCTCTTTAACACTTTTGTATCCACTCTGTAACATACATACATACAGACAAACAGATAGACAGACAGACAGAAAGAAAGAGAGATGACAAACAGATTTGCTGTGTGATGGATAATGTTGATTTAAAAATTAGTATTAGTAGTAGGAGACATAGACAAATGGACAGACAGAGGATAGATGATAGAAAAATTTACTGAGTAATGCATGTTTGAAAGAGAGTTAGTAATTAAGATAGAAATAAAAGAGCCCATGCTTTTCACTTGTCAATTATCAAGGGAAATTGGAACAATTTGGAAAATATCAGCCAACAAAACCAACATAGTTCATGAGTTTTTTATTCAGTTCTGACATAAGAAAAGCCACAAACATGCCTGTTTAAGTTTCCTACATAGTACATTCATTACAATGACTACACAGTAGGGATTCCTATCTGGAAACTAGCACAATGCAGGCAAATGAACTCATGGGCTCACCAATGAAGCAAAATTTGCAGTGGCAGGGTGGGGGGGTACTTCAGGTTATTCAACAGGCCACATCACAAAAACATCCCCTCTGAAGATGAGCTCACAAGCACATAGGAAGCCAAGCCATGATGACAAGTATAAGCCAGCAGATAATAAATGCACGTAGTCCCTCCTAGAAGAACATAAGAAGAACAGACCCCCCCCAAAGAAGCTAGGAAATAAACATATCTAAAATAGCAAGGGACCAAGTATAACAGTGCGTGTTTTTTGTTTGTTTTGCTTTGCTTGTTTGTCTTGGTTTTTCGAGGCAGGGTTTCTCTGTATTGCTTTGGAGGATGTCCTGGAACTCACTCCGTAGACCAGGCTGGCCTCAAACTCACAGAGATCCGCCTGCCTCTGCCTCCTGAGTGCCGGGATTAAAGGTGTGCGTCACCAACGCCTAGCTAACAGTGCATGTTTTTAATCTCAGTACACAAGAGGCAGAGATCTGTGAGTTTGAAGCCAGCCTGGTCTACATAGGCAGTTCCAGGCCAGCCAACACTACACAGTGAGACTCTGTCTCAATAAAAAGAGGAAGGGGCTGAAGAGATGGCTCGGCAGGTAAAGGCACTTTCTGTTAAGGTTGGCAATGTGAGTTTGGGGTCCACATAGCAGAAAGAGAGAACTGACATCTACCGGTTATTTTCTAATCTCCACATGGACATTTCCCATCCTCACACGTGATGAATAAATGCATGTAATGAAATTGAAATAATGAAAGCTTTAAAATGGGAAAAAAACAAATAGGACTTTCAAAGTGAAGAAGATAGTATATCAGCCAGAATTGGTTCCTTGTCCCTGAGATGGCACCAACTCCTGGGGCATCCTGAGGCTTTATTGAACCATTTCTGCCTCCGGCAGACAGAAGCTGTGCAGTCATCTCATTGTTTAATACAAAGAATTTGTGTCATCTGCATAAGAAAGCATTGAAATCGAAAAGGAAATAGTCTTGAGGTTAGCAGTAGCAGTAAAAGAGCTCTGAGAGCACTCTGAGTGCAGTGGAGGAGCAGCAGGAACCCAAGGGACCCAGCTTGGGAATCCCTGCAGTGTGAGAATGAGAACCTCAGGGTACAGTGAAGCATGGCTCTGGGCGGTGGAGGAGTTCGCAGAGGGGTCAGACTGGCCTGACCAGCACGAAGAAAGTCTCTGGGTACTTATCTGACTCTGAGGTGCACCTGCAGAAGGAGACGGTGCTATCCCAGCTTCCTCAAACAGAGTAGATGCTCCAGAGCTGGGGTTGATGAATGGATGGTGATGTGGAACATCAAGCCAATTCATAAAGTAATTAAAAACCAAAGCTAAATAGAGCCAACAACAGTGAAAACCAAGATCTGAGAGTGGGTTCTTGACACGTTGTCAAAATTAAAATTCATCTGATAGAATTATCACTTAATATAATTTTTAAGAAAAAATTAATTTTAACAGTTTCCCAGAACTGAAATAATATGAAAATTTCTTATGCCCACCTCACAGTTTAACTTACTGTCACCTGGGCTGAAAGCCAGAGTCCCTCAGAAAAAGAGATACTATGACTATCAGGGCTTATCTTGATATGATAATTAGCTATCCTTTGTCATGAAAGACGGTTAATGGTAGCACACAAACATTGTCCTTTTTACCCCTGGGCAGTATCTCCCCCACAGTCTCCATCATTGGACTTGGGTTGGCCTGGAAGCCTTGTAGAAGACCCCAGGGGACGGTGGCATGCAGTGAGGGATGAAACTGACCAGCTGAGTGGGACAGGATGGGGATGCTGGGCTCGGCCACTCAGCAGTTGTGTCTCATTCCCTTCATCCATGCAGTTGACAACTGCTGTTTACCTTTGAAGCTGCTGAGAATGTGTAGCGAAAGTCCCAGGCACCTAGAAAAACAGTGCCCCTGCCATACGAAGCACCTGCATTTCTTCATCTATTCTCAGTGGCCCATGATACCTCAGGTTGGCCGAGTACAATCTCCATGGCCTGGTGATTCAGAACTTCCATTTTCCAGAGATGAGCCTGGTCTTGAGGGAACCTTACAGAAGAGCACTGAGTCAGTCTCTCCTCCTTGAGATGACAACAGCTCCCAGAGAAGACTGAGGTCTGCTTGAGCAATTTCATTTCCTGAAGTAGACTCCACCAACTGTGACTTGTTTGCAGCATGGAGATACTGTGCATTATTTGCCAGACTTCAGGTGCCTCTGCTTAGAGTCCCAGTGCCCTGGATAGTGCAGAATTTGGGCATGGAGGTGGCATGATTCTTACATTAAAATAGTCCCCAATATAGTCTCTTTTGCTCGTGTGTGTAGGATTGAAGGCTAGAGACAACTGCTACCTTCTACATGTTCAGAATTACTTAAATTAATCCTTGTATGTGAGTAGACTATAAACACCTAGACCTTATCCCCTTATCCCGAACAGATGGTCTCACTACAGAGTTGGGTGTTAACAACAGAGGCACTGAAATACAGAGTGGATTATATTCAAGGTTAGAATTTGCTTGCTGGAATTTTACTTATTAGAGCTCCACTATTTCTCTTTAACTGTTAGAAGTATAAATCAGTTTTCCCTTCATTATAGAAAATGTTTCCATTGACTTTATGCAAAATATTTCACAAAAATGTTACAATAGCTTGTGATCTAGGTAGCATTTTGTATCAAATGCTTTACAAAAGTCAACAGCCAATTCCTTCCCGAGGAGGCTGCCCGAGTATACTGTCCAGCTTCTTCAGATGAGCACAGCTGTACAATTTAGGCCTATGATGCTTATTTATTCAGGAAACTTCCTCTTTCCTCAGCAACCTGTAGAAGCTATCACCAAGTGAACCAGAGCATCACAGCGCAATGATCTGAGCAAGGACAACTGTCTATGGCCATGTAGTAGATGCATACACTCTTTGCCCAAGAAGGCAAAAATGACAGTTGCCGGATATGTAACTTGTAAAAGACAGTCTTGCCGCTGTCTCATATTGCATGGAGAGTGGCTTGAAACAGAAATAAAAACTACTTCTCTAGGTGACAGCAGTATCTAGTTTTTGTGTCGTCTTTGCCCCTTCTCACATTTCTTCACATTACTTCTCTTGGCTTTCCTTTGTGGCATCTTCTCTAGGAAACCTTGAAGGACAAGGGGCCACCACACTTGTGGCATTAGTTATTAAAACAGTGATTTCTTTCTTAAATCTAAAAATATTTCATGTTTTCTTCTAATTTGTCATAGAAATATATGGCTATGCTTTGTCCTCTCTTCTGGCTTTGCTGCCTCTTCCCCTGTCTTGTCTGCCCTTTGCTCTGGTTAACTGCAGACCCACGGCTCACGTTAACCTAGATATACCCCTTCACTCCCTAAGGCATGTAGAGATGATAGATGCGAGTCTTGGGAGGCCAGTGGACACTGGAAACCACTCTCTCCAATGGCTCTACAAAGCTCGGGGTCATAAACAAACAGGTAAAAAGAATATGTGTACTAGAGCACCTGATAGCACTCTCACTCTGAGGATCATGGGAGCCCACTGTACCCAGGTCAGCAGTTTCTCTAGTTACAATCTTGTAAGGAAGTAGCACTGCCCGAAACATGATGAAAACAAGAAATTAACTCAAGGCTGGTCTAAATACATGGTGAGATATACCATACCCTGAAGATTTGTCACCATCATGAAGATGTCAGTCTTACACAATTAATGGGATTACAGTAGAAGCAGATGCACTTTGGGTGAACATTGGCACTCTAATTCTAGAATCTTCATTGACATGCATGTGCCAATAGAATAGCATTCCTAGGAGAGGAGGGGGTTGCCAGATGGCAAGGAACAGGTTTCTCAGGGACTAGGCGTTAAGTGTGATAGTGCAAGTCAGGCAGACCCACAATCAGCACTGCTCAGAGACTAGTGGCCTGGACCTATGAAAACATCCACTCCTGCAGTCATCCAAGTCAGAGAAAACCATTGTATCTCCTGTTTGTATCATACTTAGAGCAAATACCAGGGGGACGACAGATGTTTGTAGAGAGAGCAAGGCAAAGATAGGAGGAAAGAATGGCGGCTACATTATAAAATGCCAGCACATGGAGATGATGTTGTCACACAACGACCAGTCTACAGCTGTGATACTGGGCAGAATGATAGATCCCAAAGAATCCAGCATTCCTTTGGCGTGGGCTTCAACCTGTGTGTATAATGCGAATCATAATTTATGGGTATCCCAAGAGGCTCCAACATCATTCTTCCTAAAATGGGGATTTTCTCTACTCAGGTCTGTTGTTCTTTGCTGCAACTTCGGGCAATGAAACCCAATCCACCAAACTCAGCAAATCCACATGGAGTTTATTGGGAAAGGAAGCAAAGGGAGGGGTAGGTGTTAGCAGATCTGGAGCAGAAATGGAAACAGAAAGAAAACAGGCAGGAGGTGCCTGCTTATAAAGGGAAAGGGAGCGGTTTAAAATGAGTTTCAGCAGTTGGGGCTGTTGAAACTGGAGTCATGGAGCTGCTGTTGGCCAAGCTCCCCAGGTCCAGTTCCACACAGTTTCTGCATGCAGAGTCCTCTTGCAGTCACCTAAGGCATGCACGATGCAGCCCTGCAACCTTTGACAGCCTTTGAGCTGTCAGCGAGGAGCAATCACCTGTCAAATATAGATCCAGAGGCAAGGGAAGGTTGCCCGGAGAAGAGCAATCCAGGGCAGGAAGAGAGCCCAAGGATTAGGGAGCTCTGCGATTAGGAAAGGCTCCCCAAGGAGAAGGCGCAGGCCCAGGAGAGGGCTGGCGCAGAGTGACAGGTGGGTGCTAAGGAGAAACCACAGGCCAGGAGGAGAGGAGTTGGGAGCAGGAACAGGGCCAGGTTGCCCAGGACCTGGGGGGAGAGGGAGAAGCCAGGATATCAACTAAGGAACTTTTCCTCATCTGAGAAGAGTATTCTAGTTATTATAATCATTCATTTGGAAAGGATGAAACCTAGAAATAGGCATAATATGAGAACCTAGTAGACATGCTACAGGACCCAATGGCATTAGTAAGATGGGCTCCCAGTGCAAAGAATAAGATAGATTCCTCATTAGGAGGATGGTAAGGGTCATAGGAGACCTATCCAAGTTCATTAACTACCTGTACATGGAATAGTCAAAACCTAATGTCAACCTTTGCAAGCCAAAGTTTCTGCTCTGTCCACCAGACAGCTACCAGAGGACTCCAGTGCCTGAAAAATTTGGCTTGCTCTCAAGTGTGATTTTCTTTAAGGAGGTTAGAAGAAAGAGGACCAGAGTGAGGGCCATGATCCGGTGCATCCTAGGCACATCATGGACCTGGGTAGATTGAAGTATGTGACACAATTGGCATGAAGTACCAGAGTTGATTTGGGAAAGAGGACAACTCTGCCTAAGTGTCCATGGCTTTGAGGACGTGATACCACCATGCAGGCCAGATCCTGGGGGCCAGAGAGGGAAGATGCCCTGAGATGACGTGAGCATGGAGGCACACCCTTCAGGGAGGGCTCTTGGAGCCTCCCAAAGGTCTGTCTTTTTCTCAAAGCCTTTTCTTTACATATGTGGATTGTCTTTGAATGCTTGATGTGGGGATCCCGTGGTTCTTAATCCCCAGAGCATGTAAATTCAGGATGCGGCTAAAGCAGCTGCTTCTGTGTTTCAGACAGACGTAATGCACCAAAACATCTATGACTACATCCATGTGGATGACCGACAGGACTTCTGCAGACAGCTACACTGGGCCATGGACCCTCCACAGGTGGTGTTTGGACAGTCCCCACGTGCCGACACAGGTGGGCCAATTTCAATAAGATCCACATTTTTCTCTATATCTACATGGAATTTCTTCCAGGATTCTGCTTTCCTTGAACCCTCCTCCATACTCCTTCATCCAGGAGTTAGTCCATCCTAGACTCTATGTGGCTACTGAGGGTCTTGGCACCATCCTGCTTGCTCCTGTCTCCTCTGCTTTTCACTAGGGCAGGTACTTGGGATACTCAGCTCATAGAGAGAAAAACATTATTTTGTTTCATAGTTTGGAAGGGTTCCATCCATTAACTGTGGAACCTTTGCTCTTTTGCATTTAGTGAGCACATTCTAGTATGAGTGTCTAGTAAGGCAAAATCCCTAACTGGCCTCCAGCTCAGAGAGGAAAAAGAAGGGAATTGGGTCCACATTAGTTTCTTTTACTGTTACTGCAACAAAATACTTGACAAAAGCAGCTTAAGGAAGGAAGGGTTTATTTCTGTCACTGTTGGAAGATATAAACCATCATAACAGAAGGAGCGTGAGGTGGATGGGCACCCATGGTTAGGGGCGGATGGTAGTACTCAGCTCTTTTCCCCTTTTCATTCAGCCCAGGACTCAGGGTCATGGGATGATATCATCACATTTCACACAACTAATACAGTCTAGAAACTCCCTCACAGACATGCCCAGAGCTGTGTTTCCTGAGTTAATCTAGAGACTTTCAAGTTGATGATTAAGGTAATAATCACAACTCTACCCCTTGTCATGTTAACACCCAAACGTATCACTTTAAATTGTAATAGGCTCCCTAGCACATGCCCTAAAGCCTCTTGTAAGTTGCACTGCCATAGGCTGGGGTCCATGGGCCTTTGGAAGATACCTAAGATCCAAACTCCAGGCTCTGCCATATTTGGTGTTTTCCAACACCCCCTAAGAGCCAAAGAACTTATCACTTGTTTCACAAACTCTCAAGCCCATTATCTGCTTTGGACATTTAACTGAGAATCAAAAACAAAACCTTGCCCAATAGTAGTTGTCCTTCCATGCACTACAACCCTGTAAGTCACTCCCCAACAAATCCACTGTATCCAGTTGATAACGATGAGCTGTGCACGGAGTATTTCCATAAGTAGTAGGTAACAGTGGGTTTGGAGGAGACAGATGAATGTGGGTTCTGGATTTCACCCAGGAATTCATTCAGATGATGGTTTCATACAGAAACTTTAAAAATTCAAGGAAAAATTTCCACCCAACCTCAACATTCAACAGAATAATTAATTCACTTTAGACCTCAGGTGCCTCAAACAACACGGAGCAACAAACCTTAGTACCACAGGCATCAGTGCTAAAAATCAATGTCATTAAGGGTAGGGCCAATGAAAGCAAAACCCGTCAAAAGCACTGTCTCTTGGAGACACAGGGGATGGCAAAGGCTTGGGGGGAATCATGGAGAGATGTGCATTCTAAACGGGGTGGCATGTTTGTTACAAGCTTCATGGAAGCCAGTTACATGTTCTCCCGTGTGCTTATCCACTGTCTTCATAGCTCTAGTCTGTTGCTTATCAGCCCGATCAACATGTTTTATTTTGCATTATTTGAACTTTCTTATCAGACAACACCATCCTTGGGAAGTTGCTCAGGGCCCAGGAACGGGGCAAAGGCTTGCCCTCAGAATACTCGGCCTTCCTGACACGCTGCTTCATCTGTCGTGTTCGATGCTTGCTGGACAGCACCTCTGGCTTTCTGGTGAGTGGGTGCATGCCAGGGACATGTGAGGTACATGTGCAGAAAAGGTGGGGACAGAGTAAACACTGTGTGGAGGCTCTGGACAAAGTAAGCCAGCAGAGCTGGACCTTGGCAGCCTCATTCATCAGTAGACTGGAGGAAATGACATAAGACCCTGGAGGGTTCTAAGAAAAGTAGATGAAATATTTAAAAATTCACAATTTTCAATTCGATTTATTTAAAACTCATTTTAAAAATCTTTTCTAGGGCTGGAGATATCATCAATAAATAGGGCACTTCCCTAGCATGCACAGAGTCCTGGGTTTGATTCCCAGTACCACATGAACTGTGTATGGTGGCTCATACTTAAAGTTCCAGCAGTTGGGAAGTAGGGAGATCAGAAGTTTAGTTATTCCCAGTTACAAGGCCGGCCAGGGGTGCATGACACCTTGTCTCTAAGTAAATAAATAGGCATTAAAAATAGGGCTGATGTGATTGTTCAGTGGGTAAATGTGCTTGATGTCAAACCTGACCACTGAGTTTGATCTCTAGGACTCATATAGTGGAAAGGGAGAGCTGGCTCTTGGAAATCATCTTCTGGTCTCCACATGTGCACCGTGACACGGCTGAGACCACAGTTTTGGCTGCAGCCCTTCACCCCTACAGCACTTAGGTTTCCACCATTTTAAAAATGTAGTGATTTTTCTTTATTATTTTATTAGTAGACTTACATAATTTTATTATTTTATTTGAGTGTTTAGCCTACATATATGCATTACCTTGTGCATGTTTCATGCCCATAGAGATCAGAAGAGGGCATCGAATCCCCTGGAATTGGAGTTAGAGATAGCTTTGAACCCATATTCATTCTGGGAATTGAACTCAGGTCTTCTGCAAGAGCAATGTGTGCTCTTCACACCTAGCCATCTCTCCAGCATCTCTCCAGCTCTAGGTTTCCACTTTTTACACTTTTCCACCTCATACGGAGGTGGAAGACGATGGAGCCCCAGGAGTCAAGCCCTGGGGGCTGCAGATCCTTGTAGAGCATCCACCAAAGGCTGGGCTCTGCACGCTTGAGAAAGAGCCCTAAGGAAATCTGTGTGAAATCTACTTAGAGTCTCAGTATACCCTCATGTTCTATCACAATTTGTGGAGTGTTTTTTCCAATTCACACCAGCTTCACCCAGCTCTGTTTCCATGGCTCTGCGAGCTACCCCCAAGCTGACATTTCAGACACAGGATAGAAGATCTCAGAATTGCCTTCCCTCCACCCACTCAGTCCTTCCCAGACAACTCACAGGGAAAGGGGTCCACAGCAGCTGATAGGCCAGGGGCTTTTATTATCACTAGCCTTTCCTTGTTCATTGTTTGGTTTTGTTTTTTTCATAAACAGTTGTTTTAAAAAATAAAGATGTTAATTACATATAATGCCAACTCAGTCCTTCAGAAGAGTAGAGAGGGAAAACCAGAATGTTCCTTCCTACTAACACTCAGCTTCTAGGCCCACAATCCATACCTGAGGCTGTCCTTATCTGGCCCCTTCTGCCTAACCTCACTGTAAGATCTGCTTGGGTGGAAAGAAAAATTCATTAAAAGTACCAAGTCAGAGAGTCAAAGAAGCCTCTGACTCAGAGTCGCAAGTCTCGGTGTCAGAGAAAATAGCAAGAGGTGGGAGAAGCATTGCTGGTTTTACAGTGGGAAGGCAGTTTAGAGTAGTGGGGAGGAGGTTTGTAGGGCAGAGGAGCCTGGGGGCTTTGATATGCTTTATAGGTAAGTGTTAATAGGGACCTGTCTTAGGGTTACTATTACTATAATGAAGCACCATGACCAAGAGCAAGACAGGGAGGAAAGGGCTGATTTGGCTCACACTTCCACATGTAGTCCATCACCGAAGGAAGCCAGGACAGGAACTCAAACAAGGCCAGAACTTGGAGGCCGGAGCTGATGCAGAGGCCATGGAGGGATGCTGCTTACTGACTTGCTCACATAGATTGCTCATCCTGTTTTCTTATGGAACCCAGGACTGCCAACCCCCAGGTAGCCACACCCACAATGGGCTTACCCTCCTACATCAATTATCAATTAAAACCCCCACAGGCTTGCTTACAGCCCATCCTATGGAGGCATTTTCTCAGTTGAGGCTCCCTCCTTTCTGATGACCCTAGCTTGTGCCAAGTTAGCATAAAACTGTCAGGGACAGGACTGAAAAGGCATGAAAATTGGAGTGGGGATTTTGATATGTGTTACAGATATGTGCTAGTAGGGAAAAGATAAGGGAGGTCATGGCTCTTTCTGACAGACAGAAATGCTGAGCGTAAGTGTCTGTTTATTGCTAGCAATCCTTCTGTTTACCTGGTCAGAGTCCAACTTGAATACTGTCTATTTGGGGATTGAGACCTAACACCTTAGATTGACTTTGCCCAGTGATGGTAGCTGAACATGGTAACAATTCAGTTTATGGCAATACTTAATTCTTTGGCCATTTATCAGTGAAATGGTAGCTGACTCCTGACCCCAGATAATACTCTATTGATCATTTCTGCCTTTGATAAATCAACATCATCATTATTGGCTACAACAATGAAAAATTGATCCTTAGCAAGTATAGTTTTGGATCATGAGACCCAAGTGAACAGGAAAGAAAATGCTGAAGCACAATGGTGAGCCAGCCTTCCTGGACTTCAGGTGTAGGTCGAGCCTTACATGTCCCACCCTGGCATGTTGTCCTGCCCATAGGGCTCCAAGCAAAAGAGTTCTGCCCATGATTCTATGCTTAACACCATAAACAGGATCACTCGTCTTCTATCTGAGCAATCAATAGCTAATGAAGGTTCTTGTTCTAATAACATTTCACTCTGAAATCTAAGTGTGTTGAGGGAGTCATTATTATAAATTCTCTTCATGAGAGAGGATCTAACTATATAATAGAGCAGAGATAGACTTAGAATAAAACTGAAACAAATACCAAATAGAGGAATTAGTTTAATTTTACACTTGCAATAATGTCTACAGAAATAAATGTCTTCAGCAGGTGACCTGCTGAGAATTGAACCAGTCAAAATTCCAACATGATGGAAAAGGGGTTCAGGAGGTCCCCACCCCTTGGTCAGGAGCTATTGGCAAATTGATGGCTGCTAGGATAAAGCAGGTCATTTTTCTTTGTGAGCGTAATCACTGGCAGGTGGCCCATACTCTACCGGTGGCTCTATACCCATGTGCATATCATGTGCACATGGGGCGCACTAATTGAACTTACTGGGTTTTTTTTAAAAAATGAAAAGGATATGAAGGGGAAGGAGACATATTGGGGAATGGGGGAGCTAACAGGGAGATTCAGGATTGATATAATCAAAATACATTTTATATATGTATTAAATTCTCAAATAATAAACTAAAACATAGCTAAAAAGAAATAAGTGTGATTTATTCTTCCTTTCAAATCTCTTGTCCATACCGATTCACAAAGAGCCACTGATACGGGGTTAATTTAGGCACTCATAGTCCCTTTCCACTTCATCCCAAAGTCTAGGAAGGGATGGGGAGAGTGCTGCCTGCCCAGGATCAGTTGTTAAAACATTGAGATCTGATTGATCTTATATCAATCATTCTGAGTTAGCGGGAAACTGACAAACACTGCAAATCTAGAATTGTTTTCCTTAGAGCTGGGCACTGAGCGCTCCCCAGTACACCACTGCCTAAATTTCCCCACATGTATGTGACTGACGCTTAGTGGATCCTTGCAATTGTTCATTCCACAACCCATGAATGTACTCAGGCATGGGTGAGTGGATGGGCTGAAAAGAAGAGAAGAAGGTTGGAGGAAGAGAAGATAGATGCATAAAAGGA
This sequence comes from Mesocricetus auratus, assembly GCF_017639785.1. Lineage (NCBI taxonomy): Eukaryota > Metazoa > Chordata > Mammalia > Rodentia > Cricetidae > Mesocricetus > Mesocricetus auratus. Next base: position 31,898,078 of record NW_024429198.1, on the reverse strand, counting down.
TAGAGTCCGTGCTGCTAGGTCATCTGAAGTCAGGAAAACCCTGAAGGAACTTGGGAACTAATTCAGTGATATTGCAACCTTTCCTATATAAAAAATTATGTTTTAAATTTTCTTTTGTCACAAATACCTAAGCTCTCTGCTGGCACTTAAACTTATACTGTATATTCTAGAATAATGAAATCAAGCTGTCCTCATCTTCTCATTGAACGTGGGGAATGCTAATTTAGAAATTAGCAAAGTTAAACCTGGATCAGCTCCCAGGGAACTTTCCACGGAACTCCTGCAAATGATGGCTGAGGTATAGGTCTATGATAACTCAGGTAGATGTGTACTCATGCTTGTCTATACACATACGGGGGGTGGGCACGTGTCAATATGTGCATGGGAGAGATTATGCTCTCCATAAAGAGTCTTGAGATTGCCAGTAAAGGAACTGTAGCCCTAGGGCAGAGCGCCACTAAGGTAGGGGAGGCAGGTGTCTCCTAAAGTCTTAGGATGCTGATGGTATTGCTACAAAGTTACCTTCACGACTCTGTGAACAGCCGTCTTTCTGTCTTTAAAACACCAGACTATGCAGTTCCAAGGAAAACTAAAATTCCTGTTTGGCCAGAAGAAGAAGGCACCATCAGGAACAGCCCTGCCCCCTCGGCTCTCCTTGTTTTGCATTGTGGTGCCGGTCCTGCCTTCTGTGGCTGAGATGAAAGCGAAAAGTGCCTTCCTGAGGGCGAAGCACAGGGCAGACATTGTGGTCACCGTGGACTCAAGGTGAGCATGGACTGTCACGTCATGACCTTAACTTGTGACAGCAAGATGCCCTACATGTAGTAATTTCTGTTTAATTCTTCCCGATAAGTAATACACATGAAGTCTGATATTTTAAAGCCCTTACACAATGTACCCCATTACTACTAGAGAAAAGTATCTTTTCAAAATTGATGCAAACTGTAGCACCATGAGCTTCCATGGCAACTGCTCTAAAGCTGTCCTTAACCTCTAGGCTCACGGCTTTGCCCCAGAGAGAGGCCACAATGAGTCGGTCACCTGTATGGTCCCTGCCTCCTCCTCAGTTCGTTGGTGTTGGGAACAACCCAGATAGATATTTAGCCAGCACACGGAAGGTTAGTGTCAGGACTGTGCTGGCTTTCTAGGTCCTGGCAAACTGAGTCCCTCATCTGACCAGCTCTGTGGCATTTTCTCAACTTTTGAGAGTAGAAAACACTCCTAGTTTTCTGGGCCGTGTCTATGATGGATTCTTGGATCCATTCCCTTGAGAGATTTAAAATGTTATGCACATAATGCTATTTTCTACCTGGCATAGTGACATGGGAGTAAGAGGTCAGAGGGAACTGGGAGACAGGGATGCCTGAACTTGACTCCTGTTTTGTGACATTCTTCTTGGAGAGACATAAACAAATGTCTACTCACCCGAGATGGTGAACTAAAGACAGACCAAAGTATGGACAGCACAAAGTCCAACTTGGTAAGCTATGAGTTTTATTAGGGTTGCTTATAGGAATGTGGGTGAGACTTACAGGAGCAGAAGTGACTCAAAGACAGCGTCATCACAGTGGCCCACCCCAGCATGAGTGACAGATGACAGAGACCGGAAACCTGGAGCACAGTGCACAGCCTGCAGGCAGCACAATAGGTTGTGGAGTGGGCTTTCCTGGTGCTCTGTTGGTCCGAGCCTTTCCCAGGCAGTGCAGCTTCTCTGAGGGGCTTCTAGGAAGTTTGGCTTGAGAGACTCTCAGCAGTTTTTGCTGCTTATACACTCTTGGGAGATGCCTAGTGAATCTGTTCAGTTTCAGGGACTGTCCTATCTTAGTGATCTTTCCTGAAAGATGGAGAGTTTTACCTTCCTTAGGACAACTTGTTTTGCCTCATTTCTCTGCGAACATCCTGACATTAAATATTTCTTTTACATCCTATGTCTTAAGGAGTTTCTCTAGGAGGAAGCTGCTTCACAGTAATTTTCTACATAGATTATGGGCAACACTTTCTCCGGTTCCACTATAATAGCAGTAGTAAAACAAAACAAAACAAAACAAAACAAAACAACAACAAAAAACCCTAATTCCCAGACACTTGTATGTCCTTCAGCGACTAAAGCAGAACCAAGCTTGTCCACCTCCCCGCTCCAGAGCATACTAAGGTCTCAGGCTATAGTTGCATTGTTAGCCAAGACAGCAGTCTTGGAATAAATCGTGAAATCTGAGATGGTGCCTCCATCTATTTGAAATTGAGCTAGGAGTTTCAGCTGTAACCCTGAACCTGAGCCATGGTACTCTACTCATGGAGGCAGATGTGAACTCTTCTCTGACCCTAGTTGCTGGAAGAGTGCTGGGGAGGGGCCTCTGGGACCACCATCTCCTTATCCGTTTGTCTGCTTCACAGTGCAGCCTCCATGAGGGGAGTTAAAGGCCTTATCAGGCCATTTCAGGAGGCAGTGTCCATTCTACTGGCCTCCCCATCCTGACCTGAGGATGTCATGCCCAAAGCAGTGCCACTACTGAGTCCTTCCTGGTCCATGGGCTACTCTGTGATCTCTCTTGGGTCACTGGCTGAAAAGGAAGGGATCCTGCTTGCTCTGCCCCCGAACCCCCTATCCCATCTCCTTCCTGATTCTCAGGGAGGGTGAGGCCTTCCTTGGGGGAATCTTCAAAGTATGTCATATCATTTGGAGCAGGGCCTAGGCCCTCCCTCATGTGTCTAGGCTGAGAGAGTATCCCTCTGTGTGGAATGGGCTCCCAAAGTCCATTCATGCACTAGGAATAAATACTGATTGATTGCCAGAGGCCCCATAGATTGCCCACGCTTTCTAACTGACACACACGTTCAGTTAGAACAGTCCTATGCTGGTTTCCCAGCTATCAGTCTGGGCTCCATGAACTCCCCCTTGTTCAGGTCAGCTGTTTCTGTGGGTTTCTCCAGCCTGGTCTTGAACCCTTTGCTAATCACTCCTCCCTCCGTGAAACTGGATTCCAGGAGTTCAGCTCAGTGTTTAGCTGTGTCAGCTTTTGCTTCCATCAGCTACTGGATGAAGGCTTTAGGATAGCATATAAGGCAGTCATCAATCTTATTATAGGGGAAGGGAAATTAAGGTAGCCTCTCTGGTATTGCTTAGATTGTTAGTTGGGGTCATCCTTGTAGATCTCTGGACATTTCCCTAGTGCCAGATTTCTCTTTAAACCTATAATGGTTCCCTCTATTATGGAATCTCTTTCCTTGCTCTCCTCTATTCTTCCACTGACTCAATCTTCCTGCTCCCTCATGTCCTCCTCTCCCATCCTCTTCTCCCCCTCTCTTTCTCCTAACTCCCTCTCTCCTCCCCACATGCTCCCCATTTGTTCTTGTCCCTTTCCCCTTCTTGGGGGATCCATGTATGTCTCTCTTAGGGTTCTCCTTGTTTCCTAGCTTCTCTGGGGTTATGGATTATAGGCTGGTAATCCTTTGCTCTATGTCTAAAATCCATAAATGAGTGAGTACACACCATGTTTGTCTTTTGGTGACTGGGTTACTTCACTCAGGATGGTTTCTTCTAGTTCCATCCATTTGCCTGTGAATTTCAAGATTCCATTGTTTTTTTCCGCTGAGTAGTACTCCATTGTGTAAATGTACCACATTTTCTCTATCCATTCTTCAGTTGGCCTTTCTCCTAATGGGTTTGCCACCATATCTGTGACACTCACCTTTGCCTTCTGTAAATGATATGTGCAGTGTCTACCTGGCACTGAAGCCAGAGTTGCACCCCCATGGTCTCCTGAGTGCAGGGCATATGGAATTAGACTCCAAGGATGAAACTAGGGCTGAAGATAGCCTATGAGGTTCCCAACATGGACCAGCAAACTGAGAAAAGCAGACGTCTAAAACATTAAAAAAATAAGTTTGGATATACTCTCATTTTTTATTACAGAAACAGCATTTAAAATATAAGGGAAGAAAAGCAAGTCCAATGGGAAGAATACTTAAATGCCGTGGCCTAGCCAGAGCCCAGTGGTCTGCAGAGCCTAGTAGGAAAGGCATCTGTGTAAGGCAGGAGGAAAGATCAGTGTATAACAACCTCTAGGGGTACTCTGCCTTTGCTCATTGTCTGAGTTTTCTATTTTTAAAGGGTAATTTGGATTGTTTTCATCAGAGATTCCCACAAACTTTCTCTTTTCCAAATAGTTTTCTAGCCCCAAAGCAAAGCTCTGGGAATACTACTGCAGTGCTCAGAGCTGGGCCTGGAGAGAGACCTCCAGGGCACTCTGAAACCCAATTTCTGGTACCATTTCACTCCGTCTTTTAGGCATGGTGGGCACAAGATTGGGGACACCCCCTTTCAGGGAGACACCTACATAGATTTGTAGGATTTCTGAACACAGCAGCCCTACAAGTAGGTGCCATCCTATGCAAACTATTGAGACCCTTATGGAGAACCTGGAGTTCCGGACTCTGACCCCTCTGCCCTGACCTGAATTCAGAACTGCTGTCAGCAAGCGCACCACAATCCATTCCCTGTGGGGGCAGAGATAGTGGTGCCAGCCCTGAGAGCTGGCTCTGGGAGCAGCTGCTGCCTCTCACAGCTTTCTTACAAGGCTTTGTGCTGGCTGTTCCTCTTAATTGATTCAGCCTGCTGTGTTCTACCTGCTAACACTTATTTCAAATCCCTAAATCAACACTTGCCACAGTTTTGTCATTGTCGATACACAGTGGGAAAAGGATGCTTCTCAGAGAGTACACATTCCCGGCAGTGCCTCAGCAGGCCAGACTTCCCTCTCTCAGTCTCAGCTCTTCACAGACCCCAGGTACAAAGAGCACAGAGCACTCTGGACTGAGCTTAGTAGATAGAGTTTGAGGTCCAGCACTGGTACCCAGTAGAGGGGCGTCATCAGGTAAGCCACCTAAATTTCTCCTTCAAAAAGCAAAATGGCTCTATCAGGATGACTCAAAATTATTCTAAATAGTATTTAAGGGCAAAATCCAATACTCCAGTAGTCTTAGCAGGCCAGGCTTGGCCACTCATCCAGATATGCCCATTAAAGAGACCAGTAGTGATAAAGTAGAGAAGGCAGACATCAATGGTAGTACTTTTGAAACAGGAACATATGAAAGGGCCACATCTTTGGATCATTTGTATAAGCTTTTGGCTAAAATAGAGGCAGAACTGGGGTAAGGGTATGCTAAATTAAGCAGTTTCTGCTCCAGGCATGGTAATTTGGTTAATCATTGTTTTAGTTCTGGTTCTGCAGAGTGGAAATGGTTATTATTTCTTCAAACTACAGCCCCACTATCATGGGCGATCTGTCTTATGAGGCACCCCTGTTGCTGGAATCTAAGGTGTCTGGAGGTTTGGGGAAACAACTAAAGCCATTTAGTCACCTTTTGCGAATGTGAAACAGAATGCAATAAAAAGCTGTCAGTGAGATGCCTCCATTATTCTTATCTTTATGCCTTGAAGATGGATAAGATAGTGTGCTAGATAGTTTTATGTCAACCACAAGTTATCTGAAAAGGAGGGAACCTCAGCTGAGAAAATGCCGCTATAAGATCCAGCTGGAGGGCCTTTTCTTAATTAGTGATTGATGGGAGAGGACCAGCCCATTGTGGGTGGTGCCATCCCTGAGCTGGTGGTGGATCGTTGGGTTCTAGAAGAAAATAAGATGAGCAAGCCGTATAAGCAAGCTAGTAAACAGAACTCCATGGCTTCTGCATCAGCTGCTGCTTCCAACTTCCTGCCCTGCTTGAGTTCCCGCCCTCACTGCTGTCAATAACTGTTATACGGAACTGTGAGTGAAATAAACCCTATCTTCCACAAACTGCTTTTGGTCCTGATACTTCATCATAGCAATAACAACAAGAAATAAGACAGATAGAATAGGTAGCCCTAGTTTCTAGATAGATACTCCATGAATGATTAGCGTACCTATGTACATAGGTAAGCAGGTAGCCTAAATTTGTGAGCCCAAATGAGGAGTTTGGTTTTTAATAAAAACAACTTCCAAGTGCCTGTCATAACTCTCACCCAACCCCCACATACCCATATTTACCCTGGGAATAATGGCTTCCTGATCACTAATTCATTGTTACAGTGATTATATAGAACATGACTTCCTTGAATCACAGGGGTCAATGCATTTTCCTTCTGGCTTTCTGGAGGGGAGGAAGGCACAGTCTCTAAGAGCCGCCTATGTGCCATCTACCTCCCAAAGTAATTAACTAGCTTTGTATTGAACCCCAAATGCAATGTGCTTCAGATCTTCAGAAAAATCTCTGCAATATAAAGATTAAAAGGTGTAAGTTGTTTCTATGTTCTCTTGAGCAAATAGTAATACCCGTCTTGCTAATTCCTTTCATTGCCATATTGTTAATATACATTAATGTTGTTATCTGGTCTTCACAGGGCAAAAGCTGTTACAAGTCTGTGTGAATCAGAATTGCATCCCAAACCCAGTTACTTAGCAGGTACTTCTAAACCTTCATTTTCTCTTCTTTTCTCTATGGCAAGATGCTCTTGTACCTGAGAGAGTTCCCCAATGCCTACAGAACTCTGTGTATTCCCCAGAGATGCCAGGGTAAGCAGGGAGCACCACTGAGATAATTGCCTGCTGTTGTCACTCTGGTCCTGGTCACTGCTGAGAAAAATCATCTTGTTGTGACATCTCTCCCCTTTCTAAATTCCAACAGGAAGGAGCAACGGAGAAAATGGCATTTCACTGTTCAGGGGACAAACAGATAAGAGCCACTGGGCCCGGGCCCTAGCCAGGCCTTCATGTCTGTGCCTCAGGGGTGGTCCTGACCTCCTCCTGAACCCCAAGGAGGCTTCAGGGTAAGTGGTGCCTGGTTAAGTCACTGTGGTTGTCAGAGTTAAAGAGTTGGATAGGCATGGAGAAGAAATAGTAGCTGTAGCCCTGACACCTGTGTGCTTATAGACATCTCGGCCTAGGCCGCAAGCAGTCAGGGAGGAGTATGTTTGGTTCAGAAATCCTTTCAGGCCACAGCCCTCCTCTCACCGGCCACCTGCCACATGCCCGCCCTCTTGCCAAATCCTGACCAGGGGTCTCTACCAAAGTGGCTACTAGGTAGTAAGTACCCTCCTTATCGCTCTCCACACAGATGCTAGTCCTGAAGCCATGGTGTCCTGTAGTCAACCACAGGACTGTTCTTTTAGTTTGATAGTCACTACAGCTGATACAGGATACTCACCCATACCCAGTGATGGCTCCCTGGAGCAAGAACATCGTGCTGCCTGGGAGCCTAGGAGCCAAGGAAGGCTCTTCACTGCTCCCTTGGATTGACATAGGTGGTTGAGAGGGCCGATGTGTTCTGGGAAGACTTGAAGCTGCCCTTGGGATTTGATTGGTAGCATACTAAGTTGCCGTCCTCTCATAGAAAAGCTGGTGTGATGGGAGTTGTCCTTTTGTACATATGTTTCTCTTATTGATTGATGACTAAAACACTGATTGGCTGATTGACCAGGCAGGAAGTATAGCCGGGCTAGGAGATGAGGAGAATTCTGGGAAACATAGGCAGACAGAGTCGTCATGTAGAACCCAGGAAGAGAGGATGCACAAGGCATTCTCCTGTAAGTCAAGACCATGTGGAAGTACATAGATTGATAGAAATGGGCTAATAATTAAGACAGAACTAGCCAATAAGAATCCCTAGCCAATCGCCAACAGTTTTATGATTAATGTAAGTCTTTGTGTGCTTATTTGGGGCTAAGAAGGGTGTTGGGACCTGCTGGGCCAAGAGTCTCCTGTATCACTGAGGCCCTAAGGAGGTAAGAGTATCCCTTTTGTTACTATGTTCAATGGCTCTCCTTTCTCTGAAGGGACAGAGAAGAAGAGGACCAGAAGCATGTACCAAGGAGATCTACTGGTGCCCGGGGTCAGAGGGAGATGCACAAGTACAATTATGGCTTGGAAACACCAGTACACTTGAGGCACCTGAACTGGAGCACAGAACAGAGAGGTCAGGAGGTCACTACCAAGCTGACTCGGCAGTCCAGTAAAAATGAGCCATCCGCATGTCCAATACCCCATGGTTCCTGTATGCCCTACCATGGAAGCCAGGGCATGTTCAGTGCCAGCAATATGACTTCTTTCAAAGATTTACCAGATCATCCCACTGGTGCCTACTGCAGCCAAATGAACAGACCTTTGCAAGATATCCACCAGGGCCAGGTACATCCTTCTACCTGTCATATCCCTCAGGGCAGCCTGGGATCCAGGATCCCTCTGCCTGGAATGCAGCGCTTCACAGCCAGGGGATTTTCTACAGAGGATGCAAAATTGTCCAGCCTGCCAGTCACCATAGACACCCCATGTAATCCAGTATTGTCACTGGAAGTACCAATCAAGATGGAAAATGAATCTGGGTCCCAGGATATAGTTGATGCCAGCACAACTAGTCGGGTATGGCTGGGAGCTAGTGACATGGCCAGGAGACATCTGGTCAGTTTCCCTGCCAGGATGCACCTGAAAACAGAGCCCGACTATAGGCAACAGGTCTGTACCCCACACCTTGGGCATGGTATGCTGGTAGCTAATACCCACAGCAGAGACACTGTTGGATCCTGCAGGGAGCAAGCTCCTCTCCATCCTGCACATTGCACCTGCCTGGATCCAGAACCTCCTCATCACCTCTTCATGCGGGGCCACAGTGAGAACCAGCATCCCTCATTGGACCAAGACTGCAGAGCTCCAATTGTTAAGAGTGAGCCCCTGGATTCAGCATCATGGGTTGGTCCTGGCCAGGTGGCTGTGCCTAGGATGTTCCCTAAGAGTACCTCTATAAGTGTGATCCCACCCAAAGGCTCCGATGGGATTTTCCTACCCTAGAGCTGCTTCTCTACTGGAAATCTCAGTCCCTGGATGATGGGATATGATCAGAGATTCTTCTAGAAACACTCTTTACAGAACTCAATGAATGAGGATGAGATTTCCTGTGTGTAGCTGAGCAGTAGAGCATCCTGAATGATGTAATACATCAGGGGATTCTCATGCATAAACCCAAGTCTGTTCAGGTGGACAGTATTTCTCTTTGAAATTAAAGCGTTTAGGAAAGTAGTCTATAGTATTCAATGCTGGGCAAACCCAACTGATGTGTCAAAGTGATGTGTCCCTGGTGGCCAATCTTGCTACATCTCCTGTCTGTATGCAACAGGAGTTCTGAGGCTTCTGAGGAGATCTGAAGCCACACTTTGCACAGTGATAGTCAGGGAAACATCCCATCCCATCTGGTATTTTCTGTGGATTTCTGAATATGGTTATGTACCCGTGTCCCTGTGCACAACACATGGTGGAGGTTATAGTGTCCAGGCAAGGAACCAGGGAAACACAGCATACAGAGAAGGGTGAATCCATACTGTTGAGGAGGCATTGTCTCTGCCTGTTGTCTGCATGACTTTCAGGTAAGAGCAACAGTTCCTAGCATAGGGAGACTTAGGGGCAAGAGGGCAGCCAGTGTTTGTTTTGAATTGTAAAGGCAATGCACTCTGATTTTGGGAAATGTGGATATTAAATACAAAGCAGAAAGGAAGGGTTACCACGAACCATTGGTGAAATGGCTTATGGCAGGTGGAGCAGTTGCGAGTGTTACCGGAAAGGGCTGAGACCACAAATCCTGCTCCATTAGCATAGAGTCCTCTGAACAGGAAAAAACCTGCTGTGTGGTACATATAGTCTTCCTTGGGGATGAGCATCTGCCTCTGATGTTACTTTCCCTGAGGTCCTAGGAATGCTTGCTAAGGAGCTTTCGGGAGCCCATAGCTAATTCTGCTAGGTAGGCTCTCCAATACAGATTTTCTGTCCTTTATCTATGGTCCTAGGATATCATTGCCAGTCACTGTCTTAGTGGAGAAGGTGTCTGGAAAATACTATTGCCTTGTTAGAATCAGGTTGGGTGGGCAGGACCAGGTCCTCTGCTCTGCTCTTGAACTGTCTGACTCTCAAGGGACAGGGATACGAGTGAAGATCTAGAACTGAGACTACCTGCTCTGGGAGCCTGGGGATTTGTGTTCTCTCTGTTTCTCAGTCCACAGAGGCTTTTCAAAGGGGGGCAAGACAGGAGCTGTGCTGTCATGGATGTGAGGCATACTCATACCTTCTCTCCATCACCTAAAACCTGAAGTCAGAATGGTATCTCAGCTTTGCACCCTGCGCCCAGCCACCCGTCTCCTTCCTTTCTTTCGATTGTCCCAGTCCCACTTTACACATTTCTGTCGGGCATAGCTCACCCTGTGGGTATTAATGAATAGCAACAGGTAGAATCTGAGTCTTCCTCAACACTTCCTGTTCTAACCACATGCCCAGCTCCCAAGGACAGGACATGCTCAAACCACCCATGTGTCTGACACTCTAGTATGTCTCTCTGAAAGTAATTAGCTATGTTCCTATCCTCAGCCAGACTCAGCATCCTATATGCTTTCTATGCAAGGGTCAGAGAACACATTAGACTGTCGTGCTCCAGTGTATACAACATTTCCCAAGCATCCTGGAGCCAGTAGAATAAACCTGAGAAAAGAGATCAAAAAGAGGGAATTCAGAGATATATTTAAGCATAGTGGTGTGTACTACTCAAGTGGAAGATCAGCAGTCCAAGCCTACATGAGACCCTTCTCAAGTAAAATAAAATAAATGCATTATTACATACTTGCCATTTTAGGTAGATTCCCATACCTTGCTATGTCACCAGAGAGGAGCCATGCCCCCCACTGCTGAAGCCTGTATGTCCTCTGCTCAGGTACTCTGAACCTTTCAGATGTACCTCACCTGTACCTATGCTGGGATGAATTACCAAGTGAGGAGTGGAGTGTGGGCAGCTCAACAGGTCAGGCTTTATGTACACTGAGCTCTGCACTAGGATGTCAGTTCTACAGATTTTGTGTGTGGGAGACACCACACAACATGGCAAGCTTGGCTCCCTGGTGCCAGCACTGTCCATGGAAGCTCAAATCCTCCACATCTGCACTTACTGCTTCTCATTCATCACAAATCCCCAGTCAACTTGCACAGAAGGTGCACCATTGGGGAATGTTCTTCTGTGTATATTTTCATCTTATTGGTCGATGAATAAAACACTGACTGATTGGTCAGGCAGGATGATAAGTAGGATAGTAGACAAGGAGGATTCTGGGAAGTATAGGCAGAGAGGAGTCGGCATGTGATTCCAGGAAGTGACATAGTTGGGCAGAATCAGGATATAAGCAGGCACAAATAGGAAATTGTACTCTTCTCAGCGGAGACGTTGAGCCATCATCGAGTTGCAGGTCTGGTAAGCCAAACCATGTAGAATTATGTATAGTTATGGGTTAATAATTGAGTCAAAGCTAGCCCACAGGAACTCATAGCTAACGGCCAGCAGTACTATAATTAATATAAGTCTCTCTGTGTTATTTGGGGCTGACATGGCTTTGGGACCGGGCTGGTGGGAAGAATTCACGTTACAGTGCACAGAGGTTACTCCTGCTTTAGGACTTCACCATCCACACTAACTACAGGCTCACACTTTTGTGATATCTAGCTTTTGCCTATATGGCTAAAAAATATCAAATATAATGAGAGATGGGCTAAGAGGGAATAAATATAAAGTGTCCTTTATATTTATAGTTTCTACTAGAAAAAAGTCCTCAAGATCTAGACTGGCCCAACAAACTTTATAGATACACTACAATGCAGCTTTCTGTGCTGTTTTCTCAATGCTTTGTTTTGACAGAGAATCTAAATGCATTTTTCATACTGTGGTCTGTACTAAATTTGTAAAACTTGTGTAAAATAAACCTCATGTTTCCATGTACTTAGTGTAAGATTGTGTGCATTTTCCTCCAGAGAGTGTTTTGGACTTACATTCTAGGACAGCAGAATGGAATAATAAATGTAAAAGTAGAAAGACTGGAATTGAGGGCTGGGGTTGGGCCCTCCTCTGCTTTCGGTGAGGGGTTGGGACCCTCACATGCCCTCAGAACACCCAGACTCACACTGCCAATGAACAGTGAGGAAGGCATGACAGAGGGTTCTTTTCGTCCAACAATATTTTTATCATGCAATAGTTACATTTTAGACTTTTTTCCATATGTGTTGTTCATTTTGTATCTTCACAACATTCTCTGCCTGTGTTTTTTGACAAAACATAGACAATTTGATGCTGTCATTACCCACAAATTTTCTCAAATTTAATTGGCCATTGTGAGAAACTTCCTCCACTACTAATCCTTTTGGGGTTTTTTTTTGTGTGTTTTAAATTTTCTCTTGTAACAGTCTCACCATGATTAATCCATTTACTTGTGAGCACATTTCTACTTCCCATTCTGTTTTCAATTATTTATGGTCCAGCCTTCCTTTTCCCCCTTTCCCTGCTCACTGGAATACTCTGTGATCTCTCTTCCTTATTTCCTTTCTACTTGTTTGGAAGCAACAATTCTATATCCTTGGTGCATATTTGATAATGTCTAGCCTGTAGCTAATCAAGAGCTCTGTCCTCTGAGAACAAGAACAAGTCTTGGTCACATCAGAATTCATTTCAGTTGAGATCTGAGGGGACCCGAAGAGCCCCTCTGGATTTTCATTACCAGTGATTGAGCCCCAGTACTACTTTTCAGGCAGAGAAGGAGCAATTTGTCTCATGTGAAGTATCTTTAGCAGCCTACCCTATTCTAGGGCCCAGCATAGCTGTGCAGCCTTCTAGCTATGCCCAGGATAGTCTGTTTCTGGACCCACTCTTTCACCAAGGAAACTCTGAGCTGATTTTCTGGGTTTCAAGAGTTCTCCACCTGTTCTCCACCTACTTGGAACCTATGTCTCCTCCTTTGCTCTGGGTGTAAAGTGGGTTCTGGGATGCTCACCTTCCTGCTTCAGGAACTTTTAGTCACTGCTTGTTTCTTTCTCTATCTTGGCCCTGGTTACCCTGCCTATGAATCCACCTATATATTCAAAAGTATGCTTAGTACATTCATCCAGTGACCTTGAGTGTTTCCTGAGCTTTGTCGCCATGTGACTGGCCAAAAACAGAAATCAAGAAAGATTCTTATTTTTTTTCTTTTTTAGTTGTAAGGAAACAGTAGTTGAGTCGTTTAATGAAGCAAGTCACCTCTACCTAGCCTAGCTAACTGAATCTGCTAGGGAGCACCATGACTAAACTCTCCACCACATAGTAGGCAACAGTATATTAGGGATAGGTATAAGGTAACCAAGAAAAACTACAGCTTTGTCTTGGCACTGTACCTACTGACTTTGCAGTTAAACATTCACGAAGCTCAAGTTCTTCCTGCTACATCATAAACTCAGGGGCCAGGGCACTTTCCCAACTGCAACTCACGCACTTAAGGGTCTGCATCTTCAAAAGACTGACTTCATTTGCATTGTAGTTATGACAAGTTACCCACATTTTTCCTTCCTTTACTGAAGATCTGCCCTATCATCCATTCATCTGGGAGATTCAGATTTTGAACTGGTGTTATGGGTAGGTGTGCTACTCAACAAAAGTGTATGCAGAAAAGGTGAAAAAAAAAAACCAAACAGGACAGAGTTGTCAAAACCTGATGAGTGTTTACCCAAAGAAGAACTTAAGAAGAACTTAAACCCTCCAAAATTTACTAAAAGTTTACAGCAGTGTGGGAAAGTCTCTGTGTCTGTAGAGGTAGGGAAACTTGTAAAAAGTTTATGACTGTTCCTAGTTGCCAAAGCAACCTGATGGTTCCCCGATTCTTTCAGCTGGAGGAATTCTACCAGCAGGTTTTTGCTTGTGTGTGTGTGTGTGTGTGTGTGTGTGTGTGTGTGTGTGTGTGTGTGTGTGTGTTTCTCTGTAGCTTCTGTGGGCTAAGTTAACAGCTATCAGCAGCACCCCACCCTCTGTGCCTCCACTGTCTTGAATGCCAGAATTTACCAGCTGTCAGAAACCTGTGGAGGACAGGTGAGGGCAAGGACAGCAAGAAGCGACAAATACACGAGGTACGAGTAGCGCGACTTTGAACACACGACACAGTGAAGGGATGGAGAGGTGTGGAGAGACCGAGGTGGCCAAGGAGAGGCACTGGAGAGAGGGCGGGAAAGGGCTGGGCCAGGCCACGATCCGCGATCCCTGGTCGTTCTGAGTCCGTGTCACAAGGGCAGGACAAGTTCCCAAGAAGACCACCGAAGGACTGGCCGCACAGCATCAGCCTTCAAGGCTACCCTGGTCCCGTCCTTCCGCCCCAACGCCGGAAACGGAAGTGACCACGCTGCACACTTCCGGCCTGGCTCCGGGAGGTGGAAGCAACTGCACGGACGGTGAGGAACCTCAGTTCTGACAGCCTCGGGTCGTTGCGCTGTGGGCGGGGCGCTGGGAGCCGGCACGCTGTGCCCCTTGACGGGCTTGCACGCTGGCGAGGGACCCCATTGTCCGACGTCTCTGGCGGCCTTCGGTGCGGGCCCGGGCGGGTTTGGGTTTGTCCTTGACGAGCGTCCCCCACCCTTTGGGCGGGGCTGTTTCCACCCTCAGAGTTAGTTCCCTTTTGCCCCTGTGGCCTGAAATCTGACAGTCCTCGTGGAACCAGGCTTGATGGCGATCCCGTGTCATTTCTTTCCTCCCGGTTCTCTGTGTTCCGGTGTATGAGTGGACTCTTGCTTGCAAAGGTTTTGTCAGCTTTGCTTTAGCATCTGCCCCGGGACTGCCTTTCACCTGTCAGCTGAAGTGGGTGACACGTAGCCCTGTAAATAGAATTATGCCGGTTTTAACGTCGTTGGGAATGCGGAGCATAACATGTCAAACCAAAGCAAGAAAGCCAAAACCTGCGATTGCAATTATGTATACAACGGAATCTCAATTTATAAAGAAATAGAGAAGAAAGAAATAAAAGCCAGTCCCTGTTAGAAAGTGGTAGCCTCTAGAATCCTATTTCTGTTGCCTGCTAGGACTTTCTGTTTGTGTGTATGTCATTTTATAATCAGAAGATGAAGAAAGATAGTATTTGCAGTGCTGTTCCACTTGAATGAGAAATGCAAAAAGAGAGAGATACACAGGGAGGGAGAAGTTACATGCCTGAAAATCTACAGTGGATTTTAGTGGTTTTCTGAGGCTACATGGGAATGGAGAGTGAAAAGCTCCAGGAAGTGGTCTTTTTTTTTTTTTATCACATCTGTGAATGTTGAGTAGCTGAAATCAAACAAAGCAATGTTATTGATTTCCCTCTTTTGCTAGACAAGTAGCCTGTGTAGGGCCATGACTAGGATAGTATTGGCTCTCAGATTGAAGGCTGACTGGACATCTGTGCTTAGGGGAATATGTAACTTTTTTCCTGTCTTAATTTTATTTTAAAGGTGTTAAAAAGTTAAGAAATGGAATCTTGGGTACCCAGAGCAGTGCTAAGGGGGAGTCATAGGATTCATGTTTGCTCACTGGGCTGCTGAGGTGTGTGTAATAGTCATTGTCTTCCAGTGACTACCAGTGGGCATGGCCAGCAATGGGGAGACAGCTCCAGAGATGGAAAGAGACACGCCTTTGTCATTGTCTTAAGTCCCTGTATAAGTACCCTCTGTGTGTGCCTCTCTGGTGCCTGGGAGACATCCCTGCTTCTCTCTATTAAGATGAAACCTTCCCAAAGATTTGTGGTTTCGTTAAGGAGTGTATGACCCAAGTTTGGCTTTTGCTTCTGGTGTGCTGATTTAGATATCATAGAAGTCTCCTTTAGTTGCACTGTGAACACGTGACCTTTGCAGGTAAATTTGATGCCGTCGTTCAGCCTTTTTTTAACATACCCTCTCCGTGTGTACATAGCGCACCTGTGGCATGATATTTGCAAAGACTCTGCCTGCCTTTTGACCATGAAGGAGACAGATCTGGAGGCTGTGGCAACAGCCGTCCAGAGGGTTGCTGGCATGCTTCAACGCCCAGACCAGCTGGACAAAGTGGAGCAGTACCGCAGAAGGGAGGCTCGGAAGAAGGCTTCTGTGGAGGCCAGGCTAAAGGTAGGGGGCCGCAGGAACCATGGGGCAGAGACGTTTGTCTAGAGTTTCTGCTCCGCCATACTGCTTGCCTACAGCCTAGTTTATGGAGACGTTTTTCTCAATTGAGGTTCCCTCCTCTCACATGACGTCATCTTGTGTCAAGTTAGCATTATTCCCTAATGAGCCTCTGGATTTCATTGGTATTTATTGCCCCCCCCCACCCCATCATCTAGAGTTTTACTAGTTTGGGTTTTTTCCCCCATCTTGGTTATTTTGTCACCCTCCTTTTTTCCCTTCAAAGAACTCTGGATTATTGACTCTTGTATTGCCCTTTTAATTTTGATTT
This sequence comes from Mesocricetus auratus, assembly GCF_017639785.1. Lineage (NCBI taxonomy): Eukaryota > Metazoa > Chordata > Mammalia > Rodentia > Cricetidae > Mesocricetus > Mesocricetus auratus. Next base: position 31,881,830 of record NW_024429198.1, on the reverse strand, counting down.
CATTAATTTCTGTCCTGATCCTGATCTTTAGTATTTTTTGCTGTCTACTGTTTCTGAATTTCTCTTGTTCTTGTTTTTCTATGATCTTGAGATAGATACTTAGTTTGAGATCTCTGATAATTCCCATGTAAGCATTCAAAGCTATAACTTTTCTTAAGATATCCTTAGCTGTATCCCAAAGGTTCTGATAAATTGTGCCTTCATTTTCACTTACTAAGAATTTTGAAATTTCTACCTGATTTTTTTTCAATGACCTACTGATCATTCAAGAGAATTTTTTCAGTCTCCCAATTATTATTATTATTATTATTATTATTATTATTATTATTATAGTTTCTGTGGTCTTTCTTGCTTTTGATTGTTAGTTTTATTTCATTGTGATCTGACAAGATATAAGAAATTATTTGAATTTTGTTTTTCTTAAAATTTACTTACTGTATGGACTAAAATGTTATCTATGTTGAAGAAAGTTCCGTAGCTTAATGAGAAAAATGTTTTATTACTCAAATGTTGGATGGAATACTCTGTAGAATCAGTTGTGTCTGAACTGTTATGAGTAGTTATGAATGCAGCCCAATATACAATAAGCATACTTAAAACATGGGATTAAAAAAGTCCTATAGTGCAGTTGTTGATCACAAACTTTGTAGGTAATAATGTCATGTTGCGATGTCAATAGGTTAGGCATTCCTGTGTATAAACAGTCTCTTAAGTCTATTTGATCTGTGGTGTAGCTTAACAATGAAGTTTGTTTATTGAGTTTCAGTCTGGATGACCTATTGATAATAGTGGGATTTTTGATTAAACCATCGTTAAAGTATCAAGACCTGTCTGCCTCTTTATGTCCAGTAGTATTTTATGAAATTGCAAGACCCATATTTGGTGTGTTTATATTTGCAATCGTCATGTATCCACATTTTTTAAAGAGCTTTTTTATTCATTTATGTTGAATTGTGTTATTTTGCCTCACTTTAAAATTCTTTTTTCTTTTTTTTATTCTTCTTTCATATATTGTATCTTGACCACAGTTTCCCTTCGCTCCTCTCCTCCTAGTCCTCCACTCCCCCCATCCCCTCCTCCTCCATTTCCCTTCAGAAAAGAGCAGGCCTCCCAGGGATGTCAACCACACATGGCATATCAAGTTATAATAAGACTAGGCATAGGCATATCAAGTTATAATAAGACTAGGCATATAGTGTGATATCAAGGCTGGACAAGGCAACCCAGAAAGAGGGAAAGGGTCCCAAAAGCAAGCAAACGAGTCAGAGACAGTCCCCACTCCCAGTATTAAGAGTCCCACAAGAACATCAAGCTACACAGCCAAAACATATGCACAGGACCTAGGTCAGACTTATACAGGCCCCTGGTTGTTGGTTCAGTCTTTGTGAGCCCCTATGAGTCCTGATTTGTTGATTCTGTGGGCTGTATTCTTATGGTATCCTTGACTCCTCTAGCTCCTACAGTCTTTCCTCCCCATCTTCCACAGGATTCCCCAAGCTCTGCCCAATGTTTGGCTGTGGATCTCTGCATCTGCTCCTATCAGTTGCTGGATGAAACCTCTCCGATGACAATTATGCCAGGCTCTGGTCTACAAGTATAGCAACATATCATTTGGAATCATTTTATTGACTTTTCTTTTAATTGGGTCCTAGCAAGACACTTGGTAGAATGTTGCTCTTCACAATCCTTTCTGGATCTACTTATGTTAGAATTTGGGTTTGATTTTTATAGGAAAAGTCTCTTCTAACTCTTCTAAAGAGGTCATCCCTCTGTCAGATGTTAATAAAATTCTTTCCCATTCTGTAGGCTGCCGTTTATCTTGTCGACTATGTCCTTTGCCTTACAGAAGTTTTTCAGTTTCATGAGGTCCCATTTATTTCAGTCCTAGTGCGCTCACTATTGGTATTCTATTCAGGAAGCTGTATCCTGCAATACATTCAAAACTACTCCCCACTTTCTCTTTTATCTGGTTCAGTACATCTGGTTTTATGTTGAGGTCTTTGATCCACTTGGACTTGAATTCTGTGCAGTGTGATAGGTAGAGATCTATTTGCATTCTTTTACATGCCGACATCCAGATAGACAGCACCATTTGTTGAAGATGCTGTCTTTTTTCCATTGTATATTTTTGGCTTCTTCATAAAAAATCAGGTGTCCATAGGTGTGTGGATTTTTGTCTATGTCTTTGATTTGATTCCATTGATCAACCTGTCTGTTTTTATGCCAATGCCAAAGCTCTGAAATACAGCTTAAAATCAGGGATGGTGATACCTCCAGAAGTTCTCTTGTTGTATAGAATCATTTTAGCTATCCTGGGTTTTTGTTTGGTCATTGCTTACTCCCTATCCAGATAGGGTTTTGCTGGTTTACTGAGTTGGATATGATAGAATCTTTGCTCTCCTTTGTTAATCTATTCCTTTTTAAATTTATTCTTTCCTGTACTCTTCTGAGTAAAACTACCATCCGCCCCCTTCTCTCTGCTTATGATTCTTTAAATATCATCGAAGCTTTAAAATGTAACATTGTTCTGTTCCCAGGCAATATTGAAAGAAACAAAAAGTTTCTGTGTGAGTCCATTAAATTATTCTTTTTTTTTTAATCTGGAATTGGGTGACTATTGTTCCAGTTAAATGATTCCTTCTGAACTTGATTTTCCTGGAAAAATTTATTCCTTAGGAAATCATATATGGCTGTCATTGGCTCTGCTTATCTGCATGGTGTCTCCTTTAGGCCGCAATCCAGTCCCAGCTAGATGGGGTACGCACAGGCCTAAGCCAGCTCCACAACGCCCTGAATGATGTCAAGGATATCCAGCAGTCACTGGCTGATGTCAGCAAGGACTGGAGGCAGAGCATCAACACCATTGAGAGTCTCAGAGACGTAAAAGACGCGGTGGTGCAGCACAGCCAGCTGGCCGCAGCTGTGGAAAACCTCAAGAACATATTCTCTGGTGAGCGGCAGAGGGTAGAGGGAAGCTGGGGGAAGATTGGGGAGGCTGCTAGAGCGCTCATGCTGGTGCCTTCCCACACACATACCTGCTTTTCCTTCGCACACCGGGAGCTCTGTGAGACGTGGAGAGGCAGGCCAGCATTTCTTTGCAATACGCTTTTTAGGCCTACCCCCGGGTACACAGTAAGTTTAATTATCTGACCATGAATGGAAAGGGTTGGCTAAGCAAATGTAAGTAAGGACCAGCAGAGAGCACACTACTCTGTGTCAGGGTGGTGCCCAGACACACACTGCAGAGCCAGTGCTTTTGGCCGTGGATGAGTGACTAGGAGTCCACTGTCCAAGAGGTCGCAGTACATGTTAGAGGGGTAGCTGACTGGGTGGACGAGGGGCAGGCCCTGAGACAGAGGGTCTGTGAGAACAGCAGTTCTTAAGCTAGGACAAGGACATGCACAGGCCAGGAGCAGATGGTTGGGAGCTAAGAGGGTAGAAGAGAGCAGGGCAGGGGTCAGTATGACAGCCAGAACTGGGGGACCTGGAAAAGAGGCAGAGGACTAACTGACCGGAGTCTTCCCTTTGCTACCTGTGTTAGGGAATGCAGGATGCTCATCCAAGCCCACCGTCTCCAGCCATGAACTCTTTTCAGTGTCCAGAAAATCTCAAGAAACATTGACCAGTTCACTAGTGATATGACTGGATTATGGCTTTTCTTTGTAGAGAGGTCTGTTCAGATTTTTACAGCTTTGTTTTTCAGTCTGGTAGGTTTCTGTTTCCAGGAATTTGTTTGATCTGGATTGTTCAGTTTCTTGATATTCAGTTTTTCATTGTTCTTTCTTACAGCCTTTTAAAATTAGTTTCTGAAAAATCAGTAATAATAATTAAGTTCTCATCTTAATTAGAATCTTTTTTCTTAGAACATTTGAGCTAAGGGTTTGCCAGTTTCCTTGATCTTTTCAAAGGAGCAAGTTATCGTTGTTGATTTTTATTTTCTGTTTTATATTCTCTATTTTGTTTATCTGTTCTGATCTCTATTATTTCCTTCCTTTTTTTAGCTTAGGGTTTAGTTACTCTTTTTTATTTTTTTAGGATTTGTTTTATTTTATGTATGTGAGTGTTTGCCTGCATATATATGTGTGTGTACCACATGCCTGCCTAGGGCCTACAGAAGTCAGGCATTAGATTCCCTGTAACTAGAGTTGTCAGTGGTTCTGAGCCTCTGTGTAGGTGCTGGGAACCAAATAGGGTTTTCTGCAAGAACAGCAAGTGCCCTTAACCACTGAGCCATCTCTCTAACCCATCTTCTTTTTTCAGCTTCTTGGGTTGTAAAGTTAGGTTGTTGGTTTGAGATCTTCCTAATGGAAGCTGCTCTAGAAATAGGTTTTCCTTTGTATCCACTGCTGTGTGGGTTCCTCTAAGTTTTCTCACATTGTATTTTCGTTGGCATTCTTTTCTACATACCTGTCAGTTTCCCTTAGGGTTTCTTCTTCACTCAGTTGATTAAAAGCATTGTTTAATTTGACAAAATTTGTAGATCTTTCAGTTTTCCTTCTGTTACTAATTTCTGTTTTATTCGAAGAAATTTTGTTCATCTACATTTTAAAAAATCTTCTGAAACTCAATTTGTTGCTTAAGTGCAGTCTATCTGGAGACTGTCCCTGTGCAGTTCAGAAGAATATGCATGCTGTTCCATCTTCAGATCTTAAGTTCGCTAACATGTAAAGACTATTTCTACACAACTTCATCCCACCCCTCTGTAGTTTCTCCCTTATACCTGGTATATGTCCAAAAACAAACTGATACTGTATTTGTCTTTCAGATCATATAGAAAACAAAAAAATTGTGTTAAATACTTGCTCTTGTTTTTACTTTTGTTGAGATTTTCCCTACTTTGTTATTTTTTTGTGTGTGTGTTTAATTTTATTTGTGCTAGGAATTTTAGATGGTCTCATGTAACTCAGGTTGGTCTTGAATCGCTATGTAGCTAAATATGACTTGAATTCTGGATCCTTCTTGAATTCTTGAATCCTCCTTCTACCCAAGTGCTTGAGTCACAGGTGTGTGTCATGATTCCTAGCTGAAATTTCTTCATGACTCCCAGTTATTGTCTTCTTGCAAGTTACTGTCTAATATCTTTTTCATTTTCCCCATAGGATTCCCTCTAGCATGCCCTACAGACAGGTCTAATTGTAAAGGTTTTTCAACTTTTTCTTATTTGGGAATCCTGATTTCTCTCTCACTTTTGAATGATAGTTTTGCTATAAAAGATTCTTTGTAAAAGCTGGACTTGGTGGCTCACCACTGTATTCCTAGTGATTGAAGGCTGAGGCAGGAAGATTGTTGCAAGTTTGAGGTCAGTGTGGACTACAGATTGAGACCCTGCCTCAAAAAAAAGGGGGGGGCAGAAAAGCCATTGCAGCATTTTGTTTTAGTGCTTTTAGTATATGTTCCCCAAACACATCTGGTGTCCAAAATTTCTGATGACAAATCTGCTAATGATATTTTTAGGAGTCCTTTTATGATGATAAGTTTCTTCTCTTACTGCTCTCATGGTTCCCTCATTATCTGACTGATTGTATTGTGTCTTGGTATGAATCTTTTGGTTTGCCTCTCTTACAGGTCATTGAGCTTCTAAGATATTTACGTTAGTGTCTCCTATCAAACTTTGGAAGCTTCTAAAGGGTCTCCCCTGTTTCTCTCTTCTTTTGAGGTTACTACAGTATATATAATGGTCTGTCTTATGGGTCCATCAGTTCATCTGGACTCTCTCTACTTTCTTTAGCCTTTTTCTTTCCGTTCCTGATAATTGCCATCATCCTCTCAACATTTTCTGGCTCTGTCTCCTCTCTGCTCAAATTCACCTTGAATCCACTTTAGTTAAATAGTTGTTTTAATCTTTATTTTTTTTCAGGTCTTTTCTGAAGCATTGTGTATTGAATTGTTTCTGGTTTTTTTTGTTTGTTTTGTTTTTGTTTTTAACCTTTGAATGGTGTGTGCTGGTAGCGTGCTTTGTGTTCTGTTTTGGGCATTTGATTAAAACATGACAAACTTGGATGTTGAGATGTGCCAGAATTCTGGTTTTAGATTGTTTTACATAGGATCCTTTCATGTCTTTTCTGAGCCTTTTCCTCTGCCTGAGCATGCATAGTGATTTTTCTGACATGTCCTATGTGTATATGCATGAATACACACACACACACACACACTGACACACACACTGACACACACATACTCACACACACACAGGTGCTTTTGAATGCCTTCTATTCCAAAGGGATAGAAAGAAAATTGGAGAATGGAAGGTATTCATTCTCTTTATTTCCTGGAATTCACATCAGCAATAGTAGCTATAAAATAGAAGCAGTCATTAATAGTCAGAACATGGATCACCATACTTGAAGCATGGGATTTTTCCTGAAGCCCACCTTAGCTCAGGAAAATGGCATTCACTGGCTTAGAAAAAAAAAAAACACATGTAGTTGAACTTGCCTGTAATTACTTAACTTCCATTTAGGTCTTCTTCTGGGAGTTACTAGCCTTTCATAGACTCCAGAGTTCAAAACCATTAGAGTACCTCCTGCTTTACCTGCTGTCATCTCTATGTGTACACACAGCCATTATGTGTTTTCACTGAGTCAGCTTGCACCTTTCTCTAGTGCCTGAGATTGTGAGGGAGACCCAAGATCTCATTGAGCAAGGGGCTCTCCTGCAGGCCCACCGGAAGCTAATGGACTTGGAGTGCTCTCGGGATGGGCTCATGTGTGAGCAGTACCGCATGGACAGTGGGAATAAACGGGACATGACCCTCATTCAAGGCTACTTTGGTAGCACACAGGGGCTCTCTGATGAGCTGGCTAAGCAGCTGTGGATGGTGCTGCAGAGATCGCTGGTCACTGTCCGCCGCGATCCCACCCTGCTGGTCTCCGTGGTCAGGATCATTGAAAGGGAAGAAAAAATCGACAGGCGGATACTGGATCGAAAAAAACAAACTGGGTTTGTTCCTCCCGGGAGGCCCAAAAACTGGAAGGAAAAAATGTTTGCCATCTTGGACAGAACTGTGACAACTAGAATCGAAGGTACACAGGCTGACACCAGAGAGTCTGACAAGATGTGGCTTGTGCGCCACCTGGAGATCATCAGGAAGTATGTCCTGGACGACCTCATCATTGCCAAGAACCTGATGGTCCAGTGCTTCCCTCCCCACTATGAGATCTTCAAGAACCTCCTGAGCATGTACCACCAGGCCTTGAGCACTCGGATGCAGGACCTTGCGTCAGAGGACCTCGAGGCCAACGAGATTGTGAGCCTCTTGACGTGGGTCCTGAATACCTATACCAGGTAGGACTGATTTCATGCCTTATGTGTTCTATCTAGAAACTTCTAAAAGTACACTGACCAACAGTTTACAAATAGTCTCATGCATTTTGAACCCATGCCTTTTTCTGGTTCGTGAACGTCCTTTTCTTCTGTCAGTTGGGGACTTACCCTTGAGTAGGAACCACCTCTCATGTGGGTATAATTGTTTCCACGCGGTCTCTACTGTCTGCCTTGAGCACTGTGTTATGTGCCATGGTATTGTTTTGTGTTGCTCACTGTGTGAATTCTTACTTCTTCGTGGTGATTCCCTGAGACAGGTATAGTACTGGAACATTTTATAGGTTGCATGTGACTCTAGGAAATTCAGTGACCTGTTCAGAGTCACCAGGCTGATGAAGAGATCATCAAGTTTTGTTTTCCTTACCAGTATAATGCAACAGTTAATCATCCAAATATAAACAGTTATACACTAACTTAGTAGTTACTGAACTCAAGAGACTTGAGTAGAACGATGTTTTGAGCACAGCCTGGGCAGAATAGCAAGACCTATCTTAAAAAAAAATAGCAACAAGAATATATAGAAAAAATATGTAGTCTACACAGGAAAACCAGTTATTCCTTTTGCATTGCAGCTTGAGATGATTATTTATGTGAAGGAACATGAGCCACTTTATGCATGAAGTGGTTGAAGGTAGACTTTGAAAAAACAGTCACTGGGAAGCTATTGTGAGATGATTTAAGATTAGGTAGCTAAAATGGTTGTTAATTTTAACTTTGCTTTATTTTTCTGGGTAGAAAAACAATATTAAGTAATATACTAAAATTTCTTTGTTTTTGCCCTTCTTGTTATTGTGGAGAAAGAAAGCATGCTTTTAACAGTGAGGTTTATTTTGTGTGTGGTTTTTACTATTTATGGTAGAGTATTTCTGTATCTCAACATATATACAAACAGAATGAAATTGTAAGGTGAGCCGGGCATTGGTGGCACATGTCTTTAATCCCAGCACTCAGGACAGAAGGCAGAGGCAGGCAGATTTCTGTGAGTTCAAAGCCAGCCTTGTCTACAGAGTGAGTTCCAGGACAGACTCCAAAGCAATACAGAGAATCCCTGTCTCAAAAAACCCCTCAGGAAAAAAAAAAAGAAAGAAATTGTCAGGCATGGGTGATGATCATTACTTGATACCCTTTTAAAAAGATTTATTTTTATTACTTTCAATTATATAGAGTTATGTATGTGTATGCATATGGGTTATGTACATGTGAGTGCAGGTGCCTTCAGATGCCAGAGGTGTTGGATTCGCTGGAACTGGACTTACAGATGGTTGTGAGCTGCCTGATGTGGGTACTGAGAAATGAACTCAGGTCGTTTGAAAGAACAGCAAGTACTCTTATGCACTGAGCCATCTCACTGGCCTAATTATGTTACAGCTTTTACATGTACAGGCCTGAACCTTAGCTTTTAACTACTCTTGGGAAGTCCTAATAGTCTCCATTATTTCATTCTGTAGTCTTTCACCAAGCCCAGACCATAGTGTGCCATGTGTCCTAGACTTTTTTGAACCCAGGTGCATAAACAAATACATTTTCTCTGAAACAGCATTTTTTTTCCTGCCTTCTGAACAGTAAGAGGAATATTTTCTTTCTTTGCAGACACGTTTCATTCACTAACATCCCTTGCCCTAGTCTTATCCTCCTATAGGGATTAGTGGCTCTTATGACAGTGCTTAGTGTTCCAGATAACAGTACTTGTCCATTACCTTCTTACTTAATGAGTGTGGCAATTTGACAATTCCTATTTGCCTGGTCCTGGTCTCAGCTCTGGAGATACAGTGAGTTAAGACAGACAAACCTTTGTTGACTCTTCCCTGCATTTGAATGTGAGCTCAGTGTACCTGGCACAATATGAGGAGACCATATTGAGATGACTAAGTGACTATATAACCTGCATGGTGACATCATGCAGAGACTCCACATCCTTGACCTTTCACTCTGTGCTCTCCATGAGTCTTCTATTCTTCCTGATTTGTGGGGTTGTAGAAGTGTTAGCTTTGAGATCTCTAGGGTAGTGCATTTGTACGTGAAGCTAAACATGTAGACTTACTTGAGAGTGTTCTGTTGTGGTTTGCCATTTACACTTGGCTTTTACTGCAGTGCAGAGATGATGGGGAATGTGGAGCTGGCCCCCGAAGTGGACGTTAGTGCCCTGGAGCCTCTACTCTCTTCAAACGTGGTCTCTGATTTGCTTGACACATACATGTCAACACTCACAGTGAGTAGAACTGGTTTGCAGTCCCAGAAAGTGCTTAGTGGTTGGTTACCTGTCTGAAATGTGAGATACCTGGGCTAACCCTCCTCAATAGACAAACTGTTTCTTTGGGCCTTGTCATGTCCATTTTCTGTTAAAGAATGGACACCTGACTCTGGTTCTGGAGCTCATTTGAATGTATTTCACAGATAGGTGAGTCTCTTCTGCTGGAGGAGCCAACCTGTGCCAACGACGGGCAAACCCTTATGTCTAAGGTTGCATTAACCACCTTAGCATTGTGTTCCATTGTCGGGTGGCAATTTGGGGAGCAAAGGGCCAGTCTGACATCAGTTTGACAACCAATAACAGCCTCGGTAAGATGGAAGGTGCAACAGGATGGCCTCTAAGCCACTACTGAGGGTCCCTGGGGTCTGGAGACCTGTGTTTTGCTGTGGTCTGAGATGACTGGGCTGCCAAATCTGTTCTCTGATGGCCTTGGCCTAACCGTCAGAGGCTGAACATCCAGTTTTGTCCTCCAGTATAATGTTCATCCATAGCCTTCTTGATCCTTTCCCTTCTTTATCTACAGTTAGGGTTTCGGTGGTTCACATATGCAGAGAGCGGTATGAGCACTGCACTCAGTGAATTGCATGTGAGGTACCCGCTCTAACAGGCTCTATGCTTGGGAGCAAGAATTGCTGTGAAGAGCTGCATCTGGTCTGTGCAGCAGCTACAAGTGCTGCAGGGAAAATGTTAGATATAACTCAAAGCCTGTTCTTTCCTTTCTGTGATACCAAACTCTTAGTCCAATATCATCGCCTGGCTTCGGAAGGCACTGGAAACAGACAAGAAGGATTGGAGCAAAGAGACAGAGCCAGAAGCAGACCAGGATGGCTACTATCAGACTACACTTCCTGCCATTGTGTTTCAGGTACAAGCCTTGGACTTAAAGGTCCCATTTCCCATGTGGTTCATAGCACTTGTTGGTTTCATAGACAGAGTATACCTCAGTCTTCACAGTGCAGTAAAGATGTCAAGAACACTCTCTCCCTGATGTCTCTGTCTCTGCTTTCTGGAGCTAAAGGAACGGAGGCTCAGGATTGTACTCATCAAGTTATTTTACCCAGGCTCACTTGAGGTTTTCCAGATGTTTTTGAGTCTGAACCGGAAGCTAGTTACATGTTGGGTGTGCATGGTGCTTCCATTCTGCGGTTATTTGCATTCTATATTGGTAAGTGGTCAAGTCTTGTCTTCAAAACGCCACACTTGAATTTAATCTGCTGAAACCTAGGGAAGTTGTATAGCATTTTAAAGATACTTTCTTTTAGACAGTACTGGATATTAGGTCCATGTACGCATTGAAGGGGCCTGTACTGGCCCAAGACACCCTAAGACCAAGTTCTTGGCACAAAGATTTATTTGCCCTAGAGAGAAGAGAGGCAAGGAATGAGAGACAAAGGCAAGGGATAAAGGACTAGGGAAAAGGGGATGGGAACAAGGGAGGGGTACAAGGGACTGCCTCTACGTAGAGAAGAGACAGACATGGCCTGGATGAACAGCAGTTTATAAAGGGAAAAGGGAAAACATCCCCCCACACCTCCTACCCTCCTGTCTCCACCTCCCTCCACTCCCATGTTTGGATGAGGTGTTTAATTTTTGATTGGACAGGTAATTTGGGCAGCCACTAGGGAGCTTTTGATGGCTGGACTTCAGTACTTAGATAGCTTAGACCTTGGTAGTTAGCCTCAGCAGGAGGAAGTGGCAAATAAGGGAACAGCCTTTGTGGCCAGCTTATCTAGCAGTTTTTAGCAAGGCAGAGGGAATGGGGAGAAGACCTGCTAGAGACATGTTTGTCATGTTCAGGCTGTTAGAGTCCCTTCACACATAACCAGACACAGCCATCCTCAGAGCCCCCTCTCCGCCAGCGCTGCAGAGGTCTTTCTTTTCCATTGCTAGGGTTATCCCTAGATATTTTATTTTTCTAAGGCTATTGTGAATGTGAATATGTCCAGAATCTCTTTCTGTATGTTATGTTGGTGCGTAGAAAAGATCTTGATTCGTTCAAGTTGATTCTGTATCTTGCCACATGCTGAATTTATTGTTTCTAGACATTTTTCTAGTAGAATTTTTGGTATCTCTAATGTATAATACCATGTCATCTGGAAATAGGGATAGTTAACTCCTTTCCTTAATTTTTATTTTCTTCTCTTGTTACTGCTTCAAGCATACACACACATACACACACACACACACACACACACACACACACACAGTGGGACTAATGGACAGCCTTTTCTCATTCCCAACTTCAATGGAATTGCTTCAATTTTTTTCTGTATTTAGGGTGATGTTGGCTGTGGGTTTCTCATATATAGCTTTTATTGTGTTGAGTTATGTTTCCTCTTGTCTCCATTCTTTAGGATTTTTATCATGAAGGCATGTTGAATTTTACCAAAGATTTTTCTATATCTGTTGAGATGATCAAATGATATTTGTCTTTAAATCCGTTTATGTGGATTTATTTTTTTTTAGCATTTTGAATCTGTGTTCATCAGATATATTGGCCTTTAGTTTGTTTTTTTTTGTCATTTCCTGGTTTTGTCTTAGAGTGATACTAGTTTGATAGAAGGAGCACCCCCCTCTCTTTCTGTCTCTCTCTGTCTCTGTCTCTGTCTCTCTCTCTCTCTCTCTCTGTCTGTCTCTCTCTCTGTGTGTCTCTCTTTGTCTCTGTCTCTCTCTTAAATCATTTAAGACTGATTGGCTGTAGAGCTTCATTGAAAGTCTGGTGTAATTCTTCTGTGACCCCTGACCCCACCTGGTCCCTGGTCCTGGCCTTTTTTTTTTTTAAACGGGAGGATTTTTTTTATTACTATTTCAATATACTCATTTGTTATGAGTCTGTTTGGGTCGTTGACTTCTTGGTTTAATTTTGGTAGTTTCCTAAATCTAGAAATTCATCCATTTCTTTTAGGTCTTCCAACTTAATGGAGTACTGGTTTTTAAAGTATTCCCTTATAATATTCTGAATTTCTTTGGTGTCTGTTCATTTTTTAATTTTTATTGAATTCTGTTTTTTAAGTCCTGAGTTGTCTTCAGTATTTCCATCAACCCTATATTTGTATTTTATGAGCATAATTCAGGTGTAAATTCTTTTTCCTTAGTTTTACCCAGCTGCTTCTTTGTGTTTTCCTTAAATTTCTTGAATTCTTTGATGAATTTTTTGTGTTCTTTTGAATTTTGTTTCCTGGGGTACATCCAGGTAATTCTTATTGGCAGGAATTTTTATAAGATTTAGTAGGCTTTAGAGGAGAGATAAAGGCTTGATCTTTCATGTTTGTATTTTTGTGAGGATTTCTGGCATATGGACTTTGTCAGTTCTGTGTCTGATGTGACAAAGCAGGTTGCGAGGGGGAAGAGAGAATTTGAATATACAGGTGGGTTGGACCTGGAGGTTGGAAATTGCTCAGGGGGATTGAAAGCAGGTGGACAAAGGAGGCTGCACTGGTGTGCAGGACGTGTATCTTGGTCCAAGCCTGGAGTGTAGGAGTAGATCTGGTGAGTGGAAAGGCCGGCTGTGGTATGGTAAGAGTCTGTGGGTCGGGAATAGGGAGAAGCCTAGGGGTTGGTTGAGGTGGAGTAGGAGTGTGTAGACTAACCCAGGGCACTAGATGAGGGATCCAGGCTAGATCTAGCAGGTTGTGAGGGTGTCGAGCAGAAAGAGTCAGGCAGATTCACCAAGATAGACCTTGGAGAAGGATGGCCGGGTAAAATTTTATTAATGGGGAACATTTTTCTATACTCTTGTAAGACTATTTCAGATTCTTAAGTTTTTCAATTTTTTAGATGTTTGAACAGAATCTTCAAGTTGCTGCTCAAATAAGTGAAGATTTGAAAACAAAGGTACTGGTTTTATGTCTTCAGCAAATGAATTCTTTCTTAAGTAGGTATGTATTTTTGCCATTGATCCAACTTACAAATTATGTGTTTTGAAATTAAGAACAAAATTTGTTGATTCTAGTGTGCTGTTATTAACCCCTTTTCATTGTTTAAATTAAAAAGAAGAAAAAGGAAAGAATGCTAAACAGATGGGACATGTAACATACTGTATCCCAGTGAGCCTTTCCCTGTGAATTGTTCACATAAAGATTTTCAAGCCTAGACAGAATACCATGAAAATCTGTTCTCCCATCATGCTGGCCCAAGTTCTTTTGGCCCACCCTCATGGGACCTGCTTTCTTATCCTATAGTCCCCCTTTGTGACTCCCTTGTACCCTTCCAGTTCCCAGATGTTGCTATCCATGTGTCAAATTATCTGCTATAACCATAGCAGCATCAATTATGCAGTGGGTATCTGACATCTTGTGTTAAGAGCTCATAGTCTCAACTGCTGGCTTGGCAGGCCTGTGTCACTGTGCTCTAGGTCTCTAGGCCTCTGGGGCATGAGGGCTGCCCCTCTCCCTCTTCACTAGGAGTCACTCCAGAGGCTGACATGGATCTCTTTTTACATGCTGGCACCTGTCTTCAACATTGCCGCTTAGTGGTTATACATTTATCCACCTCTGATAGCTCAGTTGCTAACTAAGTCCCTTCCTTAAAATCCCATCTGCTACCCACCTATGGGGTCATGATTTGATTCCCCTCAGTCTACTCCACAGGGTCACACCGGATCTCCACATTTCACCCATAGAGTTAGGTCTAAGCTCCTCAGCCCATTTATTAGGTCATTGCCCAAGTATTCCAAGGCTGTCACTTATCAGGGTCACTTCCAAGTTACTCATTTCATTTTTGAGGTGAGATCTTCTAGGAAGAGGACTTTTGCTTGATTGATCTGGAACCACAGACAGACAAAATCAGAATAAATGTGTAGATCTTCCCCTTTAATTAACAGTTTTAGGTTAGTAAATCAAAAAGTTATATAGAACATTTACTGAGCTACTCCTTTATCCCAGTGCATGTTCCAGAATCTCCTTAAAAATGCAAGAGTAAGCTGGGCGGTGGTGGCGCACGCCTTTAATCCCAGCACTCGGGAGGCAGAGGCAGGCGGATCTTTGTGCGTTCGAGGCCAGGCTGGACCGATAGCCTCCGAAACAATACAGAGAAACCGGTTTCTGTCTTGTAAAAACCAAAAAAAAAAAAAAAAAAAAAAAAAAAAATGCAAGAGTGGCATCCTAGCTGTTTGTTTTCCATAGATTTCAGGAATCTGGTTATTTTCCATTTCATTCCCATCTTATCAAACGTGTGATAATGTTTCTCACACTGTTGAGGGTTTTGTGGAGGAGTGGAGTGGGGCATTGTGCCATGGTGTACATGTGTCAGTCAGAGGACAACTTCGCGGAGTTGGTTCTCTCCTTCTACCTTTATGTGAGTTCCAGGGACCTACTCCAGGTGGAGAGGCTTTTGTGGCAAGTACCTGTACCTACTGAGTCACCTTCTAGCCCTGTCATATAAATTGTGTAATGAATTGTTCGTGAGATAAAATAAGGTGATACTTTGTGGTTACAGTTAAATGTTTCAGAGTGTCTTCATGTCAGAATACCAAACCGTGTTTCAAAGCCTGCTATAAAATTGTCGTAAAAATTCATTTAACATGAGTGGGACTCTACTCCACCATTAATATGGACTATCTAAAAGTATGTTGGTTTTTAAAGACTCCCCTGCTCCAAAAGTGGTCTGGGTTCCCTGACAAGCCTGATGTCACCTGTCACTGGAGGCAGCTTGGGGTTCCTCTGTGTGATTTCAGATACAAAGAGGAAGCCCAGCTTTACAAAGAAGAGCACCTGAGAAACCGGCAACACCCCCACTGTTACGTGCAGTACATGATCGCCATCATCAACAACTGCCAGACCTTCAAGTACGTGGTGGGGGACAGAGTGGGACGGAGAGCGCGCAAGCACATAGCTGTTTCCCTGAGCCCTGCATGTCTCCTTGCAGAGAATCCATCGTCAGTCTGAAGAGGAAGTACCTAAAAACTGAGGCAGAGGAGGGCCCATGTCTGAGTCAGCCAAGCATGGATGGGATTCTAGATGCCATTGCTAAGGAAGGCTGCAGTAGTCTGCTAGAGGAAGTCTTCCTGGATCTAGAGGTGGGCTTGCTTCCTCCACTCCTGGGGCTGGAGCATGGAGTGGTCTCATACTCGTCTTTGGGCTATACTGTCACCTGCCTCATATAGAAGCTTTATGTGAGCTGAGAAATTCCCTTGCATCTGTACTAAACTACCGTCAGAGAGCCACTGACTGCCTTGTGTGAATTAGGACCTTTCCTTGACAAACTTGGGTAAAGACTCCCGGGAAATACTAGGTATCAAACTGAGTAGCAAGTTATCTGATAAGTCGAGTATGTGGAAACCTATAACAAAACCCAGCCAAGTGCGCACAGTTTACATAAATCAGCCTCACTTTAGAATACAATTCCAATGTACAACACACCCAAAAATTAATAAAATAATTTTCATTCTTATCAAAAGCATAATGCACTATAAACAAACAGGGCCACTTTGAAACATAGATACCAGCTACTTAAATGGCTTGAATCAGCATTTATTAAAAAACAAAATTATAGCCATTTGTGGGTCTTGCCAAACAGGAATCCTTTTGTTTTTGTTTTTTTAAATCATGTCTCATTGGATTCAGATCCCCAGCACCTATGAAAGGAACAGCTGGGGCTTGCTGGCCAGCCAGTGTAGCCAGATGGTGAGCTCCAGATTCAGTGAGGTTCAGTCTCAAAAGGAAATCAGGTGCAGAGTGACAGAACGGGACACCCCACACCCTCCTCTGGCCTCTTTGTAACCATTTGAGAAAAGAAGAGACCTGTTATAAAAATAGACAAGGGGTACAGATGACCTCTGCACAAAAAAGGAATTACCAGCCTCTAAACATGAGCCAGACATCCATCTGCTGTCACCAAAGAAGCTTACATTGAGACTTAGTGTAAGCTGTTGCTTAGCTTGGAGCCAAGGATTGAAAACACACTGCTCGGTAGGGCTGACTCTGCAGTTTTTCAAGGGTAGTTTGGATATACTTATCAGAGTTTTAATTTGCATACTTTTTGACTCAGAAATCCCACGTAAAGGAATTTCACCTGCAAAATGCAAATTCACTACAGCATTGTTTGTAATGACAAAATGTGAAAAATATGTAGATGTATATTTGAGAATTGGGTAAATTATGATATATCTATATAATATATTACTATTAAATGTAAAAGCCAGTATTTGCATAATCTAGCCTGTTGTTTGTGATGCTTTTTACAAAGCTTGTATATATAATACAAATCTCATAAATGGAAAGTATGAATGTGCAGATTATATAAAAGTAAATTTTTTTTAACCTGAGTATAGCACTGCCTCTACAGAACTCTCTGTGACCCCGGGGAGTGTCCACTCTCAGGTAGCAGTGATCCCGGGCATTGTGCCAGATGAAGATTTATATGATCACTTTGTGCCTTTCAGCAACATCTGAATGAGCTGATGACAAAGAAGTGGCTGTTGGGGTCCAATGCTGTGGACATCATCTGTGTCACTGTAGAGGATTACTTCAATGACTTTGCCAAAATTAAAAAGCCGTATAAAAAGGTAAAGAGATGGGCTGCGGTACACTGGAGCCCACCTCCCATTACAATTCAGTGTCACAGTAGCTCTCTGCTTACGATAACATGCCAGTGTTGACGTGATCTGTGGAAGGTGAGTGATGGGCTCCGGTGAAGACTGGAATGTTCTTTTAAGGAACATAGAGGTGTCTAACAGCCCTGGTCTGAAGTCTTTGGGCATGTTAGTTTCTACCCTTGTTAGAGCTTGTTGTCTTTGTAAGCCATCTTTACCTCCTGGTATTTTTGTGATCTCTGATTTTTATTCTATGTTCAGGTGATGGGTCTTAAGGAGAGAGGCCATCATCTGGGGAAATGATGTACACTTCCCAGGCATGTCTTAGCCCTAGTCTCAGCCTCCTCACAGCTTGGTTTAGTTAATGATGGATGTTCCTTTGTCTCCCTTGGAGACTTATGGGACTCTTCCCCAGTGTGATAGCATGCTCATGGGCCTAATGGCCATGTGTGATTCTCCATTTTGGACCAGGGACAATAGCCCACCCCACTCATGGGGAGCAGACTCCAGTGCAGGAGCTACAGCCACCAGCCATCACATCAGTGCTTGTACAATTAAGGGATCTGATAGATTCAAGTATCTCCTTCAGTAAGGCTTCATCACCTCTGTGTAGAGAGTCTGATCTCTTCAACAAGCCAGCTTTCCTGTACTTCTACCCATTGTGGTTCTAGACTTTTCCTTTGCTTTGTAATGCTCTAGAGGTTTCTTTTCTCATTGAGTCTGTCCTGAAGATACGTAAGATATTTGGCCTGTGGTTGTTTTGTTTTAGCAATGGGTGCAGGTTGTTGTTTGTTTTTCCCACTAATCTGAGGCTGCCTGTGGATGAGGCACTGCTGTTTGGGCTCCATCTGAGCTAAGCTCCTCCTGCTAAGCCAGCCTGTCATCCATGAGGCCAAAGTTTGTTTGACTCATGCAGTTAGCTCCCCAATTCCATTTCCACTCTGTATTGGGTTGAGAGCCTCTGGGACAGGCAGAGGTGGAGCCTCCAAAGGAGCCTAGGGCACACATCAAGCAAGTGCTAGCCGGGTGTCTGTTAACGAGGGTCACTGAAGCCCATTTGTACATGATATGGTGCCTCTAGAATAGTGATGCTGGAAGCAAGTTCTCCCAGGGACTTAAATCTGTCTGATTTTTAGGCAGAATGTAAGCATGAAGACTCCAGGCCATGTGTAAGTCCTTTCTTGCTTCTGTTTAACAAGTCTTTCTCTGTCCCACCAGTCAGTTCCCAAGTAATGACTTCAAAACTTCTTATTAATTATAAAAGTTCTGCCTATAGCTCAGGCTTGTTCCTAACTCTTATAACTTAAATTAACCTATTTTTTTTTATTAATCTACATTCTACCACATGGCTTTTACCTCTGTCCCATTCTTTGTGTCTGACTCATTCTGTGTCTGGCTGGCTTGTCTGCCTCTCTTATTCCCAGAATCCTCTCTGTCCCCAAAGTCTTGCCTAGCCCCTTCCTGCCTAGCTATTGGCTATTCAGCTCTTTGTTGAATCAATCACAGCAATGTATCTTCACACAGTGTACAAATATCCCACAACACCTGTGTACATGCTATGTTGACAGTTGGCCTATCATATCTCCCATCACCATGTGCAGCCAGGAGAGTTCAAAACTTTATGGTGAAATTCAGGTATGCTTAATTTGCTTAATATACTTACTTTTAAATCCCACCAAATTTATGGCCAGGAGTGGTACTCTGGAGACTGAGACAGGAGGATTATTGTGAGTTTGAGGCTAGCCTGGACTCTATAGCTCAACTAGGTCTCAACAGGAAAGAAAATCCAACTAAACTGTTGGGTAGGAAGGATGTGCACCAGCCTTGGGTCATCTTCGGTTTGATGAGGACATCTGTGTGTGTTAGACTCGGGCACCTATGGTTGACTTCATGCCTCTCCACAGAGGATGACGGCTGAGGCACACAGGCGTGTGGTGGTAGAATACCTGCGGGCTGTCATGCAGAAGCGTATCTCCTTTCGAAGTGCTGAGGAGCGCAAGGAGGGTGCTGAGAAGATGGTCAGAGAGGCTGAACAGCTCCGCTTCCTGTTCCGGAAGCTGGCATCTGTGAGTATTGAAGCCATGGGCTAAGCTCCAGGATGGTGGGTGTCAGGCTACAGAGTTGTGTTGTCCAATAGCTTGCTTTTGGTTTCTGTGCCTGAACTGTTTAGTCAAGTTTATGGAATCCAGCAACATCAGGGACCAGTGGCCAGTTAGTTGTGTGTGTCAAGAGGAGGGTCTTGTCCAGAGCCTTCCCAGCTCCACAAGTGATAAATAAATTTCCACAGAGGCTGACACATTAAAGCAACTCTCAAGACTTTTCTGGTGGCAGCCCATGTGTACTTCATAGAGTAATTCATCTCTTCCTGTCCCTCTGCCCTTACCTGTTTGTTCTCTAAGATTCTGGTTGCCTAACTCCTAACTCAATAACCTAATAACCTAACTCCTTGGCTCAAGTGACTGGGACTAGGTACTACTCCACCAAGTCTGTTTCCTGGCTAGAGGCCAAGTAGTGACTAACGAAATCACCTCATGAAACTGGCCCCTGATCTGTGGTCAGAAAGAATCTTGGGGGTGTTTACAAGGAAGAACAAGGTGCCCACCTTGCAAAGGAGTTTGGAGATGTCATCATCAAGTTGGAACTACTGCAGAAAATTGAGTTTAGGGCTGTCCCTCACTCTGCTGCTATTTTCCAGGGATTTGGTGAAGATGCGGATGGACACTGTGATACGATTGTTGCAGTGGCAGAGGTTATTAAGCTCACAGACCCTTCTCTGCTTTACCTAGAAGTCTCAACTCTGGTCAGCAAATATCCAGATATCAGGTAAATGCTGAGCATCAGCAAGTTGTTCAACAGGCTACTCCTACTTCCCTTAGGAAGACAAGCTGTGAGCATCAGGAGTTAGACAGTGTGAAGAGAGAGGTTGTCAGGACTGTGGTGGTGAGGGTACCTACCTGATGTTAGCAGAATCTGGCTGTGGTTTGTACACCTGCCTTGTAGCCAAGCTTCTGTGCCCGAGTGAGTGGTGGTGAAAAGGTGAACCTAACTATACAAAGTAGATGAGAAGTGTCGTAGTTCGGATTTTATTGCTGTGAAGAGAAACCATGACCACAGCAACTCTTACTAATAGGAACACATTTAATTGGGTCTAGTTTACAGTGGTTTAGTCCACTATGATGATGGGACATGATGGCACGCAGGCAGACATGGTGCAGGAAAGGAGCTGAGAGTTCTTATCTTGATCCACAGGTAGCAGAAGCAACTGTGTTGCTGGGTGGTGTAGCTTGAACATAGGAGACCTCAAAGCCCACCCCCACAGTGACATACCTCCTCCATTGAGGCCACACCTACTCCAGCAAGGCCACACCTCCCAATAGTGCCACTCCCTATGGGGCCATTTTCTTTCCAATCACCACAGGAAGGATTGAGTATTGCATCTTTGATGAGTGGAAGGTTGTGATCACTGAAATGGTCTGAAAGGTGGTCTTAAACCCCATGATCTAAAAAAGAAAGCTGTCGTGTTGTATGTGGCCGGGACTTCCTTGAATATCAGTACTCAGTATCAGGCTATCTGCTCCATGCCTCTCTATGTGTTGTGCTAGCTTCAGGCCCCAGACCCTGCCTTTGCGACTTCTATTCCAGGAACCTGCCGTTTCCTCTAAGGGTGAGCATGGCTAAGTTGTCTATTGCCACTGTTAGAAACTAGAGTCCTAAACCCTCTAGGGTCTCCTTCCCTGGTTATGCATTCTTGACAGCAATAGTTAGAAGAGCAGAATTTAAAAAGTCCTTTACATTTTTCAGAGAGAAAGTAAGATGAAATTTTGGGTATCTCTCCTGTAAAAGAAGAGATGCATGCCCCTTGTGACTGACAGTATCCCACCCTGTGGGTGTCACCTGTGGAGACTGAGGGAACCGAGAGAAGATGGAGGCTCATGCTGTGGATTTCTCCCCCACAGAGATGACCACATTGGTGCCCTGTTGGCGGTGCGAGGAGATGCCAGCCGGGACATGAAGCAGACTATCATGGAGACGCTGGAGCAGGGCCCCATGCAAGCAAGCCCCAACTATGTACCCATCTTCAAGGAGATAGTTGTGCCAAGTCTGAATGTGGCAAAACTCCTTAAGTAGCCCTGCCCTCTGCTGCCTCATATGTCTTCACTGTGTGACTTCCTGTTGCCACCCCAAGAAGCAAATACATTAAAACAAAAGCCCTTCTCTGGGTGCTCCGTATAATGTCAGTTTCATGTGCCTGTCTCCTGTGGCGTCTTCTCTATGAAAACCTCTTGGTCACTTGTCACTGTGAAGATGTGTGTGGTGGACGTCACTTGTTCTTCCCTGCTGAGGCTTTCTCTGCTTAATTGACACACTTTGAACCTCTGCCACTTAATTAAAGGAAAGGAAAGCCAGAGAGCTTCTTATTCCTAGTTGTAGGTTGTTCTGACTGCTGTCCAGAAGCTACAGGTCATCAGGTCTCAGCTGACTGGTGAGTAGTCCTCAGCAGTCTCTGGGGCCAATATCTACCCTGACCTTACTGCCTCTCTGGCTGTCCCTACACCACTGCTTAGTCGTCTTGACAGGGGAAAAAACAAAAAACAAAAAACAAAAACCTCACCTGCTGAGCCAGTCAGCCCCACCCAGATGAGCACAACCTCATATGAGTTGAGTGCTATCTGGGTCACTTATATCAGGAGGATGAGATAACACAAGATGTCACAAGTAAAATTTTTGGTCAAAGTATGTATGAAAAATGAGTATTTAAAATATGTGTTAAGATCTATATAGCATGCTTATTTGTGATCCAAGGTTTCTACAATTCTTTCCCTAAGTTAGCCAGCCAGTGGTGGCATTATTTTGCACATTAAGCTAATTAATAGGATTATATCCAGAATAAATACTGAGCCCTATATCTTGTGAACATGGTCTTCAGAAGGTGGTCTGCTTACCTGAAGGAGAGGTAATGCCTGGGTTCCCTTGTCCACAGCTCTCCATGTACATAGATGGTTTGTTCTCTCCTCCTTGTTCCAGAGCTCCAGGGACTTCCTAAATTAAAAAGTGGTGGAAGGCCTGGTAGGGCCTGTCTATCTCCTGGGCCTTGTACCACATGGCCACCCTTGAATGTGTGGACTAATGCTGTATGCTCTTTCTACTTTTGATGGCAGTGTTAGTATTTTGCTTCCATTTCATTCTTACAAGGTATAAAAATTCACAAATAACCTACTTTTCTATGTGGAGCTAAGTTAGAATTCCTCTGGAACTCAGAAGAGACATGGATTTCCTAGAGGGTCTGGTTGGTGTTGTGTTGGTCCAGGGCCTACTCACAATCTGCTCAATGTGAATGACAACTGGGCAGTGCTCATTAAATGTGCGCTGAGAAGTATTGACCAATAGCAGTGACCCTTTAGTGACAGCTTTTTCACTGCAGGCTGCTACTGCTGCTGAGTGTCTAGGCTAGACATTAAGATGACCACTGTCTGCCCCTGGGGTTAAGCCCATTTGTCTGTCTGGCTCTGGAGGTCAACAGAGGACAGAGGAAATCATGTTCCTGAACAGTGAGTAGTAGGATCATGGAGACAGGACAGGGATTGCTAGAAGTCGAGAGATGGTACCAGGTCATGTGCCAGTGGGTAGACAGTGTCCATCATGATACCTGGGAAAGGCAGGGACCAAGGACCTTTTTAGAGAACACCTATGTACAGGATTGGATAGGCTATTCCAGTGAGTGGGTTGTGGCTACATATACCAAAGTTTATGTCTGCTTCCTGAACAAGGATATAGGGCTGCCATCTGCCAGATAGGGAAGTATTTGGAGAGAGAACACTCACCAGGTATTGGTTTTGTCTTCCATGAAATGAGCTGTTACCCAATGAAAGGACATCTTCCAAATTAGTGAAGTCCCTTGATTGTTGACTGTCTTAGTCCCTGATTCTTTTGCTGTGAAGAAATACCATGATCAAGGCAACATTATAAAATAAAGCATTTAAATGGGAGCTTGCTTACAGTTCAGAGGTTTGGCCCATTATCATGGTGGGGAGCATAGCAGTATGCAGTCAGGTGCTCTCAGTAGCTGAGAGCTGTATCCTGATCTGTAGACAGAGGGAAAGAGACTCTGGGCTTGACATGGGCTTTGAAACTTCAAAGCCCACGCCATTTGTATTCAAACTAAACTGCCACATTTATTTAGTGGGTTCCTGAATGCGATGTCCCAGGTCTTGCTGGGCCACCAGTGAGATGGAGAGACAGCTACCAGATGCCATTTCTCCCTCTCTCCCTCGTATCTGTTGAAGCTCAGCTCAGCTGGTGGGTGAGGTCCCTCTAAAGAAGGAAAGGACGGGCGTCCTGGGCACTTGGGGTGCAAGCTGCCAGAACCAGGCCTCCTCAGCAGGCCTTTAATCTAGAGTGCAGGAAAAGCTGGACAAGCAGGGCCACCCTGACTCACTTCCTTTCTTACTTCAGTGGAATGAATCATGACCCCTAAAAAAAACAATTGAGGTCTTAACCTTAGAACCTTGAATCAGCAGCGGGTTAAAAGTAGAATCGTTGCAAGCGTGATGTATATCAAGGTGTTATAAAGTCACATGAGAATAGTATAAGTACTTGAGTGGAGATGCCAGCAGCTCTTAGCTTTCCTGACCCCTGGACTTCAGATTTCTTCCTCTATGGCATGAAACAGACTTTATGAGTAATCCAGTCTATGTTCTTTGCTAGTTTACCCGTTGTATCCACTTGAGATGACTATAAACAGTTGAGACTCCTCTTGTAAATAACCAATATCTGAGGATTCTGTGTGCAATTTTTAAAAACTAATTTTTATTTAAATTAAAAACAATCTTATTTTACATACCAATCCCAGTTCCCTCTCCCTGCCATCCTCCCATGCCCCCACCATCTCCCTATCCCACCCCTATCCACTCCTCAGGGAGGGTGAGGCCTCCCATGGGGGATCATCAAAGTCTGTCACATCATTTGGGGCAGGGCCTAGGTCCTCCCCTGTGTATCTAGGTTGAGAGAGTATCCCTCCATAGGGAATGGGCTCCCAAAGCCCTTTCATGCACTAGGGATAAATACTGTTTCCACTACCAGAGGCCCCATAGACTGCCTAAGCCCCCCAACTGACACCCACGTTCAGGGGGGCTGGTTCGTTCGGTCTTATGCAGGTTCCCTGGCTGTCAGTCTGAGTCTGTGAGCTCCCACTTGCTCAGGTCGCTGTTTCTGTGGGTTTCCCCAGTGTGGTCTTGACCCCTTTGCTCATCACTCCTCCCTGTCTACAACTGCATTCCACCAGTTCAGCTCAGTGCTTAGCTGTCAGTCTCTGCTTCTGCTTCCATCAACTACTGGATGAAGGCTCTTCTGTGTGCAGTTTTAAAATAATACTTTAAAATAAAAATGTGTTGCAGGACCTCTAGGCTTCATGTTTGACAGGCTCCACCACACATCTCTCCCACTGTCTTGTCTCAACTCACAGAGACCCTCCTTGGTGCCGTTTCTCCCCATTCTTCCCACTCAGCCACTTTGATATGTCTAGCATCTCAGCCACCTCCTTGGCCATGGTGGGCACTGATTCAGTCATCCACTGCCCATTCGGTCGCAGGAAGCCTCTGGTCTGTTCTGTATCTGAGATGCTAAATTGGAGGCTTTCCATAGCTGTGTCCAACAGCTTCTCACCTCTAGTAGGGTGGGCTCAGAAACACCATCTGTTGATCTCAATTTTACTGTATAACAAACTGTTCCTAAATTATCCTGGATAAAGTTTTTCATTTATAAACAAAGTTTGCACCCAGAATGTGTTGAAATGTTTTTAATAGACTTAAACAAGTAGTCACTACGGTTGTGCTGATGTCCCCTGTACAGATGATGCCCACTCAGTGGAGAGGGGGTCATTTTAAGGCACATTATTCTGTAATCAGAATTAAACAAAGTTCAACTATGATTATGCTCACAACATTTCACAATTTTAACCACTCAAAATATATTTCTAGTTTTGATAAAATTCTGTAAATTTCCTTTCACAAAAAGATCCGTAATACATAGTATATTGAACACTGTAATAAAATTATTTTCAAGAAAATACAGTTGTGGAAATACAAATTTCCCAAATTTGTATACTTTGTAGTAACACAAAGTAGGTCAAAGTTCAGTATTAAATAAATATTCTCTCCTAATAAAAAATTTTTACAACAGTTTTCCTAAGGAAATACATTCATAGGATTTTACATTCTATTGTACAACAATGACAAGAACAGGGGGATCCTCAACTATGAAATGTAGCCACCGTGTCATCAAGCACAGGAAATGGTTTTTTGCAAATGGGACTTTCTTGTCAAAACTGGTTCCATGCCGCTATGCCAAGGTATGGTTCACAAACTCAAAGGACACGGCCTGTGCACCGCTAAAACACAGGGACAGAGTGTCGCAAGATTCATCACCTGGCTGCTAGCTTTGGTATCTGTGGGTGGGTATCTGTTGCCCCTGAGGCACTGTCTGGTCAGACACGGCTTCTAATTCTGCAGTGGGAATTAGACCCCGTGTCCAACAGATCAGGTGGTGTGTTAAGGCAGTGTCCGGGCACAGGCAGGCATGGGAAACTTGTCTGCAAAGCAGGGGCTGGCAGGTGCACTCAGCACACCCCTGGTGCATTAGCCAGGTACAGCCTACCTAGGAGGTTCCATTAGCCAGGCACAGCCTACCTAGGAGGTTCCAGCGGCGGCTCCAGATGGAATTACTGGCCACAGCATTCGTTTTACAACGGCTGGACTGCATTTCAGAAGTGGTCAAAATGCTGCAAGGGAAAAGGGCCATGGAAACCAGATGCTGTGCGTCTGAGTCTGAGCGCCAGTCAGCAGTGTACTGACAGGTTCCGGTGGGGACAGAATGCAGTACGATGTGCGAGCTTGCTTTGTATTCGTTCATTTCTCTCAGTTTGTGAACAGGAAGTTGTCCACTCTTCCTATCCACGATTCAACTGCAGCATTAATACAAACTGGTGGACCTTCTTGTGAGCCCTGTGAGCGAAACTGTCAACCTTGTTCCTGAGACACAGTATTTAGTTTCCTGAGCAGAGAGCTGAGTGGTTTGTTTCAGAAGTCTCCAGGAGGTCCCTACATCCACCTTGAGCCTCATACCAGTCTCCCTCAAGTGAGATCCTGTGGTGCAGGCCAAGTTTCCAGGAGCACAACTCAGGTTACTGTTCAAGACTGGACATCTGAGGAAAGGTGATGAGGACACGGCTCTTACCACTCCAGGGGACGGTGCTCTACGACTGAAATCCTGGAGGCAAGGCGGACATGCCCAGACAGTGGATTCCTGTATGCCCCCCTCCTGGGTGATGTAGAGCCCTTCTGTGTCCACAGAGAGCTGGCTATAGTTCTGACCAAAGTTGCCTGTGGGTCCCCCTTTAGTCCCCTATCCCAGCCAGTCTGACCATCTGCGGTATTCCCAACTTAGGGACAGCTCAGGCGAGACACCTTGTTTGTGCCGGCAAGGCCCAGACTGGGACGGGTCAAACAGGAGCCAAAATTGGAACAAATATTTCTGCAGTTGATCCTACAAGCCACAAGGTGGTAGGACAGTCTGGAGAACTAACTTGGAAGGGGGTCAGCTAGGGCCTGGGGGAAGTGTATCTCTGAAGATGTACAAGAAGCTGCTGCCCGGTTAGGATCTGGGCGGTGCAACTTCCACAAATCTTAACTGTTAAGACGTTTGTACCAGCTGTGATAAGAGGTCCGCCACCGGCCTCTCAAGGGTCTTTCTCCTCTGAGTAAGAGTGGCAAACACAAATGCTCCCCTGAGCACTATGTGTGTGTGTTGGGCGGGAGGTGATTAGGGGGCGCAGCATCTCAGAAGAGTAGGGACTGAACCAGGGCAAGGAAATGGCAGTGTGGTATTCTGGGGATGCCCGGTGGATGAAAAGCTTCTTCCTAGGGCCAAACTAGGCATAAGACTCCCGGAGAGCAGTGGACCCTAAGAAACCCTAGCCGGTTGGGGAGGGGCCACTGAAGGAGACTTTCTGAACTGGCCGCCGGCCAGGCAGCGATCACAGCGGCGTCTCTTCTTGCTCCAGAGCGTGTGGCGGCAGTTCAGTAGAGCCCGGAAGAGAAGCGAGCTTAAGCAGAGCTGGGCGGCGGCGAGGGCGCGGCCTCTGGAAGGAGCGCCGACTGTGTACGCGGCGCGCAGCCGCAGACCGAGCGTGCGCACTGGGCGGGGCTCGGTGCTCTGGCCCTGTCCCGGGTTCACCAGAGGCAAAAGGTGCTGGCGAGATGCGCTCAGGTGGGGCGGGGCTCGGGGCACGTGGGGTAGCCAGCCGTGAAGGGAGCAAGGGCTGCTGAGCCGCAGCGGGTGGCCAACGCGGGGACAAGGTTCCGGTGAGCGGTGTGTCAGAGCCTGTGTCACCTGCGGGAAGACAGGGTATGCGTGACTCCCAGTCCAGAGGAACACTGACCTACAGAAACCTGTCCTCAGCCCAGGATTCCCTTCCTCCTGATTTTGTTGTTCTTCTGTGAATTGCCCAAAACTAGGTGTCGGCTCAAGAGCAAAGAGGGACCCCTTTGCTCCAAATGTCGGGGCATTTCTGCTGTACACTACTGCGGAGTTGCCGGGAGTTCCAGCCAGTGGCAGCGGTGCACACCGGCAGATCTGGATCACTCCCGATGTCCTGACACTTTCAAACCCTGCCCTTCACAGCAGCCCTCTCCACAGGGGCATCAGTCCCATACTCACCCCTGGGTACTACCGCTCTACCCCAGAAACCTGTCACAAGCTTCCAGGCACACCAGACTCTGAGGGGGGAAAGCCAGGTTTTTAATCCCAGCACTCGGGAGGCAGATTTCTGAGTTCCAGGCCTGCCTGATCTACGAAGCTACTTCCAAGACAGCCAGGGCTACACAGGGAAACCCTGTCTCAAAAAGAGGGGGGGGGGCAGCAAGTTCAGAAACAGAAGCACGGAGCAGGTGGGAGAGCACAGGGGTCATGTAGGTTTCCTGTCCTGCTACATCATTTCTCTCAGGAAAGAGCCCCTCTGCGCGCGCGCGCGCACACACACACACACACACACACACACACACACACACACACACACACACACACACACACAGACACATAGACACTCAGTGATCAGCCAGGTCTTGCCAGCAGCGCTGGCCAGAATCTCCAATTGTAAAGGTGTGTGCTTCATTTCCCACTAGATTGATAAAAGATCTCTACAAATGTCCACTAGACCCCCCAAAAAACCACTTTCATTTTCATCTGAAATGAACATGAGACATGACCACAGAATACTTCTATGTTTCTATGTTGAGGTCCAGGCTGGCCTCAAACCCTTAGCCGTCCTACCTATCTCTTGTAAATGCTGGGTTTAAAGGCATACACCACCATGCTAGGCCTCAAATGTATCTGTCTACTACACATTAGCTAGAGAAGCAAACTCAAATGGGAGCCCTCCATCAGTCTCCTAAGAAACACACAGCTGGACAGATGACCAAGGCAGGCTCTACAGAGTGAAGAAAACAGCTGCGAAGTCTGAGAAAGGGCAGGTCCAGGAGAGAGGCCTGAAGGCAATAGCTAGGAAGAAAGCAGGTGTTAGAGGAAGAAACCAGTTAGTTACATGTGTGTGGACTCGGGGAAAGTGGGCTGGAGCTGTTCCTCAGGGCCATCGGCCAGCAGGAAGGAATCCACGGATTTGTTGCTGAGGCGGAATGGTGTCAGACGGCGGAAGTTGCTGGGAGAGTTGGGAATCTGGACACGGGCCCTCTGCGAGGGCACCACGGTCTCCCCAGGGGACAGCCAGGGTGGCACCCTGGATAGGATGCTTGGGTCCAGGTCCTCATCAGGGGAGAACACGGGGTTATCAATTCCTAAGAGAAAGGGCAGCTGGTCAACCTCTAAGAAATACCCCCACAGGCAGTAGGAAGCTGGGTAGATAGGTTCTGTACTGGGTGACTATGTCAACTGTTCTTGTGGCTTCCACCTTCAGGGTAACCTGGATGGTCAGACTTAGACACTTAGACACACCCCACACTTTTCCTCATTTGAGACCCCGCACAACCTAGACAAGATGGGCAACCTCTCTGCTCTCTCAGGCCTGGCCTCTCCTTCCACATATACTCGCTGTCTGCTCTTGGGAGACATCTAAGTGGAGCAGCTGACACCCCCAAGACCTATACTAAGCCTCCCTTCAGGGACTCACTTGGGGCAGCAGGGACATCTCTCCCACTGGTCTCTCCTGTCTCACCTGCCCCAGATTCAGAGGTTACATCCTTGGTGACATTGGCCAGAAATTCAATGCCCCCACTGGTCTCTTCATAGTTGGTGGCCTCCTCAGGCTCTGAAAGTTCAAAATCTGGATAGCAGAGGGAAAAATATTTTGGGTAAGGATGACTCAAGTTCTTTATGATTGGTGGTACCTCACACACACCACACACAGGTGGTTTCCACAGCACTTGACCAGCCCAGTGTCCAAAGGCCTGGCGACTCCTGTGGTGCTTCCTTTTGTCACCCCCAACCATACTTGGTCTCTGGGAAGGTCTGTTGGATAGGAGGGGCTGGGACCTCAAGGCCTCCAGTGAAAAGGATGGAGAAAGACCACGTGTGTGTGTGTGTGTGTGTGTGTGTGTGTGTGTGTGTGTGTGTGTGTACAAGCTGTGTTGAGTGCCCACAGAGGCCAGAAGAGAGTATTAGATTCCCTGGAGTTAGAGTCACAGATGACTTAAGGTGCCTTATATGGGTGCTAGGAACTGAACTTGGGTTCTCTGGAAGAACAGCAACCACTTTTAACGACTGAGTTGTCTCTCCATCCCATAGGGGGAGTGCTTCTCTATGGTTTAGCAACAGGAGGGTCAGAGAAGAGCACTAAGAGTGTCTGGCCTAGTGGCATAGTCCCCCAACAAGGGATGCATGGAGGCCCAGAGTCAGAGTCCCTGAGTGCAGCCACCGGTAGAGTCTGGAGTCTCTTCTGAGTCAAGCACATGCAGAGAAACAGGTCTTACCTTTCTCCTTGATGACAAAGTTGTGTGCCAGGTTCTCCATGGGAAGCTTCCCATTAGGAATGCTGCTGTTCCTCTGTGGACAAGTGTGAGCTCTTACAGACGTACCGACACCCAGACCTCTAACTTGCTGAAACTTCGCTTTCTGTCCTAGACCTCAAGGGTCTCTGCTCTGGTGAAAGGCTGTTCACCTGGTAGCTTGCCTGGCCAGCAGGACCACAGAGGGTTCCTTGACCCTTCCCAGTATTAGACGCCCACCCAACAACCACCGCCCCCGCTGCCTCCACCTTCCCTCACCCGCTTCTGGGCACGCTCCCTCTTGTACAGCTTGGCTGCCTTCTTGTTCTGGTTGATGCCTAGCTTGGCTGACTTAAAGGACTCCAGGCGCTTCCTCATGGTCCTGTGGAAGATTTCCTTGTCCTGCTTTTCATCCTCGTTGGGTGTTATCTCATGCCGACTATAGAGATGTTTGTACTGTGGGAGCAACCGGCCGTCAGTTGGGCCTGTATGGCCCAGGTGGTTCACCAAGCCTCCAGCTCAGCCCTGTAGACCCCCTTGTCTGAGAAGGAGGCAGACATTGCTCTAGGTGTGGGCGAGGTTCCACCAGCCACAGCACACGAAGGGACCACAAAGGCTTGCTCTGTGGGACAGGAGGGCGGACTCTTGGTGGCTCAGCCCCTGGTACCCACCTCCTGCCGAGGCTTGTACAGGTACTGCTGCAGTGTGTGGTGGGTGACCATGTCCTCAGTGTCACGGATGCTCCTCCGCCTCTGCTCCAAGGACTGCATATCCAGGCATACAGTACTGACATTCTCCCTCCTGCACAGACCAACACTGAGCCCAGGGGATGGCTACACAGAGCTCTCTGCCCTGCCTAGATACCTGGTAGTCCCTCCCCACACGACTACCAGTCCACAGCCCAACTATGAGTCCTGAGGCCCATGGCCTCCCCTAAGCTATTGCAGGAACAGCCACCATCATAAGAAGTGGCCATCAGTTGCCCAGGGGAGAGGGTATGAAATGCTGGACCAGGTCAGGCATCTGCTGCTATCCCTTCCTGCCCTCCTCCTCTCTAATATCAGCGCATCCCAAACACAGTCCTGCTGATTGCTGAGTAAGGTGCTTCCTCAGATGGGGATGCGGGCATCTTTCTGTACTCTTCTACATCAGTCCACTCACACTCTCCTGACCCAATTGCCTTAGGACCTGCAGAAGGAGCTAGTAGGCTGAAGAGTCGGGAGAGAGATGCTTTTAAGGAGTGCCCTTTCCCAGAGAAGTTTATGAACTTTTCACATACAAGAGATAGGAGACAGATGCCTCCACAGTAGATGGGCGTGGTGTGCTGAAGTCCACATTGACCATATTGTCCGTACTCGGGGAGCGGATGAAGGCCAGGGACCCACGGCGCTCTCCCTACAAGGAAGATATAGACTCATTAGTACTCAGAGATGACCCTTAGGCAGCACCTGCCACATAGAAGTCAAAAGATCCTGTGACCAAGCTCAAGGGCCTGTTGGCTCTGGGAGGCAGAGATGGAGCCCAGAGATGGACCCTGTCCAATGTCAAGGGACACCTTACAGCTCAGCAAGGACCACGATACAGAGTAGGAGCTGGGATTAGGTCCATGTAGAGGTCATCAGAACGTCATTTGAGAGGAACAGAGCTAAGAGTTGAGCAGACAAAGCAGTAGAAACAGAATCTCTTAAAGGACACTGACAAGTCTAGGGTATACCACTCCTACTTGAAGGTAGGGGAGACAGTTTTTGCCCCCACCAGAGCCACCAACCCACAGGCCGTAGTTTGGATGCAAGTCAAAGCCACATAGAACAGAGCTGGACAGTAAGCAGAATTACCAGAGGATAGAAAAACTGTTTCCTAGTTAGGGCCTGAATCAACAAAGTAAGAAGCTTCTGCGGGTCACAGACAACAGTAAACTATGGCCTCAGGTAGAGTCCCTAGGGGACAGCTGGGCCAGGGTTAGAAGGGTGATGGCCTATCAGGTGTGTTCTTCCCTTGACCATGTCAACACATCATTGTACAGTTTGCGAGGCGCTCCCTTAGGAGCCCCTCAAAGAGGGTGGGATTGTTTGGATAGTCTGGTGACAGGAAACACTTGGGACCGGGCTTGGACTGCCTGCTCCAGGGTATTGACTTATCATTGGTATGGGCTGGGACTTTTTGGTCTTTTTCTTCCAAATCCACCATTCTTTGTATTCTTTTTTTTTTTTTGCCACTCATCCTCCTTAAGTGTGGGCATCTCTCCTATATCATCGATGGTGCCAGGAACTCCCCACCCCAAGGGTATATCAGGAAAGAAGTCAGGTGACCCTTAGGGCAGAGACTTAGAGCTGAAACAGTGCTGGGGTTCCTAGACAAATAGTCAAGGGTGGGGGGCAAGAATCTCGGGATAGGGAAGGACCGATATAGACAAACCACCCATGTAGGACTTGGAGCCATCTCTCCCAACGGTGATGGGAATGATGGTACAAAGCTCAAGACATTCTGGCTGCTGTAGTGGGGAGCAGGTGAGGCTCAGGGCTCTGACCAGTGTGAAGTCAGAGTTGAAGAGTCTCTCAGAGACTGAGAGAAAGTGACAAGTGAATGCTTCCAGAGATCTCAGCCCACTCTTTCATTCTTATCCTCCATCTTTGTCATTGTGCCAAGGTCACCCAGGGTCATAAAAGGTTGGAATTCTTTATAAATTCTGCCTAAGAGAGGAGGCATCTCAGATTGAGAACCACAATATTACTTGGGTGGTAATGGCCATGGGGTCATGTGGTGCCTGGTTGGCCCTACGTCTATCTATAAAGGATGCCTTGGAACCTAGATAGGGGTGGGTCATGAATGCACTAGCCACAAGATAGTTACATGTGTGTCTGTGTTGTTATCTATGCATACACATGTGTTCATAAGTATGCATGTATGTATGTACATATGTGTGTATGGATGGATAAGTGCACATGTACCTGGGTATGTGCATGTTCATATATATATATATATATATGTGAGCATTCCTATAGATTTGAGTGTGCATGTATCAGCCATGTGTATACATTTGTGTATGCTCATGTAAGGCTGCTCCTTAAGGTTGGCAGCCAGTAGGAAGTATCTCTCACCTGTTGCTGAGTACAACATATATGTGTGAATAGACAGAGTAGACAGAGGACACGGACCCATTACTGTCTTTCCCAAACATTTCCAGTCTCTTCAGGGAAAAATACAGGCATTCAGACTCCTCTAGAGCCTGGTTACCATGTCAGTTCTACCAAACCAGTCTCCAGATGGTCACTGTGCCTATGCCTCCTGAGTGGCAGGGAACTCTGACATGCCCTATTCCCAGAATACAACTCCAAGCCTCACATGAACTTTTGCAGTGAGCCATCCAAGCGTAGAGCACAAGGGTCACTCACCACTGCTCTCTGCCCATGCCCTAGACCACATGTATTTTCTTATTTTAGCCCTCAACTTTAGTAAAGGGTCACATAGGATATTCAAATACCTCGGCCACATAGCTAATAGCGTCCTTCAAATTCAGCTCATGGAAAACATTCAGAATCCGATCTCGAGATTTTTGAGCCGATCTTCTCATGAGGACTTTGCTGAGGAACTTCCTATCAAAATTGGACCACCTGGGGGACAAAAGGTCACATCAGCACTGGGAGTCTGGGGCTGCCTGTCCCACATGGACAAGGTCAGAACAGGGAAATGTCTGCCAGAGCTAAGCCCAACATAGAACCAGCCTTTTTTCTTCTGGGTTTTATTTATTGTAACAACCTGAAAGTGAATTTTAAAGTGAAAGGTCGTCAGGCCACCTCAGATTGCACCCTTTGCTTTGACAGCGGCTGACAGTAGAACTCTATGCCATTTTCAAGTGACCGGATTTCCAAGTGGCCACCTGATCCTCCAAGTGCTGTGAGGACAGGACCAAGATTAAGACACCAGCAGCCACAGTTCCAATTCTAGAGATATCGTGCATTGTCCTCTGATCACTCTCCCCAACATATACACTTCAGGATCAGCCTTCCGACCCAGACAATGTGTCTCTGGCTCCTTTGAATGGAGAGGTTCTCCAGAAGTGCTGTCCTGTGGTTCTTGAATTATGGCAGCACAGCTGATGTGGCTTCCAGCGTCTTCAGTGGCCCTGTCTGCACGTGGGGGGCCCACAGCTCTGTGTTTGAGGGGTCACTGGTGGAAGAAGGAATGTTACAGCTTAAGCTACTTACTTATCTCTGAGATAGTTGTGTCCGATTTGTCCTGAGATGTCCTCAATGGCAGAGAGGATGTGGTCGAAAGCCTTTGAGAGGAAAGCGACTTAGTTGACTATCCGTCCTCACACTCAGCCTGTGCCCACGCTGTGCCTCCCCAGGCTGTGGGGGTCCTCCCTGTTCTCACCCGGCCATGTAACTTCTCGTTGAGCTTGGGCTCGCGCTCTTCACTCCTCTTCACCTTCAGCCACTGCACCAGGGGCTTGATGGTCAGGCCCTGAAAGACAGCCTCACTAATTCCGGTGCCAGGCAGGGTCCCCATTCCCAGAAGGGCCCTCTAAGCCCAAGCCAGACAGACATTAGATCTCTTCTCCCACTGGAGACAGCACAGGGACCCATGAATCCACTGGCACTGCCCTATAAAAAAAGATGCCCCAAAGCCCCTGTGCTGTGGACGTCCATACAGACATCAGAACCTCCAGCTGTCACTTTGGCCAGCCAGAGGCAAAGGTGTGGTAGGTGCTTGCTAGTGCCTGACCAATCAGCAGTCAGGAAGTAACTAGGTCTGTTCTCTTAAGTCCTGGCCAGGAAGTAACACTTTTAGGACAAATTATGTTATGTCCCCTGTGGGGCCACATGAAAACCTAAAAAATGCTCCTAATTACTAAAATTACAAAAACCAATTAAAGTGTGGAATTTAGAAACCATCTACCTACAGAGTTGAGATAGGGACAGTTGCCCTTAGGTAGGCTCAAGGTTTGGACAAGCTGAGGCAGCGGCCTGGGCAAGCTGAGGCAGAGGCCTGGACAAGCTGAGGCAGCGGCCTGGGCAAGCTGAGGCAGAGGCCTGGGCAAGCTGAGGCAGAGGCCTGGGCAAGCCGAGTCACACCTGAGGCAGCGCCCTGGGCAAGCCGAGTCACACCTGGAAGATCACTGTGAAGAAGACCACGATGAGAGTGGTGCTCACAAACAGATTTTTCTCCTTGACTTTCTTCTCATCCAGGAGCACCACCAAGGCGTAGGCCACTGCCCCACGCAGGCCACCGTAGGACATGACCACCTGGTCAATGGTCTCTAGCTGCACCATGCGGTAACGATTCAGGATCCAGGTCTGCAGAACAACACCTGTAGCAAGAGGTCACTCAGCTCCGTGGCTGTTTTCCCCAAGGCCACACCTCAGGGTTCCCTAAAGCCTTTTGACCCTCTCTGTCCCTTGGAGGACTATGAAGGCTGGGTTGTGGGTCTATACCCAAGGGCACTACTGGCCAGGTCCTCTGTGGGATGAGGCAACAGTGCTGCTCTCACCCCAGCTTCTACCTCCCATTCCTTCATCCTGTCCCTTGGTGCCTCATTGGTCCCCATGCTGCACCTTGAAAAATCTTGGCCTTTATAGAGATCAGTGGTTGGACTTGTTACTGAGCTTCCCTGGGACCCTCAAATCTATAATCAAAATTAAGGGAGCTTAACAGCACCATGAGTGCCCCTAACCCTCACCAATGGCTCTGTATACAGAAATGAAGACCAACGTCAGCAACACAAAAGCCGTGTTCCACGTCCAAATGAGGGGGTCCACAGCTGAGATGCCCAGGAACATGAAGATAATGGTCTCTGATCCACTGGCCAGCATCTTCATGGTGTAGCGCACAGTGGTGGCCGACTGCTCTGAGATATTGGCCTTCACGTACTTCTGACAGCAGATGCCACAAAAGGTGATGCTGGAGAAGGGGCAGTGTGAGGTTTCCCTGCCTCTATTCAGACAGGCTGATGCCTCAGACCTGATGATTCCAGCCCCAGCTCCTGCCATCCCTACTTCCTCTGGGGGCATAGCTGACCTCTGCTTCCCAGCAGATGTAATCTACAATGGACAGTCCTGTGTTGTGGGAACCCTGCTCTTCCTGAGGGTCAATGCCCTGATCCCAGCTGCTCCCATGCTCTAAGTAGATGTGGAGTTTCAATGAAGAAACGGCCATCAAGCCTGTGGAACTGTTGGTAGCTGGATGGTAACCAGGTCACACTAGCCTTTGGAGAAGCTTGGAGCCAACTTTGGTGTGGGAAGCTCCTGCCTGAGAGAGGCTGCGTGCCAGCAGAGGCTCTGATAGGGTTTCTGGACAGCTCATTCTTGAATCACAAGCCACAACACACACCTACCCATCCTCCAGATAGGCACCTGTCTAGCCAAGGACTATTCTGAGGGCTTATCTACTTCTTTAAAAAAAAAATTAGAGCCGGGCAGCGATGGCACACGCCTTTAATCCTAGCAATCGGGAGGCAGAGGCAGGTAGATCTCTGTGAGTTTGAGGCCAGACTGGTCTACAGAGTGAGTTCCAGTTCAGCCAAGGCTACACAAAGAATGCCGGTCTCAAAAAACAAACAAACAAACAAACAAACAAAAAATTAGATTGACTTCTTTGCCCCGGCCAGTGAATTTCTACCCAACTTTGAAAGCCACAGAAGCTACACAATGGGCTTGAAATTCGTGTTCCTAAGAGGGGACAGTAGACAGGTACCAGGTACACTCCCACAGCCCCCACCAGGATGACGGCAAGGAGCCCAGAATACCCCTTGCTCACAGCGGCACCTTCTGCCGGGGTTTGAGTGCAGGGGATCTCAGGCACATCACCAGCTAGAAAGCCACCTACCCAGCCCAGCCAACAGCAGGAGGTCACTCCCTGAGGGAGACTTACGCCAGGATCGCTGACAAGGACAGCATCTCGGAGGTCAGGTAAGACAGGTAGGAAATGACAAAGACGAAGCCAGGTTCGATGATACGCACATGCTTGGTGAAGCGAGTCACCAAGGACAGCAGGAAGGCGAAGATAACACCCACCAGGGTCCCCCCTAGGCTCACCACGAAGAAGGACACTGTGAGAGAAAGGAACGAAAGTGGCTCGTGAGGCAAGTGGAATGACCAGGCTGGCCGGTCACTCCTCATGGAGGCTCCTGGAAACTGCTCACAGCAATGCTGAAAGTTTAGGAAATGAGGCAATTCTGCTCTCAGTGAGAGTGTCTGGTCTCCAAGTTTAGTGCAGGAGGCCGAGGCCAGAGGCATGGTACCCAGGAAAAAGGACTCCATGGGAGGGAGCATTGCCTTGGCATGTCTGCCGGCTTGGATCAGGAGCAAGGTCTGAACCCTGTGTCCTTAGACACTGTCCATCTGTCCTTGCTTAGGGAGACCTGGATTGACTGACCATATACCTTTTCAAAGGAACACACTGACTCCCCCAGAACCTTCATCAGTACTGTTTATGTGGTGTTCCGGGAAGGAAACCCAGCCTGGTAACCAGCATATAGCTTGGAGACCCCAGGATAGCAGAAGTCCTAGGGATTCTATTCTAGAGAGGACACAAGCCTCTGTACTTTGACCACTAGATCTGAGACAGGCTAGGCAGGAACCCTCCCAATACATACCTATGCCTTTCACACAATCCACGCCAGTCACCTTGTCACCACCCAGCGTCACAAAAGACTCAAAAACATTGTACAAGACCTAGGGGTACAGAAGACAGGAACACATCTGGTCAGCCCTGCATCCACACTGACCCCTCCCTGCCTAGTGCCCCCTCTTTTCTGGATTTGGGCCTCAGAGTTCACACCTGAAACTGCTAAAAACACTTGTAAAGCCAGCACAAAGTGACAATGGTCAACAGGAAAGGACCGGAGGAACCAGCAAGCGGGATGTGCAGACCAGTGAGTGGCCCAGTCTCTGACTCTTGTGCTACGCTCCTGTAGACTCTTGTTCTATGCTCAATGTTCAAGGAACGCCAAGGCAGCTGTTCAGACTGTTTAGGCATAGCCGTGATGGGCACTGAGTCCTCAGCAAGCTGTCTGTACTTCCTCATGAGGACCAAGGTGGGGAAGGCATGGACCATGAGGGCAGGAGGTAACCCTTGGTCCACAGGAGGCCTCGGGGCCACTGTAGCTCAGGAAGGCTGAGAGCTATTTGCTGAGTTTCAGACTAGGTCTCAAATGGGCCCTCATAGTCTCCTGCACACACAGAAACCTGATACAACGCACACTGCACTTCTGCACCCAAGGGAGCATAAGACTTGGGGAATTTCTTAGGGACCACAGGCACGTTCAGATGGCAGAAGAAACCAAACACACTTCCTCAGGTGTCAGCTAAGTTCTTGGGCCCATTCTTACCAGTTAATCCCTCATCCCCTCCCACAGACCTGTAGTCCATCTGGGGACAGGTTTTGAAGTTTCCATAGGGCTGCACCGAAGCAGCCGCTATGCTCATGTTTCATTAACCTGCTTCTTGTTGCCAGGGAGAACACAACCTCATCTTGGTGGAGACCTTATGCTAACTCCACTGCATGGGTCCGAGAAACCCCAGATGTCATCAGGAGAATCTTGACTCACTGAAGGAGCTAAATGCATTTTCTCCACTTACATGTTGAATCCTGACCCCAAGACCTCAGAATGCAGCTGTTTGATAATAAGTCTTCAAAAAGGCAGCTAAGGTTAAATGAGCTCAATAGAGTAGATCTTGGTGTATAAGAAGACTGCAGGACACAGACATACAGAAAATGATCATGTGAGGATACAGAAAAGATATAGCATCTGAAGGCCAAGGAAAGAGGCTTCCAGAGCCAGCTACCATTCTTGGTTCTCAGCCTCCAGCCTTCAGCACTGAGACAATAAATTCTCACTGTGACAGCCCCAGGCTTCTGTGGTACTTTGTTATGATGGGCCCAGAAAATTAATGCAATTCCTGTAAGAGTTTATTGTTTGTTTATTCGTCTGTTTCTTAGGAAATAGTGTGTAGTAGCAAGTGTGTGTCCAAAATTATAGACCTCTGGGGGATGTGGATATGTGGATTTCAACCGGGCAGCATTACCTCCAAAGGCATGAAATGGGTGAGCCCAAGATTGTAAAAGAGAGAAATGGGATGAAGCTGAGTTAGGAAGCCAGAAAAAGATTGGAGCCTATCCCCCACCTCCCCCTCATTTCCCAAGGCTGCTGTGCCAGTGAGAAGGGATGGATGAAGGAAATACCCTGCAGGGTGTTGGACATCCTAGGTTGAAAACATGGCTGTAAAGGGAGACCATGATTAGATAGTGACCCTCTTTCAAACTTATCTGAGGCATATTGGTAATGGCCATTTGTCAAGGTATCCTAGAACCTCCAAGCAAATGAAATGTTCTGTAGCTACCCCCAAGGACCCCCACCATCACTCACCACAGTCACTGCATCATTCAATAGTGACTCTCCAAAAACAATTATGAAAAGAACTTCATTGACGTGGACTTCCTCAAACACAGCCAGCACAGCCACAGGGTCCACAGCAGCAATGAGGCTACCAAAAAGCAGGAAATCCAGGAGTCCAATCTTCAGCTCACCTGGAAGAGATGTGGACCACTTGGCTCCCTCTGTCCAAATCCCACATCTACCAGGTCCCTAGGAGATCAGAGGTATCAGGAATAAAGGCTAGACAAACTCTTTCCAGGGCTACCCAGTGACAAAGAGAATCTCAGAGACTGGAGCTCGCAGCCAGACACCCCAGAATGTCTAAAGCTACACAGTTCCCCATGAAGTGCTTCATTCTCTTTTTTGAGCAGGGACAGAACTTGCCATCCTTTGGGATGAAAGAATGAACCTTGGGAAGTAAGTGCCCCAGGTATCCAGTGTGCCCCCCAAAAAGAGTAGAAGTCACAGGACAGAGTGGTCTCTGTAGTTACTTGAGCCCCATCTGTCTGTGAGTAACAAATTTTGCTGCCTCCAACTAGGACCAGAGCCTTCCGAGTTTCCATTTAGAAAAGGACCACACACTCAACTGCCACACTATATATGCCCTGTCCAGCTTTCCAGAGCAAACCAGCTTCTGGTTCAGTCTTGAAATGCCTTAGCAGAGCCATCCTCTTGTTCTAGAATCTTGACAGCACCAGAGTACATTCCCAAAACAAGCTGGATCCCAGCAGACGTACAGTCCACTGAATCAGGATTGGCCCCCCACTTGGACAGTGCACCCTTGTCCTTGAGCCTGGAACTGATGACCTTCAGGATAGCTGGCCTAGGCTGACTCTCCCAGTAAGGGTGAGTGAACCCTGGCTGAGCACTACCTAGGCAAGTCTAGGTACACCATCAGCCAGAGTCACAGAGGAAAGGGAGCTTGTGGGACAAGTATGATCTTTCTGGTCAGCCTTGACTAGCAAGGTCCCAAAGGTGGACACAGGCCAGCATCCTATGTCTATCATGAGAGAGTCTGTAGGGAGTGATATACAATACTGGTTATTAAAAGACAATGTGGTATAGCAATTCTTCATGGCTATGGCATGGTGGGAAGATGGGTCTGGGTGTCCCCAGAGATTAAAATTCTCTAGATTTTGGTGACCATTTCTGATGTAAGCATATTTGCCAAGGCTCAGCTAACTATTTAAAGGCCTGTGCTTACACCACAAATTAGTTTGTTAGAGGCTTCTCCATGCACCCTAAAAACAGCCCCAGGAGCTGGGATCATATGCTGGGATCTTATGGTGACAAGGCTGTAGAGTGAGGGTCAGGATGACCCTTAAAGGAATATGGGTATTAGATTCCAGAAGTCCCTACTCTGTATCCCAAGACATCTCTCCAAGGCCAGAGGGAGATAGCCATCTTAGATGTGTCTCATTGCCTTATATTATCACCAATGTGACCAGTAGTACCCACTCCAGAGTGGGATGCCTAGAGTCTTATTAGCCAGGCAGGTCCTTACCATTGGGGTCTCTAATAATGCTGGACAGCAGGGACCGCAGGAGCTCCCTAAAACAATAAGATCCCAAGCAATTGATAGTTCCTGGGTTTACTGCTCTCTGTTTCTCCTTAGGCTCTAGGATTTGAAGGGGCTCATTCACTCAGTGAATGTGCCAAAGGGAAAGTCCTGACTCGGAGTCTTCCTGTGAGCACCTACTCACGTCTGCTCAGACATCACCTGCTGTCTCCCAGCTGGACAAAGGTTCACCACAGAGGGTGGGGTGTTCCTGGGAGGTAACCAAGGCTAAGTTAAGTAATCACTAGTAGATTTGAGCAGAAACAGCACCAAACCACTCAAGACTTTGGCATGCTCAACTCTGTAATTCACTCATAAGTCTAGAAGTAGTCCACTTTCATCTTCTTCTCCCATGGGGGCTAAAAAGCTGGCTCACGCCACTCTGACAACTATGTCAACTGCCTATGCACACTTACCCATCCTGCTGGTCTGTGCAGTCACAAATCTGTTTTGAACATGACACAAAAGCCTTAGCTTGCAGATGTCACAAGGAAGCTAATTATAGACCGAACCTTCTTAGAAATACCAGGCTAGTTACTTAGTAGTCCCCAGAGACATTGCCCATCATCCTTAGCCCCAACCCTTCTGTGTCTGTGATCTGCACCTTTACCTTAGCTCACCCAAAGGACAACATACAGACTTACCCATTAGGCCACTGAGGAAGACACCATAGAGGGACAATCCTGTGGTGGCTGCATTCCATATGGTGCCAATGACAGCATATAGCAGGATGGTGCCCAGGTTACCAAAGAAGAGTCGATTGGGCATGAAGTATCCAGCATCCAACACGATAGGGGGCAGCAGGTAGAAGAAGAAGAGCGTGGGTGTGAGTGTGAAGGAGGCGATGTGGTCAGCTGCCCAGACGATGCCGCCCAGCACCAGGCCCAGAACGATGAGTAGAGCGCTCTCGGGGACAATGCTGGTGACCTTGTGGGACAGATGAAAGACTGTGGGGAGGAAAGAGGATCAGGGAGATCAGGGCCTATAAGGGACCACAGTGGCAAAGTGAAGATCTGGAGGCAAGGTCCCCCCCCCCAGGAATGGGAGGAGTCAGGGGCAGATGCCACTCCTCAGCCCCCACCCCCACCCCCGCACCTATGAGATCAGGGTAGTCACTGATTTCTTGTAAGCTTGACTATCAAGAAGCCAACTAGTTTCCACCTGGGGTTTTGAAGACCCTTCCTGTAGGAGCTGCTATCAATGGTTCTCAATTTGTGTGTCACAACCCCCCCAAACCACTGGAAAACATTCATAACAGTCACAAAATTATAGTTATGAGGTAGCAACAGCAATAATTTTATGGTTGGGGTCACCATAACATGAGGAACTGTAATTAAGGGTCACAGCCTTAGGAAGGTTGGGAACCACTGCATTAGATGGGCCTCTTCTTGGGTACCTGGGATAATGCAAAGAGCTCCCTAGCTACCCACAGTTGATGGTGGATGAGAGAGCACTGTTGGTGGTGAGCAGGTCCTTCTGGAGATGAATCGCTCCTGCCCATAGCTGGCACACATAGACAGAGCCAAGGCCAAGAGCTGGACAGAGCTCAGTCACACCAAGCCGTTGTCTCTACCTTATGGAATCTCCATGTTCACCCAAGGGTAACAAAGTATGCATACCGGATGACAGAACCTCCCACCCCATGACAGACTCCACAGGTTGAGGCTACATAGCAATTGAGAGGAAGTGATCTAAGTTGGGCAGATGGACATCCCTTGCCTCCCAGGTAGGTGCCCCCCCATTTGACTGGCTGTTCCTAAGGTTAAACCCATTCCATTGCAGTCACCTTTAGGAAACCCATGCTCCTCATGTCCCCTATGACTCCTTTGGGGTCACAGCCATTTAGGAGTAATAGCTCCTACAGCAAGGGGCTCCAGAACCCCAGATAGAAACTAGTTAACTTCCTAATACTCAAGCTTGCATGAAACCTATGACCACCTCCGTCAAGCCCCTCAGTCTCCTCAGCCATCATCAACCCTGCTAGAGCTTGACAGATGCTCAGCTCTGCCCTGTAAAGAAGCACAGCCACTTGGCCGCAGGTCTTGTGTCTGATTTGGACTCAAAAGAAAGGTGACCTAATTCCTCCTATGCTGAGTCTGATTTTAACACAATTGAATGCTGACACACAGGGAGGGCTTCCTCCTTTGGCTCAAGCAATGTTTTGTACAAGCAAATTCATTCACCAAGGCTGTTATGTTGATGATATCTCCAAAATCTAAAAAAAAAAGTGTGTTCCCCCCAGGCCCCCATCTCCAAACATCAAAAATCCCCCTTGGGCCGGGGTGGTATGGTCTCAGGAAAAGCATCTCCTGGTGGGGCTGATGATGGTGGGGCCTGCAGGATGGTTTTGGACCCACCCTTCTCGACTGGACAGCCTTGACAGGGCTCCCTGGCTGGTTTCTCCACAATAATTGCGGGGATTGCAGGGATTAGGTGGGCCCCTCCACCCACGGGGTGGAGCTTGCTACTGTCCTTAACCATGACAGTCCCGAATTACATACAAATGGTGCACATGCCCTTTCTGAGCCTGGACAGAAGCATATGTTAGATCAGATTGGCACTTCGATGTCAACCTGCTAGCCTGTCACCAGAAATCATCAACATAACAGAGACTGTCACATCATTGGTTACCACCTGTAGTCACCAGGCCAGACTCTGGGTTGTGGTGAGGGTCAGGTTTTAGCTGGCACAGAAAGATGCGTGCCTGTCTGTGTCCCCATAGCTGCTTTCCCCATCCCAGGAGCACATTTTACCCATTTGAATCAAGTTTCCCTTCTCTTCTCTAAAGGCGTTCACTAATATCAGGTGGAGTTAGTTATGAGGCCTATCCTATAATACTGATATAATTTCCAGACCATCTTAGGTGCCTGGGACAAGTATATCAGAGAAGGTACCAGCTCAGACTGATGGAAGCTGCTGAAAGGGGGATTGCCATGGAAATGTCTTGACTCCT
This sequence comes from Mesocricetus auratus, assembly GCF_017639785.1. Lineage (NCBI taxonomy): Eukaryota > Metazoa > Chordata > Mammalia > Rodentia > Cricetidae > Mesocricetus > Mesocricetus auratus. Next base: position 31,837,846 of record NW_024429198.1, on the reverse strand, counting down.
TGGGTCCTGTCCAGGCTTATCTAGTCTTTTGAGGTACCAGGGCCACTGGCTGGAAAATATCTGGAGGGTCTGATATTTCTGGGGTTTACAGGCTCATGTTCTCTTATTGGGTGCTGTCTCTACTCTAGGGAGAGGCCATAATGTGGATAAGAAGACCCCAAGTGTGTGCTGGCCACAGGGAGCTCGGGACAAGTATATGCAGCATCACCGGCTGCACACAGAAAGCTTGAATCCTCATTCTGTTCAAGAATCTCAGCAAGTTTTGACACCCAACTTGGGAACCCCCCCCAGACTCAACAGATCATGAACCATCCTAGGGCTCTGAATTCTTAGACCCAAAGGAGTTGTGCTGAGGAGTTCTTGTGGCCTTTGGGATGAGACTGTGATGCCAGGGGAATTCTAAGAATCTATGCATTGGTATTCTACCTCCCTGAGTCAAGATAAAATTCCCATTTTCTATTCTGTCTGGTAATATAAAAGTTGGGCTCTGAGTCCAAAGGCTGTGTTCAGAAATGTCTCCAACAGCAGTTTCCTCAAAGATTGGCAGCAGCGGCTCCATGACCATAGCATCTCATGTGTTATGGTGGTTCAGCTTCTTTCTCAAGGATGCAAGCCATACCTTACTTTGGCTCTGTCCTCCAACCTCACAAGCCCCATGTGCCAGGCTTACAGGAAGCTGTGTAGAAACCACAGAGACCATGTCCTGCCTTTCTTCATGCCCTGGGCTGGCTCCAGTTGGGGGAGGGGTGTCACCTTTCTGCCATGTCCTACACATAATTTCAGTCTGAAAGCAGGTGCCCTGTGTCTCTTGGGTCCCTAAAGTGTGCGTCTCTCTGACGAAGGGCCATGAAAGCGGACCAGAAACATCCGAGCTCTGACCACACCCGGGCTGTGAGGCTGCCCTTCTGCTCAGGACTTTGGTCTTTTCCTACACCCTCTCTCCATAGTAGAGACCACAATTATCTCACCTCTGTGCAGTTCCCTTTGACAGCGGAGACTAGGGAAGGCACCAGAGCCATTCTTATCTCTAGAACAACAAGGTAAGTCTGCCCTTTAGACACTAGCAGCTAATCCCTTCTGTGTGGTTGCTGGTGACTGTAAGGTCTCAACTAGTGGAGTATGGGTGCACGGAAGGCAGGCTGGCCTCAGATCAGCTGCTCTTCTTCAGAAGCAAGCCCTGAAAATCACAGGAAAATGACAACCTCTTCATTTCTCTGAACCTCCATCTATGTATGGTGTAGATGGGATGAAGACCACCTCTCCCCTTTGCCATTTCTGTGAAAGAAGGACCAACTTGGAATATACATTTCCACACATGAAAGAAACCAGAAGAGTGAAGGACTATATGTTCTTGGGTCCAAAGTGCCTCCTGGAAGACCGCTGCTGCCCCTGTATACCTCATAGTCCAACATCTCATTGAAGACTGAACCCCACTTTCTTTTACTATTTGTGGGCACTGGCTATATTTTCATGTTTAAGATACTTTTGTTCTTGTCTGTGAGCTGTTATTTACAGAATTTGAGAGCTTATTCATTGGGGTGCTCATCCTTTTCATAAACTCTTCCTGATCTCTTCCTTGACTGTGCACAGCCATCCTTTCAAGCTTGCCATTGTAGCCCTGATGTGTCCTGGTCCTAGCAGGGTTTACCTTGATATATTCTGGGTGATCTGCTCCTGGGACCTCAAGTGGACATTACTCCAGGAAGGGCTCAGGCCAGTCTGCTCTGCTTATTTTATTTTTAATACCACAAGTTTTCTGTAGAAGCCACATTTCATCCTTAAGAATGATCTGAGGGGCCTGGAGAGATGGCTCACAGGTTGAGAGCACTGGCTGCTCTTTCAGAAGTCCCAGGTTCGATTCTCAGCAACCACATGGCGGCTCGCAACCATCTATAGTGGGGTCTGATGCCCTCTTCTGCCATGCAAGTGTACTATGTAAATAAATAAATAAACCTTTAAAAATGACCCAAGGACAGATCTTAAAATGAATGTTCACACTTTCAGCCTGTGGTTTTTGTTTCTCCTATTTCCAGGGAGTTTCCTGAACTCTGGAGCAGGTGGCTGCCTCCATGCCCTTTGATAGTCCCCCACTGACCTGGAGTGGAGGTACAGGCAGTGTTCCTGCAATAGTTTGAAATGGAGCAGCAGGCATCTACACCTGGGCTCTTCCAGGTCTCCTTCTCTGCGCGCTGTCCCTCCGATCATCTTAATTTCACTGAAAGTCTCAAGCCTTCTGCCTTGTGGTTGTGTGAGCCGAGCCATCTCTCTCTGCTTCCTGCTATTCTTATTCATTCCCTGGGCCTAACGTTGGTGGGCATTTGCACCATTCTCGAGGCGCTGAAAATCATGTCCAGGTTATCATGTCTAGCAATGGACTCTGGGTTCTGGAATCTACACTCTGACCCTGTATCTCTCTGGTGAATCTGGGGTTTTGTTCGTCTTCCCTGGGTCTGGGCACTTTCCTGGTTCATGGTGTCACTAGCTGCCCCTGAGCAATCTCCCGTGCGTTGTGTTCCTGCCTGAGTTGAACGGCTTTCCTACTGACCTCAGCCACCTTTTCTGGGGCCTGTGTGTTCTTCTGGGCTGGATGACTCCTTTACTCCTCATTCTTCTGTTGTCAGTTTTGCCGTGACCACAGGGAAAAGAAATCTCAGAGATCTATCTCTGGGCCTCAGTGGCCCTGGGTTGGCAACTGATCATGTGCTCTAGGCTGGGACCATCCTCACTCAGCGGTGGAATACCTGGTGGTCGGGGCCCACAGGGCCCACTTGGCACAGCTTAAAGTAGCCTAGTCTGTGCAGGCTCGCGTGTGTCCCTATGACTACCTCCTAAACAGCAATCTGCACCGTAATTAGCTACTTAAGCCAAAAGTTCAATTGGCTTTAAGTAGCAATTTGCTGGTAGCCCAGCAGTCACAGACATAATGGGCATTCTAGAAATTAGTAAGCCAGCTGCTGCAGAACAATCCTACAGTAAATAGTACCTGCTTCCTGTTACTGTAAAGGTAAAGATCTTTAGGTGACCACACAGGCCTTATGTATGGCAGAAACATTCACATACAGTAATGACCCAAGCATGAGTTACAGTGAGCCTGTACCAGCTTCTTCCAAGGTACTGGGTGCATTTCTGGTGTCCGTTACTTTAGGGGTGGCAATGCAGGTTGCAGATTGCTCTGCCCATATCACAGATGTGCATGCCATCTGATGCACCCCTACCATCTGAGAGGTAGGTGTTGCTGCTCCTGTGTTGTGGCTTTTGAGGAAGAAAGGCAGGAGGAGGACCTGTGGAGCCTAAGGAGGAGGTGTCAGCGGCTCCTCAGTGGTCTTCATCTGTGTATGATTGGTCCTTAAGTTCTCTGGACCACCCTTGGAGACATGGAGATGCTGTGCAGCATGAGAGACAGACCTCCTCCCTTAGCCTATCCACCTGCACAGGACAGGAGTTGGGTGATCGAGACATGAAGGTTAGGCTTTCACACTGAAGATCTCAAGTCCACTAGGCTGAGGGGGAGTGTGGCCTGTAGGCTGCAAGAGCAGTGCTGGGCTTTATATCCTAAACCTACCCAAAGGCAATGAGATAAAAACTTGCTTCCCAGAATGGTGCTGTTGTAGGGCTTGTAGAAGGTAGAGCTAGGAAGAAGCCTAAATTGTTGGGAATCTAGCCTTGACAGCTTTCTCTCCTTTGTTTTTTTTTCTTTTTAAAGATTTGTTTTATTTTTATTTATGTGTATGTGTGTAACTGCATATGATTTTATGTGAGCCACGTAGAGGCCAGAGGGCACCAAATGCTCTAGCACTGAAGTTACAGGAGTTTGCAAGCCACCTGATATGGGTACTGGGAATGGAATTTTAGTCCTCTATAAGAGCAATAAGTACTGTTAACACCTATGCCATTTCTCTAGCCCCCTCCTTTGTTTCTTTATGCCCCTAGCCATGCTGTTAGAGGTTTTGCTTGACCACATAACAAAAGAGGCACATTCATACAACAACGACATCTGTTCAACTATGTTCATAGCAGCATTATTTGCAATAGCCAGAACCTGGAAGCAACCTAAATGCTCCTCAACTGAAGAATGGATAAAGAAAATGTAGTACATTTATACAATGGAGTACTATTCAGTAGAAAAACCAATGGAATCTTGAAATTCGCAGGCAAATAGATGGAACTAGAAGAAACCATCCTGAGTGAGGTAATCCAGTCACAAAAATACAAACATGAGCCTTCATCCAGTAGCTGATGGAAGCAGAAGCAGACACTCACAGCTAAACATTGAGCCGAACTCCTGGAACCCAGTTGCAGAGAAGGAGGAGTGATGAGCAAAGGGGTCAAGACCAGGCTGGAGAAACCTACAGAAACAGCTGACCTGAGCGAGAGGGAGCTCATGGCCCCCAGACTGATAGCTGGGAAATCAGTATAGGACTGTTCCAGACCCCCTGAATGTGGATGTCAGTTAGGAGGCCTGGGCAATCTATGGGGCCTCTGGCAGTTGTTCAGTATTTATCCCTAGTGTATGAATGGATTTGGGGAGCCCACTCCACATAGAGGGACACACAGGGAGGGCCTAGGCCCTGCTCCAAATGATATGACAGACTTTGAGGATCCCTCCCTGGGGAACAGAAAAGGAATGGGATAGGGAGTTGGTGGGGGCCAGGGGAGGAGGGGAGGGAGAGGGAACTGAGATTGACATGTAAAACAAGCCTGTTTCTAATTTAAATAAAAAACAACAAACAAACATGATCCTGTCAAGATATGTTGCCATGGTTCAAGAGCAATAGGCCAGCCATGGCCTGGAACCTCCAGAGCTACGAACCTAAATAAATCATTTATCCTCGTAAGTGGATCATCTCGGGCATTTGTTATAGTGATGGAAACCTAACCAGAGCAGCAGCAGAGGATGCCTGAAACCTTAACACAGACAGAACCAACACCCAGCTGCAGTTACTGTCCCAGGGGTAGACAATGGTCCAGAACCTATCAGAATGTGTTCTGTTGGGGTTGTTTCTCAGTTGTGTAATTGCCAAAGCCAAAACTAAAGCAAGCCTCATGGAAACAAGAGTCAATAACAGCAGGCAACAGGAAGATGGTCTCTTTAGAGAACAAAGAAACTATCCTAGGAACAAGGAAACCAGAGAAGACAGAGGTGGGTCCTAACCCCCTGTGTCAGCTGAGATGACGCCACTGGGCAGGTAGAACAGAGGGACATCCAAGCCCACAAGTAACTTATTGCTGAGGTTCAGAGTCACAGTTAATTAAGCACAAAATGGCACAGCCATCTGATGGTGACAACAGACAGCAAATGCTTTAGTTATAATTACAAACTCTCTGACTGAAGTGAGAAGTCTAAGCATTCCTAAACAGACACTTGGGGACTAGGCACCAGAAAGGGCAGACACCTCTCAGGGAGACACCAGCTGACACTGACCCCCCTCACACCTTGGCAATGCAGCTGGGGACAGGCCTTGGGCAGGCCCAGGTCAGCCCCACTGCCAAGGATCTTTCAAGGTGACAGGCAGATTTAGCTGAGTCCTTGCAAATGCAGCAGCACAGTAAATCCCTTGGTTTTACTTTAACAGGTACAAGCCTTAGAGAATTAAACTCTGCCTAACAGAGCAACTGGACCGAGCAGGAAAACCTGCCCAGAGGAAACAAGGGGAAGCGCCTGACACAGGGGCCCCCTCCTTGTGCTGCAGAGCGGGTCAGGGTCAGACATGAGCTCACACATGCATGTGCAGTTTCGTGTGCTCACATGGACACACAAAGCAAACACATAGATGGCACAGGCATGCTCACACATTAGATGGCACAGGCACGCTCGCACATTAAACACCACTGAAGAGGGTCGGCGTCTGGAAAGTCAGCAAGTCCAGATCAGCTGCCTCACCCACACGCAGAAGACCCTGTTTTTCTGACCTCAATATTACTTCTGTTCTCAGCAGTGCCCGTGGGGCACCTTGCAAGGACTTCGGTAAGTGTGTCAGGTATAGCTCCAGGGCAGAAGGTAAAGATATCTGGAAGCTCACACTGGTCAGGGTGGACCGGGTTTCTCCTGTCATAGGCAGGGAGCCCTTCTACGAGCCAGGCCTTCTTCAGGCCTGACCAATTCAGAGAACAACCTTCTGAGGTCTAGCCCTGCTACTTACAAAACACTGTTCCTTTACAAGACCCGGGGAAACACTGATAATTTCTAAATTGAAAAACTGTTGATGGCTTTCCAGAAAAGCAGTGGGTCCTTCTACTCCAAGTCATAGGGGAGCAACAGAAGCAAGGTTCTCTGCAACCCCACAGGCCTGGGCTGAGAGGGCTCCAGAGTCCTTCATGTGTTTATAGGTTCTCCTCATTGGCTGTCAATATGTAAGCTAATATTTCGGCTTATGTTGTACCCTCATCACCATACATCCCTATTTTACACCTACTGAATTTACAATTTTGTGGAAAGTTGGTCCGATAGACTGGAGTGCAGCCTTCTAAAGACCCAACGTACCCGTGGCCTGAGAGAACTCAAAATTCTGCTCCAAGTTGAAAACTCAAGGACTGCTTGCCTTCCGTGGCTTCTGAGGGTCACTATCCAAGATTTGGGTACGGTGTTGACTTGAGCAGAATGTGAGGCTCAGAGTTAGGTTCAAGCACTGGTAAGGGACCCAGAGCATGGCTATTGCTCATCCCATTGCCGAGGGTACTCCCTGCCAACATGGCAGGCATCTACCATGTGATAGTTGTTTCTAATGGTCTTGAGCACAAATGTGTGCCCTAACGGCAACAGGTAACTGCTTATTAAATGTCCAGAGTGGAAACTGCGAGGGCCTGCAGTGTAGTCAGAAGCCAGCCAGGTATCAGCCCCGCCCCTCCTCTCCACAGTATCTTCTCAGAGCCACCACACCTCAGCCTACTTTGGAATCATGTTACTCCTGTAACCCACCACTTACAAAAGATGGTGGGCTCCCAGGTTTACTTTGTGATCTCACATTGGCTGTAACTTAAAACTTGAGAGAAGGATTTTAATGATCACATCTAATGATTGGGTTCTGGAGAGGCTTCTATTTTTCCAACTCCCCCATAAGTAACAGTTTCCAACTCTGAAAGAAATATACAAACAACAGGCTAAAACTGGAGGGACATTCAAGCCTAAGGCTTCCACACCATCCTCAAATCCTCCTAAGCACAGGTCCCACCACAGCTGAGCAACCAGATGAGCCTACCAGAAACCTTTTGACCACTGGTTAGAAAGCCAGGAAACAAAGATCCAAGCAGCAAATAAAAGGAGAGCAGCAAATCTCAGGAAGAAAAGAGCCAGAGACAGGAACTCCATATTCTCTGAGAAATCCTAACCACCAGCCAGTTCCTGTAATTCCCTGTGAATCACACAGGAGTGTGGTGTGTCCCGTGCTGTCAATTAGAGCTAAAAGAGCAGAATGAATGTCAGTTACAATAGTAACAGGCAGCATTTGGAGTTTCAGTCCACACAAAGGTCAGTTGCCTGGTAAGACCATCACCTCAAAGATCTTCAGAGGGATATAGTAGCACACAATCTGCAGGGTATAAGTCACAATGTCTTGGACACAATTAAAAGTTACTAGACATATGAAGAAGTAGCAAAATAAGATCAGTCATAAAACAACTGATGAAGAACACACAGTGATGCAGATGCTGGAAACATCAAATAAGGAGTTTAAAACAGCTTTAAAGACAGCTAAAAATATTTGAAGAAAACTTAATTATTTGAAAAAATGACCAATCTGGAATTGGAGTAGGACATAAATTAGCAGTTTTTCTTTGAAAGAGATGTAGTGATGCCACAAGATTTATGGGGTACACAATTGATTGTCTCTGCAGAATACTGCTGTATTGCCTGGAGACAAAAGAAGATTTGTTCTAATAAAACTGTGTTTAGATAAATAGGTGGCTGGTCCATGGACCACGATTTCTAGACCCCTAAAATATGTTATCAAAAAACATTCAAATGGAAATTCTGGAGTTGAAGAATTCAATATCTGAAATAAAAATATAGTCTGACTTCACAACACAGAAATGTTCAAATTTGAAGGCAGGCAGCAGAAATGGCACAACCTGAGGTAAAAAGAGAAAACACATTTTTTTGTTAATTAGGAAGATGCCATGATCTACAGGGTCCTATCAAAAAAAATCTAATGCATATGTGTAGAGGGGCTGTAGAATGAGGGAAAAAGACAGCAATGAGAGAATTTTGATTAAAAAAAATAGCAGCAGAAAATTGGCCCCAACTTGGTGGGAGGCGTGCTTGTAGAGTTGAGAAATTCTGACAACTTCAAACAGGGTAAATTTTTTAAATTACACTGTATAGGACCATTAAATTCAAATAGTTAAAAACCAAAACTGAGAAAATCACAAATACATCTAACTGCTTCTTCTTGTTTTTACCCCATCGAAGGACCGGGAAGGAACATGGGTCTGTTATAAGTCTACTAACACTGTGACCTCTCTTGTCTGAGGGATCTTCTGTCTTCCGGGGCTGGTGGTTTGGGCCGGGCCCTGGAGCCTGACTCTGTTCAATGCATTGGATGTCCTCAGGGACCCTCCACACTTCACCTTCTCTGCACCAGACTTCTAAAATAACATGCTTTTAAAGCAGATGCCATGAATGGTGTCCTAACTGGGGGCACACACTCAGCAATTCTGCTTTTCCTTTGGTTTATCAACAACTACATGGTGCTGGGTCAAAGCTGCAGACAAGCAGGACAAAGTCCCTCATGCTACTTTCGGGAAAGGTCATTGCTAGCACACGCTGTAATGGCTGGACCTCTGACACGGGCGCCCTCCACACAAGGAGTACGCACATCTCAAGAATACTGCAGAGACACTTTTTCATACTTCCAGAAAACAGTGGGCATTTCAGGAGAACTTGGGTGTGGCTGGGATACTGACAGGCACACAGGTATCCTCTGAGGGCAGAGCCAGCGCTCAGGAGGTACCCTTCCACTGTCTTGGTTTCTCCTCCAACACTTGAGCAAATGGCTCCTGGACACGTGGAATTAGGATGGAGTGGGCTTTGGCCCACTGAGGTACCTAAGGTAGAGAAGAGGTGTTGTGCCTTCCTAATGGCTTCAATATGCCATGCACCCATGAAACATGTACCTGCTCTGTGGCCTCCACAACTGTAGGCGCTGCCCTGATTCCCATCATATTTGGCCCTCCCTAAGCCCATAGTCCTTCAGGAGACCCTGTTATTTACCACGCTGGACTGAGATGGCACTGAGGGAAGTCTGGGTTCTCAGGTGCGAACTATGGACACACCTGGCTTTCAGAGACAGATCCCTTGGGGACCTCAGTCACCTGAACTCCAATCTTTACTGCTGACCAGGTTGCATGTTTTTCGTTTTTTTGTTTGTTTGTTTGTTTGTTTGAACTCTGTAAAAAAGTAATTTAACTGGGTTAAATTATTGTTTAAAAAACAACCTTTTTGTATTTTACATACCAATCCCAGTTCCCCCTCCCTCCCCTCCTCCCGCTCTCCCTTCTTCCCCCACCCTACCCTCCATCCACTACTCAAAGAGGGTGAGGCCTCCCATGGGGAGTCAACAAAGTCTGTCACATCACATTGAGACAGGACTAAGGCCCTCCCCCCTGTATCTAGGCTGAGCAAGGTAACCCTTCATAGGGATGAGCTCCAAAAAGCCAGTTCATGCACTAGGAATAAATCCTGGTCCCACTGTCAGTGGCCCCATAAACTTCCCAAGCCACACAACTGTCATCCACATCCAGAGAGCCTACTTCAGTCCTATGCAAGTTCCCCAGCTGTCAATCCCATGAATGTAGAGACTGAAAGGCAAGAGGAAGATACAGCCAGCTCCTAGCCAACAATGAGACATGGCCAGAGTGACACTTCCCCATGACCCTTAAGCCCAGAGCAGAGCCCTCAGGGAGGTCCCTGGTCTCCTTTTTATATAGACTCCAAACCTGCCCCATCTGTGTCTACTAGGACCTCACATACTATGAGTTACCTGGCTATCAGCTCCCTAAGGGCAGAGCTGACTCACAGGGAGCCTGGTAGGACTCTTGGATAGAGAAGGTAGTTTTAGTTCCTTTTACACAGGTTGATAGTGTGAGGCTGAGTCCAGGGTCTTCAAGTTTGGAAGAACCCACTGCCAGGCTGGAGATTAGGGGTCAGCAGTGGGCAAGGCACATCAAGGCTCAATCAGTACAGGAGGGAAACTGCACACAGCGGCATAGAGACAGGGTAACTGCGCACAGCTATGATGGCTGCAGCTAACACGCATGAGGACTGGAGGAGCAGAGTTCACAGCTAAACCAACACAGGTGGCCTGGCACCACCCAGGACTTCCCTAAATCACGAAAAGTGCCAGAAGCCAGGTAAGCCAGGGCCACCACGTTCTCATGGCTTAGAGCTCGAAGAACAGAGTCTGTCACACCACAGGAAGCCACTGTGAGAGGAACAGGGGCCTGACAGAAAAATGGCCCCAAGGTAAAATCAATGTAAAATTCACTAAAGCAAAGATTCTTTAAGGACAGGAGACGCAGGTGGGTGTTCTAAGAGCTACAAAGAACTTACAAGCGCAATCCCTGTGGGGGAGAAAGTATGACTCTTGCTGACCTTTATGCCTTCGTGTGAAAAATCCCAGCAAAGCGTTTTCTCTGAGAACTTCTTTTGGGCAGACAAACTGTGTGGCAATGTCCCAAGTCTGCTGTTCACTGGGCCTGTGCCCATTCACATGGTCACCGTCACTACCACCTGGGAGCTCACAACTTGTCTCCAAAGCCAGGACTTTATCACCATTCACTTCATGGGGACAACGCAGGAACTCATCAGGACTCCTGAGCTCTTCCGTTCATACAGCACAGATGATAAGTTGGAACTCCAAAGATTTTTTTAAGCCATAAAGAGACCCAAAGGCACAGGCCCTCACTACAGAAAGGGTTTGGAGACACTGGGCAACGGTATGTGAAGATGTTGATGGGTTAATGTCAGGCTTCACGCCGACAGCCTACCCTTCTGCTAGTTGCTCCTCTGAGACGGATGGCTCGGAGTCCAGAGGGGCCTCCAGAGGGCCCCTGCCAACACCTCCCTGGGGCAAGGTGACCCTGCAGGGTACAAACGGCCCCTATCTGTGGAGCCAGAAGGGCACGGTCCCTGCACACCTGAGGGCTCTCTGTTCCCAGGACTTGCCAGTCCACTATCTAATAGGCAGTTTTATCTTTGGACTTGATTTCCTGGTGTACGATGACAATCTCATCTGTTTCTGGATGTTGTGAAGATGAAAACTGGACCCCCAGAGAGCAGATGAATTACTTTATTTTTGAACCCAAAGGGGGGAAGGGCAGAAGGCTTATTTATTATCTTTATTTCCAAGGTCTTTACATAAGCCTAAAAGAAGTAGGGAGCCCTCCACAGATACCACACTGACATACCCCTGTTCCTGGTTCCAACGAGGTTTTGTGCCCCCAGAACATGGCCCAGCCCAAGGACTGACCCTGAGAATCTCAGGAAAGAGATGCATGCTCAAACTGGCTAGAGTAGGGAAATGCTGGACACTAGCACGCTGAGGAAAGGAGGTACCTGCAGGGACGGGTGTGGTGGTGCATGCCTGTAATCCCAGCATTTTGTGGGGAGGCAGGCAGAGGGTCATCAACGGGAGAAAGAGAGGAGAAAGAGAAATGGGAAAGGATGGGGAGGGAGGCCTCTTAAATGCTAATGCAAGAGCAGTAATTTTAACAATCAGTAGAAGACCTGAAAGATGAGCTTAAGAAATCCTACCAGAAAATTAGAAGAGAATATGTATGCTGAAGAGACACGCTTCTAAACTAAATGGCAGAAAATACATGACTCCATAAGGCAAGTAGACCTGACCCCAAAAGATAGACTGTCATAAACAGAGTGGACACTACATCCTGGAGAGGGATCCCTGTACAGAGCATGCTGAGGAAGGCTTCCAACCATGAAAGAAGCCAAGGAGTGTCCTAAACTCCACTCAGGAAAGCACTTACATCCTACATGTCTTTGTTCCCAGAGTGGTCAGGCTATAACACCTCAATGACCATCACGTTGCTTCCTAGCCGTGGCTCTGTGGCTCTGACAAAAAAAAAAGGCTAAGGGAAAGCTGTAGAAGAAAATACATTAAGGAGAGGGACCTCAGTACAAAAGCATAAGATGCACAGATGTCCCAAGTCAACAGGGACAGTGTCGGGAGACCAAGCAAGGCTGGGCAAGGAGCCTCTGAATCTCTCAAGACGAAAACAAGAAAGCCTCAGAGAGCTCCAGCAGAGCACAACAGCCCACGGCCGCAGCACAAATCCCCTGACCAGCACGCAGAAAATGATGCCAGTGGAGATGGGTCAGCCGGTAGAAGCACCTGCCACCAAGCCAAGTGATGTGAGTTTGATACTTGGGGCCCACAGGGTAGGAGGCAAGAACTGGTCCCTCAAAGGTGTCTCTGGCCATTACACACATGCTATGGCATGAGCACGTGCACTTGTACACACAGGTGTGTACACACAAATGTAATGGCATCAATAACAGAAAGGAGGGCCTAATAACTTGAGGCAAAACAGAAAGCCACAGGAGCAATGGAGAAAAAGGTTGCCGTGGAGAATTTTGCAGTTACACTAACTATACTCCGGGAGTGTAACAGAAGACAGAATATCCAAGAACACAGACTGAGATGAACAGCAGGAGAGTATTCCAAGATCAGCCTGGACAGGAGGACAGCTGGACATGATGCTCTGTCCTCTGAGCTTACTTGGTTGTCTTGGGAAGGAGGGACAAGGAAGGGGTGGCAGAGGTTGCCACTTCCCAAAGAAACCCTAGAAGTGCTTGAGTCTCAGAGCTGACAGCAGACGGGGGGGGGGGATGATGATGATACGGCTGCGGTACTAGCAGCTCTCTGCTACCTGATGAGAACTTGCGGGATGCAGTTGTGTGTTTACTCAGTGACTCTGGGCCCTCGCAATAAAGACCCGGGCGGGCAGCCATGGGTTGATCGGCAGTTTGATGGGACCCAGGAAGACACAAAGCGAGAGAAGCAAATGTGAGAGGCGAGTACAGAAAGCCCAGCGGTGGTGAAAGTGGTGGCCATAGAGAGAGGGGTTTCATCTGCCGAGAATGCTGCTTCCGGGATTCCCTGTGGCTCCCACTGCCCTGCGTCTGTGACCCTATCACCGGTTTCCCCAGATCTTGTGTATTTCTTGGCCAGATCACTTTCCCCTATCTCTGTAAGCACCATCTTCTTATCACATGGGCTCACATCAAAATTCCTGCCCAGGAGGGAAGATCATTCATCAACTTAATCACATGTGCTATTTTGGCCACAATACACTTAATTATCAAACACACAGCAAAGCCACAGGCCACAGCCAAGTCCCTTTGGGCCTTGTTTGCTGATATCAGGAGCGTCTGCCACAGGTGATATGATTGTCAAAAAAATCAACAAAAGATGTCTGGAACTAATGAGTGACTGCAGCAAGGTAACAGAATGCACCACCCATACACAGAGTTCACTATTAGAATATGACAAAATTTGAATTTGTAACATTCTGCTACATACCTTAGCACAAAATCAAGGCATAAATCACCCTCCCCTGAAATGGCAAGATATGCTTTATAAAAGCCATACACTTTGATGAATTAAGTCAGTTAACAATAAGTAAGGACGTTCCATGTTTGTGGACTAGAAGTCTGGATTTTGTCAAAATGTTTGTCAACTTCACTGCAGCAAGTTATTGCGGATGCAGGCATCCGGTCTACAGTTCATTTAGCAAGGCAGAAGCCCAGGACCGGATACTCAACGCTGAAGGAAAACAAGTAAAACTGATGGCCTGACTGCCAGACCTGTTGCAGTTAGACTTTTGGAACTGCCCGGGAGAGCAGACAGATCACTGCCAAAGACCAAGAGCAGAGAGAGATCTGCAAATACCACTTAGGCAGAGAAGCATGGAGATCCAGCAGAGCCAGATTGTTTCCCAACAAATAGTACTGAAATAACTGGACATGAAGATGTGAAAATATGAAACTACACACAGGTTCCACAGCCTTCCTTTAAAAAAAAATCCCACAAAACGACTAACTCAAAATGGTCTGAAGACAGGAAAGCAAAACACAAAGTTTTGCAATTTCTAGACAGGAAATAACATGGGGAACTATCTCATGTTTGTGATGACTCTTTCAATAAAAGAAAAAATGGATAAGTTGGACTTCACTAAAATTTAAAACTTTGGAAAGCTAGGGATGTCAGTCCTTGAAAAAGCATTTGTTGACAAGCATGACACATTGAGTTCAGTCCCATAGCACCCACTCCAACTAAATTAATTAAAAACTTGGGAGAGAATCTGTGGCTATTCATCTGACAAAAATTAATATCTATAATATGTAAAAATACCAAAAATACCAAATACTTCTTAAAAGAAGTACAAGTGACCAATAAATATTAACACATAAAAATGTTCAATCCTTACCTAGCCCATAAATGTAATTAAAAGATTCCATCTTTCTCCTTTCAGAATGGTAATCAAGAAAACATGCAGCAAACATTTCAGAGGAGGTCATGGAAAAGAAGCCCTAATACGCTACTAGTGGGAATGAAAATTTGCCAGTCACGAAAATGTGGCATATAAATAAATGAAGCTCCTTCAACCATTAAAAAAAAAGATTAAATCATTTGAAGGAAAACAGATAGAAATGGAGATCATCATAAACAAGATGCAGAAATTAAAATAGGGCATGCTTTCTCTAACATGTGGTGGAATGTCAACTTAATGGGATTTAGAGTCTCCCTGGAGGCATACCTCTGGGTGTGTCTGTGGGGGTCTTTCTGGAGAAGTTAGTCAAGGTGGAAAGACTGGCCCCAGCTGTGGGCAGCCCCGTTCCGAGGGCTGGAGAAAGGTGGGTGAGCACCAGTGTCCATCTCTTTCTGCTTCCAGGCTAGGGATGCAATGTGACCAGCTGCCTTACACTGCCATTGCTACGCATTCCTCACCATGACAGGAGGCACCTTCAAACTGTCAACCAATAAACCCCTTCTTTAAGTTGTTCTTGTTTTGTTTCGAAGCATTTTATCACAGCAATGTGAAAAATAACTAATACATCATACATACATACATACATACATACATACATATATACATACATACATACATATTCTAGAATTTTCTTATGACCTGGAAGTGAGGTCAGTAAGAAGGAGAAGATAATCAGAAGACTTCTCACCAGCAGTTGGGACTGGAAGGGGTTACAAGAGAGGGCAATTGGGGGTAGGTTAGCCAAGCACGTAATAAATATGTGTGAAACTGTCATGATAAAGGTCATTATTTTGTACTGTAAGTATATGCTCACTTTAGAAGGGAAGATAAATAAAACAGTTATCCATAAATTTGAAAATTAAGAGGGTTTGCTTGAAAGAGACTGGTTCTTACTACCCCGTAGCTCAGGCTGGCCTCAAACTCATCATCTTCTTGCTTCAGGCTCCCAAGTGCTAGGATTACAGTCATGTGCCACTGTTTCCAGCTAAAATTGAACACTTTTGTCCTGAAGAAAACACTACTAAGAGAATTAAAAGGTAACAGAGACTGGGAGAAAATGTCTATAAATCTTTAAAATCAATAAAAGTGAGTCAAACGTCAATCCAGAAACGTTATCAGAGATGCACAAATGTCAAATAAAGCAATGAAAAGAGATTCCTCCTGGAATAGCCAGGAGAAAGGGTGTAAGAACGAGAGGAAAGAGAGAAGTGGTGCTGTGAAATGCTAACTTCCAGATATGACATGGCTATTGCCCTCAGGAACTTACAGCAGTTGCGATCACCTGCAGAGGAGAAACCTGTCTGCATTCCAGCTGCACAGGACAGGAGCTCATGAGGATCTGCCTACGAACTAAGGGCCACCTGGCAACTAATGGCTACTAGGGGAAGGGGAGCCATGTTTCTTCAAGGGTATGGACACTAGGTAGACTGGCCATGCTCTGTGGATGCATCTACACCCTTGTGATTGTAGGCAGCACTATCTGGACTTGGTGAGTTATAAAAAAATAAGGAAAGGAAATAAATGTGGGAAGGGAAGTATTAGAGGGGTCAAGGAAAATGGGAGGGAAGATTGGGGTTGAATACAGTCAAGATACACGGTAGACATGTGTGAGATTGTCAAAGAATTTTTAAAAATCTGTAAAAAAAAAAGGGGGGGATCATGCTTTGTGTAAACAAAGGCCGTAAGTTATGCCACTCCAGTCATTTATTGTGATCCCACCATACTAATAGATTTCCAGATTTTGATAAGATTAGAGCAAATGAAAATCTAGCTTTTCACTGGCAAGTAATGTGGAAAAGGGTTGGTCCCCCGGGAGGTTTCCCCTACAATCAAATAGGAATAGCAAAAACTACACAGAGTACAACCCACCGGACTGCAAAGGCTGTGAGATCCCACGTGTGAGATCCCACGGGAACTGGTAGGTTGGGACTCATGCAATAGGGTCCTCCTCAGACTTCTGTGTAGATTGGGTGCCCTGGTGTGTGTGGGCACGTGTGTACAGGGAATGATCTGCATGGTATGGGCAGAGAGGGAAGCAGTATCCCAAGAAACCAGGGGCTAATAGCACTAATAAACCAGGGTTGCCTTCCACATCTGTACCATTCCCCAGTCCCTATCACGTTGCTGTCTTCAGACCTTCAGAAAAGGGAATCCTGTCTGGGGTTGAAGAGGCCTTGGCACAGGAGCACGTCTGAATGTGGAAACCACATGGACCACCCACAACTGGATGCCCTTTGCTGTAACAGGGCCCAGGCTCCCCTGGGAACACAGCAGCCTCTCTGAGGATACAGAGCGTGGCACGATCAGAGAGATTAGGTGAGCAATGAGGCCCAGGGTCAGCTGCCATATGCACAGGGCAGGCATGCTGTGTGATCCCACAGCTAGCCCAGTGAGGCCTGACCACAGAGTCTCCCACCCGCCACCCAGACACCACTGATGCCATGATTGTCGCTGGGACTGCAGTATGCCCTCCAGAACGCACATATTTTCCTCCACTGCAAGTCATCTCTTTCCATGACTCTTTCTTACCTTCCAATCCACAGCATGTACCTTACATTCTATCAGATGTCACTCCCACAGCAGCCACGAATGCATCTCCACAGTGTTCATGTGTGTGCATTCTAAGAGAGCTGGGCACAAGAGCCGCCCAAGCAACTCTAGTGGGTGAGACAATGACCACAGGTTTCTTGAATAGACAGTCCCTTTACCTTCCTTACGATGATGATGATACCAGCTTGCACCCATCCTTGATCCAAGAACAATGTGAATTCATTTTTTAAAAATTTTTGTACAATGTATTTTGATCATATTCTTTCCCCTTCCCCAGCTCTCCTAAAATACTCCCTACTACTCAACTTCATGTTCTTTCTCTCAAAAAATCAACCAAACAACAACAACAACAAAAATATGGTGTCCGTTTGCATTAGTCAATTATTCCTGACCATGAGGCCTGCCCTGGAGTGGAGTTGATATAACCAGGATCACCACTGAAGAAAACTAATTTTCTCTCTCCCATCAGCTATCAATTGCAAATAGCTTCTTGGTTAGTTGGGTCTTAGTGCTCACTTCCCATTCTCCATGCTGAGATTTTATCTGGCTTGAACTTGTGCATTCTGTCAGTCTCAATAACTTCATATGTGCGTCAGCCCTGTTGGGTCTGGAAAAGGCTTGGAGTCACCCACCACCTCTGCATAAATCCTTGAACCTTGAGGGGAAGGGTGTGATAAAGGCATCCCATTTAGGGCTGAATGCTCCAAAGGGAGATTGTGAATTCTTAAACATCTAACAACTGGAGTCCACGAAATGACTTCATGGGTAAAAACACTCGGCACATAAGCCTGATGACTTGAGTTTGAACCCTGGGACACACAATGGAAGGGAGCTGACGCCTGAAAGTTGGGCTCCCATCTCCACACACGCACTATGGCATGTGCTTGCACTGAACACACAAAAGCATATGAACACACACACACACACACACACACAATTTAAACTAAAAAAAATTAACCTTCCCATAGCTGGGATCAGGATCCCACCCTGTGGGTTTGGGTTATAAACAGCCAAACACAGCTTTGTGGTTCTCACAGGCTGCCCTGCTGGCAAAGGCCTGTTTGTTCTCAGACCCTTCTTCCGGTGGAACTAGTCTATCCTCACAGTGAGCACCCAAGACAGTGACTGGCTCCAGCACCCAGGAACAGCACGCTGTGTGGGAGGCACTATGCCCTCAGGAACAGACTGACCTCAAAGTTCATCTGTGCTTTGTGAATAGCTACATCCACCTTCAAATCTCAAAAAAACAGAATTAAAAATCAAAAGTTGGGCTGACAAGATGGCTTAGTAAATAAGCCTGCTACCAAGCCTGAGAACCTGTATTCTATTCTGGAAGGAAAGAAACAATTCCTAAAAGTTGTTCTCTGACCTACACACACACACACACACACACACACACACACACACACACACACAGAGTTTATAAAAAATGAAATACTTTTAATACATTTATTTGTTCATGCCCCAGTACACACATACACACAGAGTTAATAAAAATGAAATAATTTTAATACATTTGTTTGTTCATGTTCTTCTACCATGTGGTACCTAGGAATGGAACTTGGGTGATCAGTCTTTTCAAAAATCGGGCTAATGAGTAGGTAAAGGTGCTTACTGCCAAGACTAATGGCCTAAATTCAATCCCCAGGACCCACATAGTGGAAGGAAACAACTGTTCTCTGACCTCCACAAGCATTCCTTAGCACACGTAAGTGCAGTGTCCAGCTTGGGCATGAGTTTCTACATACTGTGTGATAACTTGGCATGTTTGCTTATTGTCTGCCATTGTGTTCTGCACCACTCTTAGACACCAGGTCCCTTGCCAGTCCCTCATCTGCTGAGCCCATTCTTACCACTGCTCCATAGAGAGATGCAGATGCTGGATCATGTGCTATGGAGAACTTAAGGCACTGGCGAGACAGGAACTTGTCCCTGTATGGACAGCTTAGCCAGGCTGCCATGAGTGCTTTTCAGATGCTGTGACACATGCAGGTCGAACCTGAAATGTCCAAGTCCAGATAGGGGAGGCACCTCACTGACATCTGTTTCCAGAGGCCCTGAGTGCACAGTGACTCCTTGGAGAATACACCATCCACCTTCATTTGTCCCTCCCTGAAGTCCTGAATCTCTACTCCCGGAAGCCATGTTCCTCTTAGGATTTCTCATGCTACAGGTTGGAGTCACCTCCATGGACTGACCTGGATGGGGAACCTCCAGTCTCCTAGATAAGATGGGTCCCAGAGATGGCACTATCTGGACAAAGTATGCTTACACACTCCTTCAACAGGTGTGGGGGCAAGAACATGTAAAGTATGAATGTGCACATACGAAATCACCCACACACACTTTATATACACACAGGTGGCTGTGTGTGCACCCACATGCTCAGCATAATCATTATGTTTGCACACACACACGCACACTTCCCTAAGAGGTCTATGGACTCCTGGATCCACATCCCACTGGCTAGCTTATACCCTCCCTCCCCGCTTCCTCCAGTCTTCCTCGGGTGACTGAGATAAGTCACACTGCTTCCACTCTGCAGCTGGGGCTCCCCAAGCTTCAGGGCCCTCACTCTCAAAGGGACAACTGTGTTCACTTCCCTGAATCACTGTCTCTTGGGCAGCTACCCCAAAGTTAGAGGCTCAGGAGGCCTAGAGAGGATTAGAAGAAAGGCCTGGCTGATGCTAACATCTATGGGCTCAGGCTGACAGACACAAAGCAACCCCAGAACAGCAGGAGAGCTACCATGGATCCCCCGAACAAGCCTGGGCCAAATCTAAGAACAAAACCTTCAACAACTAGTGATTTTTCCACTCCTCTTTTTCTTCAAAGGGTCCCAAAAAACAGGCTTTTTAATGTTCCCATTTTGCCTTGCAAGAAACTCTTTCCCAGCAGAGAATACAAAACTAACTGGACTTTGGCACATCAGCTCAGCAGGTGGTAAATCCTGCAGGTTTCCCAACTTGCCCAGGAGGGGAGAGAGGACCAAGCCCTTCCACCTCAAGGAGACTTCCCTCTTCCGGGAGAGCCTGAAAATCTGACCTGGAAATGATGCTGGTTTTGCCCTCATCTAGAGATAACTCCCAGAGTTGGATTGCTAGTCCCACAAAGAGCCTTCATGAAGTATGTCTAGGGAAGTGAGTGTGGCAGGCATCCCTAACCATCTCCTTTCCGGGGGGATGGGTGTTCTTCAGGGGGCCACAGGCAAAGACCACACACTTTACTCAACAACAAGCCTCCTCCATCTGTCCCTGACCACACCTCCTCCAATCACCAATGCAGTCCCAATGATCCTGGTCCTGGTATTCTCAGAGTTTACCCCTATCTGACCCCACTTATTGGATCTCTAGGGCTTGAGCTGGTGCCGCCCCTTTACTCTGAAGCTCTCCTTACAGTGTCCAAGATGGCTACTCCCTCTGCATTTCTAGCAGCTCTCCAGCCCCTTAGTCTGAACTCTGTCCCCTGTGGCCAGCAGTCCGAGACTCTCCTTCAGATAGGAGATCCTTCTTAGAGAAATGACACTCAGTGATAGACGTGGACAAAAGAAGCGACCATCTAGAAACAAAAGCCAATGTACACAAGCCCGAAAGACCTCACCTGTCCAGATGCTAGAGTGACACTCAGATGAGACACCCGCACTACTCTAAGCTTATGGGAGCACCCCTTGCCTGACACTCCTGAAAAGGTGTTGTCACCAGGGACGCCACGCACAGGAAATTGGGTGGAAGTTAGGGGAAAATATTGGCCAAGGACTTAGGGATGCCTTCCTTGGACTCAGGACCAAAGGGTTGCTGGGAGCTTAAGGTAGGAAGCCAGCTTCATCAGCCTGTCATTTGCTCAACTATACATGTGTATATCCATGTTTGCAACCGGCTGCTCATGCCCAACCTCGTATGTATTTCCCCCCAGACCCACAGAGGCCTTGCTAGGTGCAGACAGGTAAGCCTCCAGAGACTCAGTAAGAAAATAATTGCATATTGCTTGAGTCAAAAGAGCTTGGAGTTAGGGAAGGTATCCTCAAGAGCTGAGGTAACCTAGGATTTCTAAGCTGGGAAGAGGTGGGGCAGGAGTAAGTCGGGCATGGACGGATAAGGCTAGGGATGAGGAAGGTAGAATCTGGGCTCGGCTGGAGCTGAAGAAAGGCTTAGCTGGAACCCAGCTGGCACCCAGCTCAGAGCCATGGGACACTCACTGGCAGCCCCACCCTTGTTACCCCTGTCCCTCAATGATGGCAGTCCACTGTACTGGCAACTGACTCCAAGTTCATGACTCGTCAAGGCAGGGCCAGGCTAGGGAGAGCTGGGGAACATTCTAAACTCACCAGTACTTGCCCATCCGTATCCCTGGCTAGAGGCCTGAGAAGAGTAAGGCCTAGAGAGGAGCAGAAAAAGAAGGGAGAGGAGAGGAGAGGGAGAGAGGTTAGGGACAGCAGGGTAGGTAGGGTGCAGGTCAGTCTGGCAGCTGGGCCTCCTTAGCTCCTCATGGTAGAGAGGTACCCAGGAAAGTGGACCGGAACTCCCAGCTGCCCACATTGATCAGCGAAGCCACCCACCTCAACTTTGGGAGGGGATGAGGGGCGTTGTTCAGCCTCAGCACTGAGATGTGGCACCATTAAAAATGTCCTGAGCCCTAGCAGCCACGGCACAGTGATCCCAGGAGCCTCTATATCCTACAAAACAAAAGGTAAAAAGCCTTTCTCCAAGGAAAGCTCCAAACCCTGGAGCTGGGTAGAGAAAGGACAGCTGAGCTGATCCTTATGTTGGCAGACTCATTCCAGACACACTGAGGAGCCCATGGGAGACTCAGGGCAGACACAACCATGGGAATCCTAACTTTAAAGCACCCCAAACCCAGGCCCTATTCCCAAAGAAACCTAAAGGGAAGTTCCAACACATGACAGTCTGTAGGGTAGAGCAGAATCCCATACCTATGACATGACCTGAAACCCCCTGAATGTTATGTTACCAGGGCCCAGAGGTGCATTGTAGCAGCCTGGCTTGTTCCAGTGAGCAGTATGTCAAGGGCCATCAGGGTGCTTTTGCCCACAGTGAGGTTTTCCAGGACAAGAGTCCTAGAAAGCAGGAGGATCCGCATGGCATAGTTGCCTGTACACACAAGCAGGACTAGGCAGGGCTCATCCCTGCAGCTACAGCACTTTCTACCCTTTTCTCTCTTCCCTCAGGATGCTTCAGCTTCAAATGCTGCATGGTGTTACAGTTCAAGCAACTGTCCAGGGGAAGCCCCCAAAATAAGACCTTATTCCTTCAGTGACTCCCAGCAGAATCTAGAGAAGGCCCTCAGCCACATGAGTTCTGCTCTGTGGCCTGCGCCTAGCTGCCTCACTGATAAAGCCCTTGTTGTACCATTCTGTCCTGATCTGGGAGGCTTCAGATCCCCTACTAATGGGACTCAGCTGGGGCTGGTCACATTGCTGCCTGGACCCCCTTCTCTGAACACCTCTGGAGGCCATGAGGGACGTCATTTTTTGTCCCCTACAATGACCTCCTCCCATACTCTCTCCAGTCTTCTTCATCAACCCCTAGCTCCCCCTCTGGCTTTAGGCAGAAGGTGGCAGTCTCCCAGCACAGTGGCCTTTGTCCCAGTAACTCTGGGTAACTTCCTCACCTCCCTGAGGCTCTGACTGCTCTCCCCACAGCCTCTTTGGTCTTACATTCTGTCTTGCAACCAAAGCAGTGGTCCAAGAGGCCAGTCGTGACTGAGGCCCACCCTCTAACAACTTCAGCAAAGACCAAAGTCCTCTAAGGCCTGTAGGTAAGTTGGTTCAGTCTTCCCCTAGCATTGCTGTTGGAAGAGTCCCAGCTTCTTTTCAGTTTCTCTTAAGTCTTCCCACAGGCTCCCACTAGCCTCTCCTTCTAGTCTCCCTTCAACCTCTCCATCAACTCTCCTGGCAACCCTTCAGACTCCTGCCCCAGCTTTTCCCTACCCCCTTTTAGTCCTTAGCCACCCCACTTCTCTCTTTTCCCTCTTCCTGCAGGACAACTTCCTACTGTGTGCTCCTGAAGCTGTCTGGGTCCACCATGGTGGAGTCTGGCAGCTAGAGCTGCCTGTGTCCTGACTTGGACCCTTGTAGCGTAGCACCTAGCCAGCCTTGAGTCCCAGCACTGTGGCCGTAGGTTCGTGGACTCCCAAATGGGAGTGTGTGGACCGAGAAGGGGACACCTCACCCACTCTGGGTAGACTCCAGCCTTCCACCACAAGCAGAACT
The DNA here is from genome assembly GCF_017639785.1 of Mesocricetus auratus. Classification (NCBI taxonomy): domain Eukaryota; kingdom Metazoa; phylum Chordata; class Mammalia; order Rodentia; family Cricetidae; genus Mesocricetus; species Mesocricetus auratus. The sequence goes on along the minus strand of NW_024429198.1, from coordinate 31,814,565 downwards.
TTTCCGGTCTACCACTCCCGTGCTGTACACAAGCACCTTGGCTTTGCCATCCCTGCCCTTTGCCTCCCTCAGACCCCAACTGCAATAATCACCTGTGTTCTAGGGTCCATGTCTTACTCCCCAGCTAGGTCAAAACAAGCTGGAAGAATTATGGCCTCCTAACCACAAGGTTGGGCTGCAAGTTAGAAACAATCAGAAGAAAACATGAGTCCCATCAACATATGACCATCCCATCCTCTCCTGGACAGCAGTTCCTGTACAACGTGAGGACAAAGTAGTGTCAAGAGTCCTAAACATTTGTTTTTAAAGTGCATGGGATTTAACCAGTGAGAGCCATGTCCTTGTCTGGGATCTGTGGAAGAGTTAGCTGTATTACCCAGATTCACACATATATCAGCTATGGGCCTATGTTGGACAGAGCTATGTGTGAGGGGTTTTTGGTGGGGCATCTGAGGCTGATTGTACAAAGAGTCTGTGAGGCTTCTGAACAACAGGTCAAAGTCAGCAGGGATCTGAATAAATCCAGAGTTCACAGCTGAGGAGAGAGGTAGAAGGCAAGAGCTAGCCTGGTTAGGGTTAGGGTTGGGATTGGGATTGGGGTTGGGGTTGGGGGTTGGGGTTGGGGTTGGGGTTGGGGTTAGGGTTGGTTCTTCAGGGCAGACAGGGCAGAGCTGAACTTCCAGATTGTTTCTCTCAGCTTCTCTCTCCCTTCTTGCTCCTGCAATGGACCTTCAGTGTGGACAACAGGTGCCTGGTAGGGTGTGATTAGAGCAACTCTACCCCGAGAGCTAGCACTGGTGAAGATTTGATGCAACTGCCTATTGTTGGGATGAACGGGATACAACTTGGGGGTGGAGGCTTTGGTCCTTAGAGGAGGAGATCTTGTGGACTGATGGAGTCTGAAAGGGAGGGAAATGTCTGCTGCCCAGAATGCAGCTATATTTGAGGAACCTCCTTGGTAAAAGACCCCAGGTTCTTGGTTGAATATGCTGGTGACTTGCAGTACAATGAAGGGAGTAAGCCAGCAGGGGCCAACACCTGTAGGTTTAAGCAGGGAAGGGCATTGGAGGACAAAGCAGGATCTTGTGTAGGTACTTGGAAGGATCAGTAAGAGCCACACTCAGTCACCAGGAGGCCTTGGGGACTTGGGAAGGGTCAGCTCCGTAAGTTCTAGAAGTCAGGAGTGAGGTAAAATTGAATGACATTCAGGAGCACCTGGGCCCACTAGACTATTGAAGCTAGAGATGTCCTTCTGTAGAGCACCTGTCCACTGGTGATCCTCGTGACTGGCGGCCAGCTCTTCTGGGGACAAGTTCAAGTCCCCTAGAGACATGCATAGCTACAGCCCTTCGGGATCAGGCTGCTCCTTAGACAGTGTGCTGGCCCAGGACAAGGCATGGCAGACAAACCTGGATGCTGCTGAACTGATACACCAGGTTCCAAATCTCCACTCCAGGGTAGAGAGTAGCTCCTAGATAACACCTAAGGCACACGCACTCAACATACCGGGATGCTGCAGCCCATGGAGCAGCAGGTGTGCGTGATGAAAGGGTTTCCTGGGAACACCCCCCTCCCCCGCCCTTCCCTAATGGTCTGCATGAAGAAGTCAGTACTGCCTGGTCGCAGAGACAGACAGCACAGAGCTTACTGAAAAACGCAATCAGACAGTAAATGCAAGGAGAACCAAGTGCCACGGCTAAACAAACGGGAGGGAGAGGCAGCAAGAAGTACTGACAGGAGACCCGAAGAAGCAGCCACCATCACTAACTAGGCGCTGAGCTCTCTAAATGTTCTCTGCGTAGCCCGCCCCTCCCTGGTCCTGCTAAAGAGGCATGCTTCCTCCCAGGCCACAGGAGGGTCTCTCCTGCCTCTTCTGTGCCGGAACCCCAAAGGAAACTGGCAGGCTAGGGATGTCTGCGTCTGCTCTTAACCTCCTCATACAGGGGTCTAGTGAAATCCACAAGGACCACATCCTCACCACCTCCAGAATGATAATGAAGTTTTGACCTCTTTAAATTTTTAAGAGGTCTGACCTTCCTCTCACTTTCCCAGGAACTCCTTTAATCCACTTTCCAGATTCACTGAACCAGCTGAGAGAGAAGAACCATCCTCCTCTCCAGACAAACATGAGTTTCCCTGAATTTGATAAAGTCATTCATTCATTCATTCGTTCATTCATTCATTTTTTTTTTTTTTACTTCTCTGGAATGAGACTTCACACCGGTGCCTCTTACAAGTTCTCTCCGTGCAAAACCAAACCCCAAGGTATCCAGCAGGGCAGCATCTAGAGAAGGATCTGGGCAGGACAGTCGCTATGAGCCTGCGAGTGTTGGGGTAATGATGCCTACTGGTTAGCTAACTGGTGTGTTTCTCCAATCAACACTGGCACCAACTCTCCCTGGATGTCCCTCTTCCTCAGAAAAGGATACATTCCGTTCAAAGCAGGTGGTACAGACTCTAAGGGCATGACTAAGACTCGGTCATGGGCTACCATGACCCATAAAACCCAGGCCACTTACCGATTTTGGCCAAGCTGGCCACGAGGATCCAAAGCGTGATGATGTATGGATCCTGGACATGGTGCCACTTGAAGGTGACCACCTGGAAGCTCCCATCTGGGCTCGGTTCCTCCTCAGCGGCCCTCGCCCCTTGCAGGCTGGTCAGTGCCAGCGCCAGCGCCAGCAGCGGCTTCCAGCCTGGTCCCAGAGCCCAGTGCCACATTGCGGCTGCTCGGCTCTGGGAGCCAACAGGCACACTCTGGTGAGTCCCTGCGTTCTCTGTCACAGCGCTCTGCGCTATCCGGGAGCTGACAACAGTCTGGTCCCCCGCCAGCCCGGGTGGCCTTTAATCCCGCGGCCCCCTCCCGCTCCAGGGCGGGGCTTTCCCGCCCCCGCTGCGCACACGTGAACGCAAACAGTTCAGCGTTAGAGGCACTCCCGCCAGCCCTGCTCACACCCACCTAGTCGGTTGGGCCCTTGCCGGAAAGTCTGGGCTCTCCGGGTGCTGGGGACTCCTGAGCTAGCAGCCTGTGGATTTCCAGGTCCTCGAGGTCGCTCGCCCCTAGGTCGAGCGGCACCCAGCCCACTGACAACTGCTTCCCTCCAGGGCGCAGAGCGCAGCGCGAGCCCAGACAGGTCACTGCCAACTCTGCCTGATAAATGGGACCTGCTTCTCCTATGTTGGCCCCCTCAGCAACCGGATGGTTTCGCTAGTTTCGCGATTCGTTGCACCCTGTGATATACACACAGGAGGCCCCTCTTCATTGAGAACCTGGAGCCCGTCGGTATCACACCATGTCATCTAAGCAAACTTGAAGGAGTATAGAAAGACAAAGAAAATGAAGGGGACACAGGACAGGAAAAGGACTTCTCATTCCAGAGTATCCTCAAGCCTCTGGCCAAGTGAAAGTCAAGAATTCCATCACAATTTAAAGTTGCTGTGAACTTTGCATACACAGAGACAATATTCCTTTTATATAGTGATATTAAACAAGAATGTTAAAATGGCATCGAGCCATGTTGTTTGATGTCTAAGCATATATGGCTTTAATCCCTCTCCCACATACAAGTGTGCAGCTTTCTGAGAATCTCACAAATAAGACTACAGACTTTGTTTACGGGAGAGGGGGGGAAGAAAAAGAAAAAAAATTATCAGCTTTTGGGAAGTGGAGGAAGGAGTTCAAAGCAAGCCTTGGCTGTGTAGCAAATTTAAGGCTGGTTTGGGATGCACGAGACCCTGACTCAAACACACACACACACACACACACACCCCACACACACACACACAAAGCCATGTCTTAACTCCGCAGCACAATCTTTGTGATGCACAGTTTTACCTTATCAGCTATAACCCTACTTAGTGCACCTTAGAACCCACCCTACAATCTCATTTAGGAAAAAACTTCTTAGCAATCCTTTAAGATATAACTTCAGAAGTCACCACCAAAACTGTATACATGGCTACTGTAAAATCCCATACCCGCATACCTACACTGTCCTTTATACATATACTGTCCTTTTACGGATTCCTCTTTCTGTTAACTCCTATGCCTAGGTCTGTTACGATCTTTTAATAAACCCCAGCTTTGCTTCACACTGGCTTTCTCTAAAATTCTTTCTTTGTCACAATCAAGAAGCCCAACTTCACCTGAGTAGAGTTCTCAGGCTACAGATGCCTCCAGCCCTGCCGCCAGCCGACTTACACTCTATAACATGACCCAGTGCTTGTCAGCACCTAAATCCTGTGCATCATGGCTTGAGACTCTGCTTCTCCATGACAGCACTCCTTACCCGTGACCTGTAGCCACAGAATACACCCCCTTTGTCCCCCTATGTCCTTTCTGCCCATGGGTGTTGGAATCCCTCCTTGGTCAGGGTTGCAATCTAAGTATTCACTTGTGTATCTTAGTTCCCCATGAGAGCTGACTTCCCAAGCCCCCTTTTCCCCTTCCAAGCCTACGATTCAACCACAGGCCCTGGCACCTCCTTTTCTAACCACATCTAAGCCTTAGAAAGCCTTGGCGAGACACTGTTCAGGACTTACAGACATCCTTTCGGACCTCCTGTTGGAATACTCAACCCAGAGGATAGGTCCAGTCCTTCCTGGATTCAATCCATCCTAGACCACAGTCCCTTGCTGATGCCACCTCCCCTACTTGCCCAGGGAGGTAACACCCTTCTCTTGGGCTCTAGACATTTCCCCCTATGCTCACTACCTGCACTCTCTGAGGTCTTGCTCTAGTGTCTAGTGTTTTGATGCTGGACTCCTGACTCCCCCCACCCCAGCTTTGCTCCTCAGCTTAGCTCAGTCATTAGCTGCTGGACTATATATCCATGTGCTGTCTGTCCTCTCTGTGGAATGTCTACAGAGAGTGAGGGGCTGCGGCAGTGGCATGGCTGATCCCTAGGACTTGGAATAGTGTCTGGTCTATGTAGCATGTATGAAACACTGAGTGGGTGAATGGGAGACTAACTAGACAAGTGATTGTTGGTTGGACCCAGGACAGCAGCTAAGCACATAGGTCAGAGCTTCCAGGAGGGAAGTACTGGACTGAGTGGCTTTAGTTTTTGTCTTCCTGTTTTATGCTGATGGGTGTTGGCTTGCATGGCGATGGTAGGGTTGACTGGTAGGTGATGAGTATTGGGGCAGGGGATGGGTGTTTTGGCTGGGCCAATCACAGGGACTAGTATAGGACAAGGACATCACAACTTTGTAATTGGCTATCAGGTTTGCAGTCTTGGTGCTTACTTGGGCAACTTGTATGGTGAGTTTCTGGAATTGTTCCCAGTTTATGTGGTCCAACTGAACCTGCTGTTCCCAGTCACATTCCCAGCCTCCTGTCCCAGAGGAAAGCTAGAAGAATGAGAATAGTCCTATTCCCAGTTCAGATGTTCCTGGATAAAGCCTAAGGTGGAGCTTACTTTCTGGATACTTTCCACGTATTACACAGGAAAGTCAGATCCCATGACAATAGTGTGTTCATGATGTTCAGTGGTCCTCCAAGGATTTTACCTACACCTGCCTAACCTGAGAGCCTGCAGCCAAGAGCCCACACAATTCAAACAGAAGCTGAACAGAGCTGCAATGCACATAGGAGAACTCAAGATGAACACGGCTTCCATCCCTGACTGTTAGTGTGATGTGCCACTTACACAACAAGCCATCTAAGAAAGGAAAGCATGTCTTAGTGGAGGAGAGAAAGCAAGGGGCCCCTTCAATGCCACAGATGAGAGCGAGGCACACCCATAATTCACTACTCATTGCCCAGGTGAACTTGGCTATGTGGCAGGGTTTGTGGGCACTTGGGAATGAATGTATGCATGCCTCAGACTGGTAAGAGTGCTCCAGCAATTAGTGTTCCCACACTCCAGTGCCCGAGAAGAGCGAGGCAGTGGTCATGGACACCAGCCATGGCAAAAGCTGTCGTGATAGGTATATGCTGTTGCAGCTCATCAGTGGACTGGAGCCAAGTCTCACGGCCTGCTTTTCTTCTGCAAGGCTATGGTTTTAGAAAGTCTATGTCATCCCACAGGCACCCACATTTGGAAAACTATGAACAGTGACCCCCTATGGCGATTTGATAGCTGCTGGTTCCCTCCTCCCTCACACTGGCATGTGCAGCCTTCTTGTAACCTAGACCTTCTGTAGCTCTTGGGCATTTCCTGTATACACCTGGAGGGCCCATGATTAATGGGGCCTCAAAGATATTGAAAAGCAGTACAAGAAGGACTGATAAACCCACAGGCACCTAAGCTTCAAAATGTAGGAAATAAAAGTGGATGATATCTTACTTGACTTATTAACTTCTGGTTATATTTGCATGGTTTGTGAAAACTTGTGCATAAAGCAAATAGTTGCAAATCTATTTGTTTGATGGCAATACATGAAAGACAAAGATTAATTTTCAGCCTAAATTCAAGAGGTTTGAGAACCTTTTACACATTACCTTGGGGGTAAAAGAAGCTCGGAGGAAGAAGGGTTTGTTACAGAGCTTTCCCTGGCCTCCCTTCGTGGGCTGTGTATTGAAGATGCCCACTGGGTGCCAAGAACTTAGAGTTCGAAGAGGTCCACCTGGGAGCTCTTCCAGGAAACAAAATCCAAATCACCACTCAAGGCAGAATTGTTGTTACCTTTATCTTTTTATTTTTTTGGTTGCTAGCATGCAATTGCAAATTGCATTTCTCAAAAACAAATGAGCATCATGGTTTCAGGTCTGCCTCTTAGTGTCTTTGACACTTCCTGCTCAAGCCTGGGCCTTTGCCCAGTCTGGAACTTTCAGGAGAGTCACTCTGAATACTTGATCTGTATTCTCCTTCAGCCTGCATCACATAGGCCTGAGAAGGGCAGGCTGCTGTTACAGGGGTGTGTGGCCCTGGATCCTTGGAAACCTTAGAGCTGATCAGGCTAGGTACACCAGAGGCTAACCCAGCAGCAGAGCCACCTCAGGGCAACAGGGCATTTGTTGTGTTGCCAATCCCATGGGGGAGCTGAGGATAGAGGTTGCTCTAGCTCTACATCACGGCATTCTGAAATAGGGGTTAGAGACAGTAGGTGTCCAGGGTCTCAGGACCACATCTTCCACAGTTCCTAGACCTATTCTGCTCTTCCTGTCACCTGTTCATCTTCCAGGTGTCACCTGTCACCCACCTTCTTCCGCTCCATGAGACTGCATGTTTCTTGAGAAGTTTCTTAATTTTTGGTCATCTCCGTGGGATTTTCAGCTTTCTTCCTTGCTAGATTTGATTCCCATAGGGACTAGGCCAGCACATGGGCCATCATTATGTACCCCTCTCTTTCATGGCCCCTGGGTTCGCTCCCCACATGTCTACTCCCCTATGGGAGAGAGCCACACAGATCTTGGCTGTAGTGCAGCCAAGACTGTGAGGGCCTTCTAGAAAAGGGTCCTATGGGCCTGGGACTCATTCCTAATCTGACCTCAAGTGGCAGGGTGCCCAACTGTCTTCAGGCTAACCCACTATGGGAAAGAACAGGGCCTAAATTATTCTACAAACTGGACTGGGGCACAAAGTCACCAAACTGCATTTAGTAGATAAAAAACTCAGCAAGCTGTGGCCAAGCTGGACAGGCAGGCAGGACAGCTTGCAAACTGGAAAAAAGTAATTCCTCTACCCTGACAAGCAGAAGATGAACTGGTGTCTCCAAGCAGCAGAGGAAGCATGAGAACAGGGGCATAGTAGGTACCTCCAGCCTTCTATGCATTCCGCTGTCTCCGTTGAATCTCCTGTTCTGAAACTGTGCTTTGAGAAGAAGGAAGGGAATATACCAAATTACCAAAGAACTCACAGGCAAATCACCACCATGCAGGCACAACTTTCTTATATAAGTTATATGGCCTATTGACCTCACCTTAGGGTTAGTTGGTATGGGCACACTGTGATGTTTGCAGAAAGCCAAATGTCCACCTTCACCCGCGGGGGGGGGGGTTGGTCCTCCTCTCCGCACTGCTGTGCTCTAGGTCTTGTTTACACAAAACTTGGTGGAATTGATGTCTCCCAAGTCACACGCTTTGGTTATCATTCAGACATTTTCCTCTGATTCCCTTCTGGGTCCCAAAGACCCTCAGGATCTTTGAAGTATGTCCAACCAGATTCAGGCTGGTCTTGCAGGCTGGTCTCGTGCATCTGCTTCATCACTGAAATCCTGATCCTGATTCTATTCTTATGTTTCCTGGTATGGGGGGCACGCCACTAATCACACTGAAGATAAGGCAGCTCTTTTAACTGTGGGCTTGGCTGAGGACCAGAACCATCATGCGGTCTGCAGGGCCCCTAGAAACACCCATAAGCAAGTGTAGCTAGTGGGAGCAGACTGAAAACAAGCAGGCCTGGTGTCTCAGGAGAGGGGCATCACAAAAATGTCCCACCCCTCTGCATTTCCCATTCCACTCTGTATGAGGAGAAGTCATTGACTGCAAAGTCTTCATGGGGTTTACTACTGGATACCAGGCTGACTGTGGTGTTGCATATCCAGCCTGCTGTCTCAGTTGCTCTCAGGTGGCTTACCAGTTTTGGAGGCCCAGCACTTGGTCACTGTTACAAGCCAAGCCTCTCCACTCTGGTTAGCTGCCGTTAACGGATCACCCATACAACCAATTCTTTTGTGCAGCTCTAACCCTTCTGGAGAAAAATCTGAGATCTTGGCTCCCGTTTGGACTTCTCATTTTGAAGCAGAAAGGGAGGGCAGTCCCCATATACTCCTGAACGGAAGCCTGGTATGAGAGAAGGGTGCTGTGAACCTGGCTGGGCCCGGATCCCACCTCTCTTGGACAAGAGCTGATTCTGTCCTCCAGCTTTAGCTGTTCCCTGTGTGTGTGTTTCAAGGAGATCAAGAGGCCTTCTCTGCATTTGTGTTGCACCCTTGGAAGATGCCCGATGGCGGTCATGACCGCAGCAGGCAGTGCCAACCCACCTCCTGTACTTCAGACCTCCTGGAGCGGGAGTGACATGCAGCTCCCCTATCAGTCAAGGAGAAGGCTCCAGAGACAGGAACAACCCAGGGTGCTGGAAAATGGCCAAGTCCCCTTGGGCCTGAAAAGTGCAGCTGTCCGGTTGTCAAGGGCCCCTGCCTTGTCTAGAGATCAATGGTCTTAAGCCTTGAAAAGCTGGATGACAATAGGCCCAGCAGAGAAAGGCTGCTGGACTTTGTCTATGTCTGATACGGTGTGTGCTAAAGGGTTTAGGGCGGCACTGTCTTAGGAGCACCATGCACATGAAGAGAGCCCGTCCTCTGGGCCCAGCAAGGACCCCTGGATGCCGGGATGAGCTCCGTTTATAACAAATATTTGTGCAGCTTTGTTTTCTGAATCACTCCTGATAGCCTTTCTTAAGAATGCAGGGGGGTTTCCCTGATGAATGACACTTTTGTTCATTGGAACAAGTCCAGAGATCCCAGTAGCAAGCTGTAAAAATGATCATGCGTTTGTCACCAGTGGCATTCTTGAGTACAGCAGAGGCTAAAGTCTGGCAGCAGGCTTCCACATCACAGTGTGTTGCAAATCCACAGGGAACCAGTTTAAGTGAGTCCCCAGTTAGACCACTGCCCTCAGTACCAGGGCAACTTGTTGAGGTAACAAAGCTATCCTCTGGAAAGTGAGAAGAGGCCGCCCCCAGGAACAGGGTGGACACCACTTCTCCATCAGAAGCTCGGGCAGGGAAGGGCTGCAGTGGGGACGGCAAGCCGCAGCCCCTGTAATGTCATCTTCACCGTCATGTCATTCCTCTGGTTTGCTTCCAGCATATGCTGATTTGGATTGGTGGGAACCGCAACAGGTAAATGAACCAGTTGGTTGCCCACCAAGCCTAGAGCAATCAGAGTAAGAAGGAATCTGGCCACACGCCTGGTTTGGAAGGCCTCTTGGAATACTGGGAAAGGGACTAGAGACTTTTGCTAACAGAGTCTCTGACCCAGATCTGCACTCCAAAGGCCTAGAAAAGGACAGCAGACAAAGGGCCTCAGGGAAGACCCCAAGCCTTATGTTCCTGGCCACTACTGCCAAGGGCTCTGTCCACATGGAAGAGAAAAGCATCACCTAAGCCAAAGGGAGCGGCAGACCCCGAAAGCAGGGGCAGCATCAAAGTTGCTCAGCAGAGGGTGGAAATTTTTCAGAGAGGAATGTCTGCAGTTGTGGAAGGGTGGGGAATTCCTAGGCAGAAGCCAGAACACAACTCATTTGCACACATTAGCCTTTCAGATTGGAATGTCACTCATGCCAGACCCTGGTGGCACAGAATAGTTTCTGGGGAAGGACTCCATGTCCCAGCACACAAGGGCCCCTTGCCTCCTTCCAACCCCACAGACTTGTCCTTAAAAATCTGTCATCACATTCAAGGACTATAGACGTGGGACTCCACACACTAGCCCAACTCAAGCAGGGAAAGGAGAGGAATACCGACTGAGCCACTCATTCCAGGGGACAGTAAGCGGGCTGCCAGCCAGCCTTCCCTGTGCGGCTGGGTCTGAGAACCCTGTGGGATGTACACAGCTCAGGCTGGAGCTGGCCCTTCCTGAGACCCTGCTTCACCCCGTCTCCTGCTTTCTCTCCAGCAGAAGAGGACCTAATCCATCATTAGTGCAATTGTGCAGCCCCACCCTGACCCACCTGAGACCTTGAAGGAGGAACTCGGCCATGCTCTCACCCCAGGTGGGTACAGGCTGTCCTGGGCAAGCCCTGGCTGGGCTTAGGTCAATTGGGTTATAAAGGTGACATGGTCGTGCTGGACATAAACCCTGACTTCTTCCCAGAACCAGGAGTTGCGGGTTTATGGAGTGTAATCCCGAGGGAGGATTAGGCTGCCAGCACCATCTGAGTCACCATTTAGTGGCCCTGGAGAGGGTGTGGGAGCCTCTCCCCTCCTGGGCAGCCCACCTGGGCAAGGAGATTCTTGCAGTTGAAGGAGGAAGAGACCGCTTTCAAGATCTGCTGTGCAAAACATCATTCAGAAATGCCTCCCCTGGCATCTTAAACGGAGGGGAGGGGCGCACCAGGGACCAGATTTGAAGCCTTACTGCCAGGAACACCAGCTGTTGAGTTTATATTTCAGGAATAATATTTTCAAAGATCAATCTCATGCTTCCACTATTTCAGCTTGTGAAAACAAGGGTGTTTTCCTTGGGCTTGGGTGTGGGGTATATTCCCTTCCCGGAGTGAAGTGGCCTCTTCAGATGACACATAACCCCTACCCTAGCCATACTGCCCTAGTGTCCGAGTGTCTGAACACACATTGCATGGATTCTCATTTCTACTATAGCTCAGCAGCAGCTCCCTGGTAAGAATATCTCTCAGGGTCTCTCTTCAGCATCTGCCCTTATGGGCACAGCCCGGCTGCTCTCACTGTGCAAGAGGTAAGGGACTGCTGGCAAGGAATGTGCCCTCCTTGAACTGAACACCCACCAGTGCTCCCTGTCTCCTACAGCACCGGCTGCTGTGGGCCCCTGTAGCAGGCCACATGGATGGCCCTTTGTGCTTGTCTGCACATGAATGCACTCATTGTTCTGTCTGTGAGTTTCCCTATTTAGAGACTGGTATTAAATACACAGAAAAACAACAACATCCCCAGGCTGGCACCCCCTTATGTACCCTCACCTGGGTTTCATTTGATACCCTTGGGAACCATGAAGGCAGGCTGGCCTGGCATTCACATTGTATTTCTAATCCCATTTTAAAGCCAGGAAGCTGAAGGTTTTGGTGGCTGGCCTAGGGCCACTGGGTCGCAGAGCCAGTGGTCTACACCCCATCCAGCCCTGATACCCACCCTCTGCTGTGTATGCCTTGGGCATTGTCAGTAAGAGGCAGGGATTCTGCCCATGCCAAGGGCCTGGGGAATCTATACTGTATCTGCCAAATGTAAGGACAATAAGTTTGTAGCTACCTACTCTAGGAAAAAAAATCAAGAATGTAGGCTCAGTGAAGGCAAATTGGGTAAATGGCACCCTGAGTATGAGTCCTATGAGAGCGTTTCACAGGCACAGAAGGCTGTTTGTAATGAACTACCTTTCAAGTTCAAGGCTAACATGGAGCTTGGCCAATATAATCCGCTCACCCTGTTGAGCTGCAGTTAGCAGATAGACAAGGGGTGGCAAGCTACTAGAGACAGTCATGACAAGGACAATGAATTAGGTTATTCATTCCATAGCACTAATGGCAATGTTCTGTTAGTCATTGGTTGGTCACAGACTGTGGTGATTTGGATAAGAATGGTTCCCATAGGCTCATGTATTTGGGTGCTTAGTCACCAGAGAGTGGCAATATTTGAAAGGATTAGAAGGATTAGACAGTGTTGCTTTGTTGAAGGAAGTGTATCATGGTGTGGGAGTTGGCTACGAGGTTTCAAAAGCCCATGCCAAGTCCAGAGTCTCTCTCTTTGCCTGTGGGTCAGAATGTAGCCCTCAGCTACTATTCCAGCACTATGCATACTACCATGATCCCTGCCATGGTGATAATGAACTAAACCTCTAAAACTTTAAGTAAGCCCCCGATTAAGTGCTTTCTGCCCTGATAGTTGCCTTGATCATGCTGCCTCTTCATATGATTAGAACAGTGACTAAGACAAAAGTTGGTACCAAAGAGTCGGGTATTGCTGTGATAGGCCTACCCATGCTTTTGTTTGGAGGAATACTGAATACTTTGGAACTTTGGACTAGGAAACTAGTTAAGTGCTTTAGGCAGGGATTTAATGAGTCATTCTAGTAGGAAGATGGAAAACAGTCATGCTAAAAGTAATGTAAATTATAATGGCCCAGATCCAGAGGTTTCAGAAGCAAAGAATATTAGTAAGTGGCCTAGAAACCATTCTTGTCATATTTTGGTAAAGAATGTGTTTGATTTTTCCCTTCATAAAAATCTCTAAGAATAGATAGAAGAGTTTTGGATTAATGACATTGACAGAAAAGATTTCAATAGAGTCTAGTATTGACACTGTCTTGTGGTTATTAGTAATCACTCTTATGTAGATCTATAATGAAAAGAAGCAAGCTGGACAAGGAGAAATACAAAATCTACAGTTTGAAGAAAAAAGGAACACCAGGAAAAGTGATCTTGGAGCCACGTCCTGTGCTCAAGGAAATGAAACATTTAAAGAAAAGCCTGATACTAAATGGAATAAAGGAAATAGTTATCTCAGGGCAAGGCCTCTCTCAACTAAGCTTCCAATTTGTGAAATGGAATTGAAGAAAAACTTAAGCAATGAAAGAACCCATCAACAACAGAACGCTAATGAAATGTAACTGAGCTAAGGAACAAAGCTCCATCCCCAATATGAGAAAGGGGTTGCAGATTCTTCCTCCATGGCTAAGGAAAACTGTTGAGGTCAGAGTGTGACGGGTATCTCTGCATGGAGGTCCAGAAAGATCATTGCATGAAGTTGTAATGGTGAAGTCTGGATTGTGTTAGAGATCCCAAAATGTTGGAGATGCTATATTCATGGGATACCTACCAAGAAGAGCTACAACTGGGTGTAAAACCAGCCCAAGAGACAGAGGTAAGCTGCAGTCAACAAAGCTGAAAGGTGTTAGAGATCTGAAGAGCACTTTGCCATGAGATACAAAGATGCTGGTTTTTGGTTTTAATTTGGTCCAGTACTTCCTTACTGTTCTCCCTTTCCTCCCTTTTGGAATGCATAGTCTGTGCTATTGTATGTCAAATGCATGTGATCTGTTTTTCATTTAAAATTTACAGGGGGTTACAGTTAATAGGTTGTCATGAGTCTCAAAAGAGACTTAGAACTTTGGACCTTTAAACAACATTGAGACTGTGATAGAATGTGGGGACTTTTAAAGTTGTACTGATGCATTTTTTTTCATTATGATGTGGGTACAGGCCTAAGGGGCCCAGAAGTGGAATGTAGTGGTTTGAATAATAATGGCTCCCATAGGCTGGTATATTTGGATGCTTAGTCACCAGGAAGTGGCAATATTTGAGAGGATTAGAAGGATTTCGAGGTGTAGATTTGTTTAAGGAAGTAGGTCACTAATGGTGGTCTTTGAGGTTTCCAAAGCTCATCAAAGCCCAGAGTCTCTCTCTGCCTATGGATCAGGATGTAGCTCTCAGCTACTGCTCCAGCGCTTGCCTGCAGGCTGTCATGCTTCCCTCCCTGATAATAACGGGCTAAACCTCTGCAACTGCAAGCAAGTCCCCATAAGTGCTTTCTCTTCTAACAGCCGATTTGGTCATGGTGTCTCGTCACAGAAATAAAACAGTGTCTAAGACACAGACCATGGTCATTGTCCCCAGCTTCAACACAGATTCTCAACCTACCTAGTGCCCTGCCATGAGTGGTTCATGTTCCTCAAACCAGTAGTCGGCACACCAGAGACATTACATGGGGGTTGGGGTAGGGTTCAGGAGTCCCGGTTGTCCCTTAGAAGCATATGGACATATATGGAGAACAGAAGGATCACTGGTCCACCACACACACCTTTGTGATGTCACTGGGTGCAAGCTTGACTTGCCAGGTGTGCATAGGCAGGCAACTATGCACAGGTCACAGCCTCTTCTGACTTCATTCCGGCTATGGTTGGCCAAGTGACTAAATATTTGCTGAAGAGTCATGTTGCTTCTCGGTTAATGCCACAAGTTCCCAAAGCACAATCCACGTTTCAAGGTTGTACCAGCTATGGTTTGGATTGGCTGGTGATTACAGGGCACCAGAATATTTTCTTCTAGGTTTGTTTTCAGGAATTCCTAAATCTAGGCTCATGAAGCCCATAATGGCTACAGTCAACTGAGCCAGATATCAGAGCATCCAATAGCAGTGAGGGGCCATCCCTGTTGTGAAGCAGCTTTGACCACTAGCCTGAGCACAGGAGTTATAACGGGATAGGGCAGGGCGTTGAGCCAATCCTCAACTGCATCTACAAGGAGACTGTCCTTAGGACTAGTTGTCTGAAACAGAGCATGTCAAAGCATGTGTGTGCTGGTGTATGTGTGATCTAGGAAATAAACAGGAATTTTGCTTCAACCTCTTCAACTTAAAGACCTTAGGCAGGAGCTGACTCTGTGGTACCAGACTCATGAATCTGTTCTCTTTTTATTTGTTGTTGCCTGAACATAAATTCCCACTCCTCCCTCCTATATCAGAGGTGCTACCAGGGGCTCTGCCTCCCTTCCTAAAGAAAGAGTTTACAGCCCCCTACCTCCTGAACCAAGGACTATTTAGTTTGGCACCAAGCGACTTCACTGATGGAACGATCATGGCAGAAGGGCAGAGTTGAAGAGAGTTCTCTTCAGCTCCTTTCCCTAAGATGAATTCCTCTGGGCCCTGGGAAGGGGCAGAACACCTTCCCCCAGAGCGTCTCCTTCTCTACTGTCAGCTACGTCTCTCTGTAGCCCATACGTCTACCATAGCACCCAGGCATCTCCCATACTCTCGGAACAGGCAGGGCGGGGCCCAGTTTATGGCAGACTATTTTCCTGCCAGAACCTGCCTGCAGGAAGGGAGCTACTGGCCCAGGAACTGAATAACTGTGGTGAGAAAAGGGGCTTCTGTAGGCAGGAAGACCTGACTCAGCCTGGGCTCCTGTGACGGTTGCTCATGTAAGTGAGTGCTTCACCGTGGCCTGAGACTGGGTGGACAATGGTATGAGATAACATCAGTAATACAATCTCCAGAAGAGTTCCCAATAGGGATAGGTTCAAAGAATCCCAAAGTGGGCGGCCGCCCAGTGTGGTGGGTGCAGACAGAGGAACAAGACTTAGGTAGCTCCACACTCTTCCCTGGTGTGTTGTCAGGGGCCATTGGCTCCCTTCCCTCATGACCTTGGCGTCTCACAATGAGAGAAGGCTCTTATCAGTTTTCCTCCTCATTAAATCCTTATCGAACAATAGCTCTGGCATCGATGAGATACTGAAGGGTGTGGAATTATATATTAACTTGTTCTAATTAATGTTTATGATACAGGATGCCATGTGCCACTAGCTACAACAGCTTTCGTTCAATGGTGAGCAGAACCTGTCTTACGCTCCTGGGACATAGGACTGGCCAGCCTGGAAAGCTGCCTCTGATGCTCCCCACCAGAGCCCTCCCTCAGTTCCCATGAAGCTGTTCCTTCCCTGCTTCTGAACAATGCTGAACTGTGGAGATATCACTACCTTGGACCCAGTCACTATCTCTACACTTAACCTGCAAAGGGTCTGTTTGAAGCGGAAAGAAAAGCGTCAACCCAGCCCAAGTTCCTCACTTATATAATTTACCATGACACCAGCTGCAAATGGTCCCCTCCTCTCTCTTTGCAAGTATTCAGTCTCCACCTTCCAATTCTCTTTAACAAGCTCTCCCAAATCAGTTCGTTCAGGGTTACATGTGGTTCCCAAGCTGGAGCAGGATTCCATTGCCCTCTACCTCCTGCCCTGCCTTCCACCTGTCTTCATGGTTTCCAGCCAGTATGTCTCAGCCTCAGGGTCTTTTCGTGATGAAGGTTTCAGCTTTCAGAGGTATCCTCCAACCTTTGGACCCTCCCAGCCTCTCCTCCAAATAATCCAGTTTCTCTCCTAAACTCCAAGTTTGCAGTTTACTCTGGATTCATCCAGACATGATAAAATTTCATCTACAATAATGAAGATGACAGCCATGCCTGTGGCAGGTAGGTCAGGACAACAGTGAGCTAGAGTGATCGAGTGATCTGGGGAGATCAACCCAGAATGGTCAGAGAGAACTCAGTGAAGCCATCTGTCTAGTGGGCCCTACAGAACACTGTGGATTGCTGAGGCCAAGCAAGGGCATTTCTAGGAGCCCAGACACATTGCAGACCTAGACAGCTTGAGTGAGGAAGACACACACGGGGAAGCCTCAGGGTGACCTTGACTGAGAAGGAGCCAGTTGCTAGGTGTGACTGTGAAGGCCAAGAATCCTCCGGGTGGGTACGCTAGACATCACAGTCAGAGGGCCACAAAAGGGCAGGAACCTCACAGGTATAGGGACATGCACTGCCTGGCTTTGAGGAAGTTTGGCAACACTGGAATGGAAGCAACTCCAAAGGAGGAAGCCTAGTGCTAGGGACCACCCATTGCTTTCCTGATGGTCCAGTGTTGGCAACCACAAAGAAGGGATTCTCCAGGAGATACACCACAGATTATGCCTCTGTGATCTGGCCTCCAGTTCAACAACACAGCTTTCCGTTTCCAAGAGAATGTGGTGCAGATGGTGAAACTACCTGAGGGCCAGGCTTACAAGGAGGTTTTTGTTTGTTTGTTTGTTTGTTGTTTTTGTTTTTTTATTTTCTTGGCATAGTGCATTTCAAAATTCCAGCCAGGCCAGCCAGGGAGAGAAGCCTCAAGACGACATTGAAGAGGCAGACTATGACACAGGTTGAGATTACACTGACAGGTAGTTGGGTTGTCCCCACCTGTCTGTCACTGGGCCATCATCAGGTGTCCTGACTCTTCTCCATTAGGGCTTCCTATCTCTGCCAGTGAAGCTTCTTCCAGTATCCCTAGGAAGGGATTCTATGAGTGTCTCCCCAGCCTTCCCAAAGAAGGAGAACATATTGTGAATGGCACAGATCCTATTGGCTGTGAGCCTACTTTGCCGGACAGCTCTCCCGCTGACTAATAGCCCAGTGTCTGCAGCATGGGGTAAGACATACTGTGCTGACCTTTGAGCTTGTTAAACTTGTCCATAGAGTCAGTCATATATGGGTATTATGACAGGGCTAGGACAGGCTATTCTGTCATAGCATCCTGATACCCTTCCATCCCACAAGCATGCTGGACTGAGGGTGTCAGATATGTAAAAGGAGAAAATGGGTGGGACAGAAAGCCAGAGAGCCTGGGTCTCTGTCTGTAGCCCTCATACACGCTCACCAGGGCAGAGCTGCATCTAGATAACTTTTTCTTGACAAAACCCTTACCTTCATACTAGAGAGCAGCATACATTGCTTGTTGGATGCAGACAGAACTCAGAGAGTGGGACTGTGTTACATGTTTCTTATCACCCCATAAGGAATCTGGAGGGTCTACCTATTGCCTCTCCACATGACCATTGTCTGTTGCTTGTTGCTTCTGTGACCAAGTTAAGGACCAGTGGCTGACTTCATCTCTTGGGTAGCTATACTCTGTGAGAAGCAGGTATCTAAAAAGAGGCTGAGCCTGGAGGCAGGTTCATTCTGGATGTCAGACCCCTCACTGCCTTGTAACCCTGGGTCCCTTCCATCCTCTGCACCCATGCTCCTTTACCAACATCTCTTCTGGGCTACAGCAGGCTTGTGGGTGGGGCCTGGAGGTCAAGGGCTCTAGCAGGGTCAAGACTGGGCACGGTCTCCCCTGGGATGGCTGAGGTATGCATTACTGTTGGTTATAGGTAAGGCAATGAGAACAGCATGAGTGTCCCGGGACCGCCTTGGTTCTATCCAGTCCTACTGAGATTGGAGATGACCCAGACTCTCAAATGGTTGTTTGAGATCTGCCATCCACCCTGGAGAAGATCTGTTTTCCAACAAAAGCCTGAGATGTCTATAAGTCTGGGAAGACGTTAGCCCTAAGGTTGATAGCAGGTCCTTTAGCTGACCTTCTTGAACCCCTAGATCAGAACAGTCATACAAGGGGCAGTCTAGCAATGCTACCATGGCAAAGGTACTCCATGGAGCTGGATTCAACAGGAGTAAGAGGAAAAAGCAGAAGGGCTGAGTTCATAGTACCAGGTGAGCCTTCCAGCAAGGAGACAGGCACAGAGCCGTGGGAGCGTCTGGTGTGTGAAGACACAAGTATGCTTACATGTGACAACATAGTCTTTAGATTATGGAGGAACTGAATAATCTTAAGTCCCTGAAGTAGAGGTAGGCAGGCCATGATCAGGTATGCAGTGGCCTGGTAAGGATGTAGATGTCAGGAATACTCACTTCCCAAGGTCACTTAGAAGAACCCTGAACACAGAGAATGTGATTCTGTGGTGACCGTTAGAGAGATAAGGTGTCTGGAGAAGACACCACCACACGGAAGGGTCCTTCCAGGTACGGTGGGAGCTCATGGCATGCAATGACGCTGTCTTTTGAGAGACACAGGAAGAGAGTATGGGGAGTAGAGTGGGCGCCATCCACAGTGTGGGTGATCCTGTGACCACAAAGAGAAAAAGTAAGAAATGCAACGCTATCTCTGTAAGGGACACCATGCACAGGTGACCAGGATGTGACAATGAACCTGGCAGTAGAAGTAGAGGCTCTCTGAGAGAGACTACAGGAGGCAGGCCATCAGGGGAAGGCATCAAGGAGCAAGGCCCACAATGGCGTCCATGATTTGGTGGCATGAAATCTGTACCCCTCAGGTCCCTAATCACAAAGCTTCAGGGATAGTGGCTCTGACTGGTTATCATTACAATGGACATTCTTGGAGCTGCGAGCTATCTGAGAAACCAGTGTGAGCTGTTTTTGAGGGAACTCTGGGCAGCTGACACCTATGACAGTCCTGTTGCTCCCTCTCTAGCCCCGCAGAAGGCTGAGCCATTCTTTGAAAGGTGGGCCAAGTCATCTTCTTGTGACCACCCTGGGAGAAATGGAAAGTTCACGCTGCCTGCCCCTTCTGAGGGAAGCGGAGCATGGAGGACCCTCCTGCTGGCCAGTATAGTCCCCTCATTCTCATTCCTAACCCTTCTCAGGCAGGTAAAAGGCCAGGAATGTGAGGCAGAGGCTCGTCTAACCTCTGTGGATCTCTCAAGGTCTTCTGAGTCCTAATCAGTTAAGGAGAAACGTTTCCCTTCCAGGAACCAGGCCATTCTCAAATGCCACGTCCGGTCTCACCTGCATTCCCAGCCAGCAGACTACTCTCAGGAAAGTCAGGGGACTGGAAATGATTCCACCATCTCTCCTTTAGTCACTCTCCGTACTGGAGAAGGTGGAAGGCCGGGAAGCCAACAGGGCTGCCAAATTGGGTCAATGCTACTTGGAGGCCAAGAGGGGGTGGGGGCCCCCACTTCCACTTCCTCGATGCATTTAGGGTTATAAGCTTTTAAATTGCCCTGGTGTAGCCAGAGGGTGGTGTGCCTGCAGCTGGGCTGAAATCACAAGCTGGGCTTTGGGTCCTTGAATCCCAGGCAGGAGAGCAAACAGGGACAAGTGCTTACAAGCCCTCCTGAGTGTCAGCATCCTTCCCACAGGCATGGTACTGTGGGAAGCCCTTGGTGAACCACAAAGCAGTGAACAGCTGTCCAAAGGCATTTGCTTCTTGCTATGTGATCAAGACTATGGTGGCTAATCCCTTCCAAGGTTCTGTCTAGGTAGGCCATAAGGGAAGCCCCACTGTCTCACAGGCTACATAGGGCCCAAAAGATATGAAATGAGTCTACCCCGAGGCCAAAGTAGAGGGGCCCATGCTTAGAGCAGGCTGGTCCTGTCCTCAAAAATCCCAAGTCCTCAAACAAACCATAAATGAATAAACAGGCCTTGTCCTTCTTTGCTGTATTTTGCTTGTTTGCTTGTCTGGCCTTTTGAATCACGATCTTGCTATGTATCCTAGGCTGGCCTCAAACTCAAAATCTTCTAGTTGCAGACTCCCATGTACTGGGATTCCAGATACATGTAGCTCTCTGTACTCTTTCTTTCCTGTATATGTTCTATCTCTTTCTCCTTTTCCTGCTGTATTTCATGTGTGTTTGTATATATGCAAGCATATTTCATGTATGTACCTGTGCGTGTGGAAGCCAGACGCCATCCTCATAAATTGTCCATCTTTTCATATAATAAAGAACCTCTTCACTGGACCCTGAGTCTCACCAATAAGACTAGGCTGGCTGGCTTGAGAGCCTGGGGGATCTGCCTGTCTGTGCCTCCTTAACACTAGGATTAGAAGTGCACACCCCCACACCTGGTTTTTTACCTGGGTGTTGGGAATAAAACTCAGGTCCCCCTACTTGCATAGCAAGCACCTTATCATCTGAACTGCCTCTCCAACCCCAACCCCAACTCTGTCTCTCTAAATGTGTAGTATCTGGGTATCCCTGTTGAAGTCCCTGGTGGTTAGGGGCCAGGTAAGTTCATTGACAAGCCCTGGTTAGTGCAGGACCCTGATCAGCATGGAGCACTGACAGAGCAAAGCTCCTGACTAGCTGCTCAGGTGTCTCTTCCATGCGTGATGCCATCTGTGGGCACCCAGGGTTGCCTGATGGCAAAAGGTTCTGCCTCAAGGTGAAGGTTTAGCATGTGCTCTGAGTTGGGACACATATTCTCATGCTTCAAAAATCTGCTCCAATAATCTCTTCAGACCAGCAAATCTCCTCTCTAGTCTTAGACTTTTCTACCCCCTCCCTTGATTGTCCACACCCTGTCATCACTACTGAAAGGAGTTTTATAGTTTATAGTTTTAAAGTATCTCAGTGGTTTTATAACCAGTGGTCATCACTGGCTAGCTGCCCAAGTGGTCAGAGGGCCTGCACTCTATGGATGACTTCAGGCTAGTGTGTGCCTTTGACTGCCTACTAGCAAAACCAAGATAACCACAGATTACTTGAGAACAGGACTGAGGTAGAAGACTAGCTTTCTATTCAAGCAATTTAAGGAGTCTCCTTCCCTCTTCGGACAAAGTCAGGGACTACAGTTGTGCTCAATGCTTCAGGCTTCAGGTACCCTTCCCTCCCAACCTCACTGATGTACAGTCATCTATGAAGCTTACAGATTCTATGCCTACAGCTTGAACTGGTCTGTAAGCCCCTTGTTATCTAGTAGGCCTAGAATCATAAGTCTAAGCTCTTTTCCAGTCTCCGTAGTTTCTGGAAAGCTGGACAGCATTGGGAAGATACCGGGAAGGGGAGGTATAGGAGGTAGAGGAAAGTCACTTTGTTGGTCCCTGCCAGGGGCTTATCAGGAGGAAAGTCCACTCAAGGCCACACCTGTCCTGGTATGACCTCAACATTGACATTAAAGAAACCCTATGATTTTGCTGGGGGTTTTAGTCTGAAGTATGGGTGTCTCAGTGGGACCTTGGGTCACACAGTGACAGCACAGTAACAGTGTGCCAATAGGACCCCACACACCAACAGCTCCAGTCCCGAGGAGCCAGACTTGAAGGTCTTCCTGTTCACTCTTCCCTGTCCTCTGCCCTTTCCCCCACTGGAGGCCAAGGCTCAGAGCCTCATGCACTCATCAGACTTGCTCTGGGCTGGGACATCGTATGCTCGTGCCTCAATGAGTTTAGGATGGGGTGAACATGTAGGGAGACAGCCACTCCTACTAATAAAGTTCACAGAATTACAAGGCTTGGACTTTGTGACATCTGATTATTCCTGCCGCTCAGACAGCCGCACAAACTTCCTGCTCCTGAATAAGGCAGAAAAGGCCCCTTCACAGCGTAACCCAGCTTCCTCGGGTCCAGGCCCTCTCGCTGCTTAGAGCACATCTCTTGCTTATATCCTCCTCCTTCTACAAACAGATTAAGACCTCAGTTTGTGTGGAGGGGCAAGAGGCTCTCAAGAGTTCAGCTAGAGGTTCTCAGCCCACAGGGAGAAATAAGATCATCAGTTCAGAAGGTGTAGAACAGACATTGCTGTGGGGGTCTTTAAAGAGCCATGGGACGTAGGGAAGGAGGGAGCTGCCGTAAGTTAGAGTTCTAGGTATTTCACAGACTAAACACTAGAATTACCGACATGAGGCTATTTTGCATGCCAGATAACTAAAACAGACCCCACTTTCTTAACAGCTTAAAGCCCATTCATATCAACACTGCTAGATGTCAGTCTGACAGCTGCAGCCCAGGGTTACTGACTATCGGGGGGTAAAGCTGAGGTTCAGCAGTAGACAACAGACCTCTGCTTTGATGATGGTGGAAACTAAGATAAAAAAAGATGGAGTGCTCACCCTGGAAAAGCTCCAGGTCAATGTCCTCATAGTTCAGGAGCATGATAACTTGATGTAGCACCAACCCAGGCAGTAGGACTTCCCACAGGTCCCAGATTCAGGTGTGTCCTCTAGAGGGTATGAGTTGTCAAAGTAAAAGGGGGAGAAAGGCCATCCTGGCAATCCACTGGCTATACACACATCTATTGCCATGCGGTGTACCTCGACAGAAGGAATGGAGTGTGGTCCCTGTCTGACAGTTTGTGAATGGCCAGCTGACAGCCACACCACCTTAAGGAGAGTAGTCCAATTTCCATAGATATATGGTGCCACTTCTGTGACATGCTAGGGCCCACATGAACCATCATCTATTTCTGGGCTTTTAGCTCCTTCCTGACCTACTTCCCCATCAGCCCAGCACTCATGGACCTGAAGCTCTGTTAGTCAATATGGGCCCTTATGTGAACCCAGAAAATAAAAAAACTATAAATAAGTAATTCTATAACTGAATTTTAAGGGTAGGAAAACTATGTGATTTCAGGAGGAAAAAAAAAAACCTCAGACTTGCATTCATGGTGATTGTCATTAAATAGAAAAGTAATATCATATACAGATGTGCGCAAAAAAAATATCTGGGCAGACATGCATCTGGCTTTACTGTAGGTTTAGGATACACTGTATTTACTTTTATTAACTTTCACTTTTTGCCTAAAGTTTCCAGTTTACATTGAATACAGAGGACATGGGAGAGAGAGAGAGAGAGAGAAAAAAGCTATTTTTTAAGTACGATATTTTTAACAACTATTTTAGCTGTGGGCCCTTCCAAGTAAGGAGTAGCTAGGACCAGGATTACACCACCAGGGGTCTGAACCAAGGAAAGGCTCAGAAATAAAACATGAAGTTTTCAAGACACTGGACATCAGGCACTGTGTAGCAAGATCTCTAAGATACGAGAAGCCAAGTATCACTGTATAACAGATAGCATTATAGCATGTGTAGAAAAAGTGTGCGACAGAGACAGCACAAAGGCCAGAAGAGAAGGAATGGAAAACTGTTTTAAGATCCTCAGCTCAATGTTGTCACTTGATGATAAACTGTGATTAATCGTAGATGTGCATCATAGAGTCTAATACAACAAAAGTAAAACCAAACCCCAAAGAACCATCGGAAGAAAGAAAACAAAATAAAAGATAACAAAGAGTGGATGCGACAAATAGAAAACAAAAAAAATACTTCTTTAAACTCTACCTTTCATAATCACACTAAGCACAAATGGTTTAAACACTACAAAAAAAGTGTCAAGTTGGAGGTGGGGACATCTAAGGCCCAATCATCTGCTTCTTACAAAAAGTAAATGGAAAACAAACAAGCAAAAAGCCACACAAGTTAAGATAAAATTAGTCTGGAGGGAAACCCACATTGTGTCGGTCCTAATCAAAGAAAATGAGAGTGGCTAAAGTCAAAGCTGGGAAGAATTCACGAGAACACAATTAGGATGAAGGGTCGTGGTGCACTTCCACAGTGGAATACAACTGGCCTGTGACCGGGGCTGAGGCTGTGTGGTGATCAGAGCTGAATCTCAGAACAGTGGAATACAACTGGCCTGTGATCGGGGCTGAGGCTGTGTGGTGATCAGAGCTGAATCTCAGAACAGGTCTTCTTAGTGAAGGCCGAAAGACCAAAATTTAACAGTTACAGTGCATAATCACATTTCTGTAAGAGTTACAGAAGATGAGAACTTGTTGTCAGTGACAGGGTGAGCCAGTTTGGCTGTGCTGAGATGGGCCATGAACAGGGAGGGAACTCGAAGGCACACAGCCCTGCGGGTGATGAAGACATCTCTTATCTTGTTTATGGTGGTATTTTCTCCAGTGGAGACACATGTCAGAACATGGAATTGATGCTTTATATGCTTGATTGTATGTCAATTGCCCCTCAGTAAAGCTGTTAAATAAAAAGTGCGTGAGTGAGGAACTTTATATTAGTTCTTACATTAAAAGAAAATGACCTCCACAATCCAGTGCTATGCAGATCTCAGTGACCCTTGCCAGAATAAATCTCCACTCATTCCTGTCCTAGTACAAGGTCCAAACCTTTACATCTCTCCTCCTAAGCTATGTGTGCAGGAGGAAAAGAACCCATTAGGGAAAGAGGAGCCCGGGCTCTGGTAGGAAAACATAGTGTAACCTCAGCAAAGCTGCTGATGGCAGTTAGTAAGTAAGTGTCACGTGGGAGGTGCATGCTGCCCCCTGAGCGCCTCCCCCCTCCCCAATTCCTGTTCGTTCTGCACATGGCTAAGCTGAGGAAGCTGTGCTGACACACCGAAAGAGGAACTGGAAATCAGGCAAAAGGGGTGTCCAGCCTTGTTCTGCTCTTCCTAGAAACCCTCCTCTCATTTTGAGTTTTGTGTGCAGACCAGAAAGTGCTGTTTCCACCTCCCGGGGCATCTCCCAGGTTGTCAACTATTGCTTCACTCAGATTGTAGAACATTTTTACAACAGGGGAAATAAACGAATATTGCCTTTCACCAAATCACAGGGCACCTTATTTATTTAGGGTGTACCTACTTCCCAGAGAAATTTCAAGCAAGTTATAAAACCAACCTCAACATAGAACAAGGTAACTAAAAATAGAAAAGACACTCAGCAGCCAGCCTCTTCTGGGGTGCCTGGGAGGTTACGGAAGACAAACACTGGAGTGGGCTCTAGATGACGTGTGGCCACCTCACTGGGTGACCTTGCACTTCAGTGAGGCTCTGCTTCCGCGTGCACAGCCAGGGACAATGCTGCCTCCACACATTGCTATCTCCTGAATAATCAGCACAGCAATTCCAGTCAGCACGGGGCGGCTATGGCAACTGGGCAATCTGCCTTGGGGAACCATATCTTAACGTGCAGCAGCCGGGGAAGCTGGTGACTTAACCCTACAGACCGAGAACCCTAGGGAACTGCCTCTCCACTTAAGGAGGAAAAGCTGATAGTGCCCCTGGAAGAACCTGCATTCACTGGTTGTTTGGAGAACAGAAGCGAGATCTTCTGCTCGGATTCCCAGCCATGCTGCAAGCAGTTCTGACTCTGGGGATCCCGCACCTGACCCTTAGGTGTGAATCCCTAAAGCTCCCACCAAACATCTGCTCACCACCAATGAGAGGGGCTCTTTGTACACACAGAAACATAACCAGTGTCCACTGTATTACCAATCCATATAAGGCAATTACGTGTGGGAAAGGCCAAGTTCAACTGGGCACGGCTCCTGGTTGTGTCCATGCAGGACCCATGGGGGAAGGGAAGTAAAAAATCTTGCTTGTGGCTGCAATTGCTCCTGTCTCAAACAAACGGTATGGTCAATATGGTGGCACATTCCTATAATTCCAGCATCTAGGAG
The DNA here is from genome assembly GCF_017639785.1 of Mesocricetus auratus. Lineage (NCBI taxonomy): Eukaryota > Metazoa > Chordata > Mammalia > Rodentia > Cricetidae > Mesocricetus > Mesocricetus auratus. The sequence goes on along the minus strand of NW_024429198.1, from coordinate 31,788,411 downwards.
TCAGAGGAAGGAGGATTTCCATAAGTTTGAGGTCAGCCTGGTCTATACAGTGAGTGTGAGGCCAGTCGGGGCTACGTTGCAAGACTGTGTCTGAAAAAAGCCAAAGTTCAGGAGCTGGGGAGATGGCTCATTCAGTAAACCCCTTGTCTTGGGAGGCATGAGAACTTCAGTACAGATCCTCAGCACCCATGGGAAAACTGGTTGTACTAGCATGAGTCTGTAATCCCAGTATTCAGGAGTCCAAGTATAGACAGGCTTGGAGCTCACTGACCAGCTAGTCTAGCCAGTCAGTGATCTCCAGGTTCATTGAGAGTTCTTGCTCAAAAATTAAGATAGACAGACATAAAGGGAGATATCCAATATAACCACATAGCCTGTGGCTTCCACACATGTTCATGTACACACACACACACACACACACACACACACACACACACACACACACACACCAGCACATACACACACTCACAGGCATAAAGGGATAGCCAAACATCAAGAACAAAACTCAAAATAACAACAAAATCCTTTATGGTGTGAAGGTGAAAACAGCTTCAGGATACATAGTGAGAAACAGCTGCAGGTTAAAGAGAGCCAGTCACCTGCAGGCTGGGTCTGGGCCCCTGGAGACATTTCTGTGGTGGGGCAGCCTTCTCTCTGCAGGGTTTCTGGGCCACCAGAAGATGAGGGTCCAGCCTGGATGGTAGGAATGGGGAAGGAATGCGTACGAGATTGAACTTCACGCCAGTGTGAACACAGGCTTGAGGCCTGCCGCACTCTGCAGTGGAACCGTGGCCAAGTCTGAGTGTCCTAACTTGCCCTGGGCTGAGGCTTGAACCACTGGAGTCTTGGACAGGCCGGTGCTTGCTAGTCTTGGAGGAACAGGAACCACAGAGGAGCTACAGGCTGTGGATGCTAAGCCATGAGCCATCCCGCTGTTCCACTACCTCTGCCACCAGCCTAGAAACCTGCCAGTGCTACAAAAATCTCCAACCTTAGAGTCATGTTGAAAAGTGGCACAAGGCCCCAGATAGAGACAGAAGAGTGCCAGGTAAGTAAGCCTCCACCTCAGCATGGCACCTAGAAGCACGTCCTCTCTGAGCTCTGACAGAGAAGCCAGGCAGAATGCTGTATGCAGGACATGGCGCAGCCAGGAAGCTGCCTCGGCGTCTGCAGCTACATCCATGGGGTGAGTGGGGTCAGAGGCTACAGACACTGAAGCTCTGAGAAGTCCTGGCTCCTCGTATCCTACTGTTTTCTCAAGCCCACAGCATGGGGAGGTGAGGCTGAGGAGAAGGCCGCAGGCTCTCATCCTTAACCCGCCTCACCCTTCCCAAGGGTGATTTTCTTTTCAGCTGTGGCTTCTGACTTCTAATCATAATTTCTGATAAAAATCAAATAGAGGGGGGAAAAACGACATGAGTAATATGATCCCAAGACAAATTAAAAAAAAAAGTGATCAGTAGAACAGAGTCCCCCTGAGCTCACTGCTGGTGGCCCTGAAGAGGTGACTGCCTGCCCCCTGCTGGCTGTGGCATAGTAGAGGCCCTTGGAAGGAGAGCCATTGGTGGCCCACATGCGCACACAGGCGATGTGATGGACAGTCTTGCTGAGAATATGGCAAGCTTTGTTGTGTATGTCGAGGCAAGTCTCTACCCCAGATCCAGCACTTCCAGACTCCACCATGAACAAACCCAGCCCTGCATAGACCTAGCCTTGCCCAGACTCTGGGCATGACTAGACACCACCCTTTGCATGTATCAATCAAGCGAATACTTAACAAAGATCTTCTCCCATGATTTTTTTTTTTACTGTACAGAGACTTTTTAGTGTAGATGCAGTCCCATCTTCAATTCCTGCTTCAATTCTACTGCCCTATATAAAAAACACTTCCCTGTTTTCCTCTAGCAATTAGTTTCTCATATTCTCCTCCCCCCGCCTTCCTCCTCCTCTTCTTATGCTGATGCTGCTCCTGCTCCCCCCTCTTCTCTCAGGGTTAGGGACAGAATACAGGACTTAGCATAGGTTAGACAGGAGGTTTTCCAGATATAGCCTGTCCTGAGTTTCAGATCTTATACTTTGGTATTTGATTCTGTATGTATGTATGCAGGCATGTAGGTATGTATGTATGTATGCATGTATATTTGGGCAAGATGAAAGATGGTGATCAAATTCCAATCTTCTACATATGAATACCCAGTTTCCCAGTATCACTTGTTGAAGATCCTGTTTTACCAATGTATATTTCAGGTGCCCTTGTTGAGATTCAGTTGGCTATAGCTTGGTGGGTTTATTCCCAGACTCCCTGTTCTGCTCCATTCATCTTCATGTCTATTTCCATGTGATACCACACTGTTTTTGTTACTCTTTCTCTGTTATGTAGCTTAAGACCAAGGATTGTGATGTCTCCAGCATGGCTGTTCTTACTCAGGATTGATCTTTGGGGGCTATTCTGATTCTGAGTGTCTTTATAAATGTTAAAATCAGTTTTCTAGTTTATGAAGAATGTCATTGGTGTTTTGATGGGAGAGTATGTTGATTATGCAAATTTCTTGGCAGTGTATACAGGAATAGCGTTGCTGCTAACTCACTAAACATGGGAGGCCTTTCCACTTTTTTGCTTCTTTATTTTCTTTCATCGGAATTCTTTAATTACCATTGTAGAGGTCCTTCAAATCCTTGGTTAAATTTATTCTTGGTTTTATTTTAATTATTTTTATGGTTATAGTAAATGTGATTGATGTTATGACCTTTTTTCTCAGCAAGTTTGTTATTGACATATAAAAAACATACTGGTGAGGGTGTGGGGATTGAACTCTCACACAAGGGTGCCGGGAACGTAAACTAGTACGGAGGACATTATGAAGGCCCCCAAAACACAGGAGCTATCGTGTGATTCTGCTATCTGCCTACATATCCAAAGGAAGTTAAATCATCACACTAGAGAGACACCTGCACACCTGCATTTGTTGTACTATTCTCAAGGGCTAAGACGTGGAGTCTGCCTGGGAAGGTGTCCATCGATAGAAAAATAGACAAATGAAGTGTCATATATAATGGAATATTATTAAGACATAATAATATTGACATTTTCAGCAAAATACATAAAGCCGCAAGACATGTTAACAGAGAGGTGTGGGGACACCAGACCTTGAGCAGAAACCCACTTCCCCTTCGGCCTGGGAGCAGGCATCTATGTAATGTTTACTGAAAACAATTCAGTGCTTTAGGGCTCAGATAGGGCTTGCTCACTGAAATACCATGCCTTTCACACCCCCTACGGCTAGATGCCTCTTCCTGTTTCCCTGTGGTGTCTCCCCGATTCTGGGGCCAGAGATTAGACCACCAGCCAGGAGGAAAGAATGGTATGTAAATGGATGGCAAAAGTCCTTAAAAAGGGAAGCTCCTTTTTCTTGGGGAGACTTCTCCTGAGAGCTCTCCTAAGCGGACTGGGGTCTCCTCCTAAGCTGACTTGGGAAGCATAAAGTTTTCTTAAAGCAACCGACCGGTCTCTGTGTCATCTATCCCGACCACCTCGCTATATTCTCGGATGCAGGCCGCACAGCAGGTGCGACAGAGAGGAGCCAGACACATGTGCACCTATTCTTGCTTATGTGGAGCCTTAAAATGTCAATCTGGATGTTGGAGTGTTTACTAGAGGTTGGAGCAAAGGAGGGAGAATGAACGGAGGCTGGATTTGATCAGTGCACACTGTGTACATGTGTGGAAATATCACACAGAATGCCACAAATGAGTATACTTAATACATGTCAATGAAAACAAAACAATTGAAGGGGACTGTGTAGTCAGGAGGAGTTGCTTCCTGTTCTCAGGAACTCTGAGGACCTCAGGTAAAGATTGGTGAGCAAGAGCCTTCAGAGGAGTTCTCATCCTTGAAACCCAGTTCTTCCTCCCTAGCTGGGGACTTGAGGATCAGGCCTGAGACCCTCCGTAAAATGATGGTTTCTGCAGCCTCTCTGATATTGTAGACTGTCCCCAAATGTTGGTATTCAGTTGGATTAAAGGGAATGATGAGGAAGAGAAAAATAGTATGGTTGCATCTAGGCTCAAGGGCAGAGTTCTCTCCCTGAGGAGCCAGAGTTCAGGAGGCCAAATGCTGAAAGGTAGGAAGAAGAGTCAAATCCCTGGAAGCACAGGCATCCCTGGTAGGTAAACATGCTCTTCCCTCACTTCCTCCAGGAAGACTACTTCACAGGCTGTATAAGACATCCTACAGCACACCTGTGCTCTGGGCTGACAGGGAGTGAGTGTGCCTGCAGCCTCTCCCATAGTCACCTCCCGTATTGGGTGGTCCTGTGCCGAGCACAGTTCTTTATACACACACAAGCCCCCGGAGCACCCTTGAGGCTGCTGTCAGCAATATTATAGGCAGGAGACCCGGCTCTCTGATCCTTTGTGACCCTGTACTTCCTCCAATATGGCAGCATGCTGGGAGGTCCTGGGTTCCTGACACACTTGGAGAGAAACAAGGTCTTCCAAGGGCATCACTCCACATACTTTAAAATGACCAACTAGCTTATCATTAACGGAACAAACATATGCAGACTTGTTAAAACAACAGCTTAGTAAGAACTGTGGGCTTCGGGGGAGGTAGGTTAGTGGAAAAGTACCACTGCACCATGCAAAGTCACAAAGGAAAAGCCTTACAGCAGATTAGTTTCACGTTTTAATACATTTAAATTAAACCAGAAGAAGCTGAGCACAGCTCAGAAAACTGAGCAGAGATTCATATGTAGGAAACAAAGTTCTGTAAGGACACGCTACGATCTCCTGCTACACTTGATCCAGTGCTGGGTAGCTCTTCTCAAACTTCACCCTCCAGCCCAACTGCCTCCAGGTTCCTTGCTGTGACTTCTCTGAATGTGTACCTATTCTTGTGGACAACAGCTGTAGATGAAATAAACTATTCTCTCTGAATTACTTTGATCATAGTGTCTATTATGTACATACAGGTACATATATGAATACATGAGTGTGGAGGAGGCCAGAGGTCAGAGGCCAGCCACCTGTTTTGGGATAGCGTCTCTCACTGGGGATTATAGCTTTCTGATTAGGGGAGGCTAGTTGACTAATGAGCCACCATTCAGCACTGGTGTTACAAGAGCACATTAACTTTTTCTCCTTTTTTTTTTTTCTTTTGGTTTTTCAAGACAGGCTTTCTCTGTAGCTTTAGAGGCTGTCCTGGAACTTGCTCCGTAGACCAGGCTGGCATTGAACTGACAGAGATCTGCCTGTCTCTGCCTCCTGAGTGCTGAGATCAAAGGTGTGCACCACCACTGCCTGGCTAGCACATTAACTTTTTAATGTGGGCTTTGTGGATCAGATTCAGGTCTTCATGATTGCCCAGTAAGTGCTCTGCTCATTGAATAATAATACAAACTAAAACATAAACAACTTCTGAAAAGGAACTCTGCTGACTTTGGATCCTGTTCCTGATCTAATGCCCTGCCACCACATAAGGGAGATGAAGAAGTTTCTGGGGAGCCAGTGCAGATCCATTGTAGACACAATAAGGCCTTTTTGGTCATAAGACAATACAGATGCAAGGTCCGCAGGAAATGAGATTGGGTAGTCTTATTGCAACAGAAGCAACATCAATGTGAACAGGACTGACTGGGATTGCGGGCAGGGAGCATGTCCTGTGATGAAAGACATTGGGAGACGGATGATACGTGGCCAGGTGGCATCAATAATTCTTTGCAAGTTAGGTAAAATCAGTCAGTTTTCACAACTGAAACTTGTAGAAACTTTGCTAGTCACAACTTGACTAGCAAAACTTTAAAGATGTGCAACACACGCTCAGTTGGATAGACAGAAGTAAAGCAATCCATTTCAGCCCTATAACTTCCCCCTAGAAAGGAGGACATGGCTGAGGGCTGGGTGATGCTAAGGCTTGCTCCTTCTCCCCATCTACTCCTTAGAATGCAGGAGCCTTCTTGCTGGAGATGAGATAGGAAGGACAACTGACCATATGCAAGGGACACGACCCTCTGTGCAGTTTGTACACAGATGGACAGCAGCCGGGCACAGGGCCCTTACCCAACTGTGGATAAGGGATTGCTGTACAGCATCTGTATGTACTCAGGGGCTACGCAACCCAGTGTAACAAGAACACATTTCACTTCAGTGTCCCCTCAAAAAATATCTAACAGGCTTCAAAGTGCAGCCCCCACTTTTTTTCCTGACCAGCTGAGAGATTGTGTGGACTGAGTGCCCAGAGGGCGTCTGGATCTCTGTGAAACCTTGAGAAAAATCACTGAGTGACAAGGGCCAATAGGTGCATATCAGGGCTTTGGAGATCCATCCCTGTATGGGAAGAGTAAGGCTACTAGACTATTCATGATACCTAGTAAGAAGAACATGAAAATAGAAAAAAGCTCTGTTAATGAACATAGAACAAAAACCTCAAGCCAGTGTAGGCTGCTTACCTAGGGCAGAGAAAAGAGCCACCAAGGTCCATGAAGTGGTGAGGAAGGGAGCCCGTACAGAGATCCACTGTAGACTGACCACTGAGTACCCACTGTTGTTCCAATGATGGAGAAGCTCTGGACCCAGGCCTGGGCCAGAAAGTGCCTGGGGGTAAACACTACCCACCAGCCAGGCCAGCAGAACAAGGACGCACAGAATGTCTGACTCCCATGTCCACATGTTGGGGAGTATGCTCCACAAGGTTGAGTTTCTACCCGAGCTTCTCCACAGGCAATCCTGATCTGGAAAGGTGCGTGCCCAGCTGCTCTATAGCTATCAGAGGGACAGCCGGCTCCCCCTCCTCTGCCTAGGCCCTCCCCTTTACTGACCACAGGCCCAGTCTTGTTCTAGGCAGCCCATGTCTCCTGCCGTCTCAAGACATCTCCCTACAAAGCAGCAGGCCACTTCCTCCAGGCAGGAGTTCAAAGCCTTTGCCCACTTCCCCGTCCTGGGAGATAAAAGGCCACCTGTCTGCAGAGATTAGTTACTGCTGTCACATAAAATAACAGTAGATGAAGAAGCAGGGTTTAATTGGCTCTTTATCAAGGGTTTTGGCCCCTGATAGGAGCACCACATGAGACAAGAGAAACTTCAGATAACACCCAATCCATGCCAACATCCACGTGCAGCCTCAGGTTTCTGAGACGCCCCTAGGGCATTTGCTCTTTCCAAACACTCCTCATCCTGTTTGGAACCCTCCATTCAAGTGGTTCCTGGTGCCACTGACTCTCCAACTTACTAACAGGTCAGGTAGCCTTACTGCAGCGTAAGCTCTCTGCCCCCATGGTCCCTAGAGGTATACCCTGCACAGTCAAGCCAGAGCATACCAGAAGAGGGGACAGAAACAGCACATAACCCGTTGCGTGGTCCATGAGAGATGGAAGGATGGTCACCCACATAGTCTGATGAGATGGGACCTTTGCTGAGGACAGCTGGCATCTTACTATCAGAGAAGTCTAATTCACAAGAGAGACGATGACTCATACTGAAATTGGAGAAACCCATGTTAGACCCAAAATGAATCAGAGTATGTGGAAATAAATTCTAGATGTAAATAACCATGTGTTGTGTGAGTATGCATGAATCTGAGTGTGCACATGAATGTGCTCCCATTTCTGGCCCGGGAGGGGCAGGAAGTAAAATGCCAGGTGCAGCAATCCACATCCAGTAATCATATCATGTTTTCTGAGATCATTCTCTACTAGGAGCATACTGGGCTGGGCTTGGTGGCACACACCTTTAATCTCAGCTCTTGGGAAGCAAAGGCAGGCGATCTCTGAATTCGAGGCCAGCCTGGTCTACAGAGTGAATTCTAGGACAACCAGAGCTACATGGAGAAACCCTGTCTAGAAAACAAAACAAAAAACAAACAAACAAAGAAGAGAAGGAGGAGGAACTGGAATCTCCGGAAAAGGTGAACTCCAGCCTAACATAGAAAGTTTGAGATGAGACAGAGTATCTCACTCCAAAGAGACAGGAAGCACTCAAAGGAGAGCAGCCTGTGAAAGAGGTGTAATGCCTCCCTACACCTCCACTGCCAAATAAAGTTCCATTTATCAAAGTGGATCATAATAGTCCTGCAACTTTTACCCGAGCAGCGAATTTCAGAGGAAAGAAGGTATTCGCATAGTCTTAGAGAACCTCCCACAACAGGCTTATGAACTCAACAAAATACCACCTTCATCCAGAGGATCCGTGACCGTGACCAATAGGATGTTGCCGGCGACATCAAGGGAGATGAGCACCAGTGCTGCTACGGAGACCTGACCTGAGGCCAGTCTCCAGGAGACATCATGACAAAATGGAGAGTGATCTTGCCCAGACACACTGAAGCCTGCGAGGGCGCAAAGGACAGCTACAGGCACTGCGTGGTTTTTCAGCAGGCTCTTTGTCAGGAACACAGGGAAGGACATTCTAGATTCTAAGCTCATGTCCAGACCTAGAGAGAAACGGGAAGGAAGGCCCCGAGCAACCTCTGGAATAGTCAGAAGGAATAGTTCCACCCTGTCTGCCTAGCATTCCTTACAAAGTAAAGTTTTTAAAACACATTATTTTTTAAAACCTTGCAGAGACGAGGGATAGGCCCTAAATTCCATCTTCAGTACTAAAAAAATCATCTTACAGATAAATGTTTGCATAGAAAAATACATACTTTCACTTCTGTTTCTGGTAATGTTAGAGAAAGCAGTATTAGATTTCTGTTAATGACTGGAACAAGCCATTTAAATCGTAAACTTAGATGAACTAAGTATAGCAAGTCAGGGACCTCCACAGAAGGAAAGGGTCTCCAGAGTTAGGGAAAGAGAACTTTTGGTGCACATGGTGCACAGGGAACTCTACTTTTGAAAACAAAAAATAGAGTCCAGTGATGTAGGTAAAACCGGGCCCAAGCAATAATTAAAGGGCAAAGGCCAATGAGTTCCTCAGTGGTAACTAACATCAGCGTGCATTCAAGAACTTTGGAGAAGCCCACTGGGTACACTCAGAGACTCACTTTGACTGCACTGTGGTCAGACCCTCCAGACAATGTCAGACATTTAATAGGACAGTACAGAAAGACCAGGGGTACATTTATTCTGATAAACATGACAACTTGCAAAATAAATAATTTTAATACTGCAATTTATCAAAATTGACATTGACAGAACAGACAGATTTAAAAATCCTGGATTTACTAAAATCTTGATTTGCTGTCAATCTTTCCACAAGCAAATCCAGAGTACGATGGTATTAATGATGAGTTCTGTCAAGTTGGTGAAGACACAATAGCAGCACTTAATAAATATTCCAAACTGTCTGGGAGAGAGATATTTCCAGCATGATTTGTGAGGCAGCTGTACTCTGATATCAAGAATTGTTTGTACTCTAATATCAAGAATCAGCAAAAAACTTTATGAAAAAGTTTCAGATCAACATCCAGCAAGAAACAGACACAAAACATTTGCCAGCAAAGCACCTGTAAGCAAAAGTAGAGGTTCTTAAGGAATCCAAGATTATGTTGCCATTTTACAATCAAATCAGTGTATTTTACTATATTAAAATGGGAAAATGTGCAATCTCAGTGGAGAAAAAAGAACATTTAATGAAATTCAAAATTTATACCAAGTGAGGGTTGGTAAGATGGCTCAAACTCCAGTTTGATCCTGGGAGCCCACAGTAGAAGGAGAGAGCCAAAAGTTGTCCATTGACCTTCACACAAACATACATGCACACAGATGCACACAAAATAAACGTAATTTTTAAAAAGTATGCAAGACAAAAATCTCTCGGCAACAAAAGGCATCGGTGTAAGACATCTAGCTGATATTGCACTGTTCACAATTCAGTGTTTCACCTGCAATGGGAACATAGCAAGGGAATCCACCTGAGTCATTTTACTCCACTTGTGGAAGGTCCTAGTGCCTTAAAGAAAGAAAGGCATAAAAAGAACACATTTTAGCAGTAAAAAGTGAAATTATTTCGATGGGCGGTGGTGGTGCATGCCTTTAATCCCAGCACTCAGGAGGCAGAGGCGGGCAGATCTCTGTGAGTTTGAGACCAGCCTAGTCTACAAGAGCTAGTTCCAGGACAGCCTCCAAAGCTATAGAGAAACCCTGTCTCGAAAAACCAAAAAAAAAAGGGGAAATTATTTCTATTTATTAGTATCGTTATTTATGTGAGAAACTTCAAAAGTTCTTCAAAACAGGAGCTTGAACTAATGTGGATTTAGTAGTATCTTAGAACGTACACAAGTTTTTTTCTATACGCTAGCAACAAATTTCAAATTATTCAGTCTACAAGGAGCATCACAACTATAAAATACTTTGACCTAATTTAATGAAAGATGTTTTGTATACCTGATTGGTTGAACGAGCATCTTTCAGGAACTGGAACTTTCACTAGTATTAAGATGTAACTTCTACCCAGACTTGTCTCTGGGTTCAGAATTACACTAAAAGTATCCCATGAGGTCTGAGATTGATCCAAGATGAGAGTAGGCTAGAGAGGAGGAAGGTAGACTTGGAGTAGGAATTGGAGGGAGCTTGATTAAAAAACAAACAAACAGTCCTTTAATCTCCCTAAGTGACAGTACTGAACGACGAGCAACGTTCTCCCTGCCAGTGGCTCCTAGAGGAACCCACCAGATGTTGTGAAATGAACAGAGGAACCCACCAGATGCTGTGAAATGAACAGAGGAACCCACCAGATGCTGTGAAATGAACAGAAAGCACAGAACGCATGACCAGGCCAGAGCCACACAGCCCAGGAGAGGAGACTCTGCGGTTTGGCTGATAATTTTTATTCTTGCTTCATACATTTGAGTGTCAGTTTTTCCTATAAGCATTGTGTTTGCTGGAGTGCTAAAGCAGGCTTAAGGAGTCCAGTAGGAACCAGTTAAGGGAGTGCCTTTATGAATTCTGAGTTGAGAAAACCCTGATGATCCCAGCCTGTGCCCTACCTGAAAGCACAGCTTCTCATCTGTGGATCATAATGTCATATGAAGACAGATAACTGAATATGGGGACTGCAAACTAAATCGGCAATAGTAAAAGGTTGCAGAAACACAATTCTTACAACTTATTCAAAATCAAACATATTCTGTACGTGGGGTGTGTTTGCCAGTGCTGACCCGTGTTGCACTGCCCAACCTCACTGCAGCCTTGATTCTGGAAAAAAAATGTGTATTTTGCACTGTGCAAGCCATCATATCACACAACACTAAGAAATGCTGCCTATTAATATCTTGACTAAGATTGAAGATTACTGTATGTTATGAGTTGCTACATTTTTGCCATGCATATAGAGATTTCTACTCTTCAAGAAATAATTGTTTAATTATAGAAAACACTTTTAGCATTTTGACTGGGCCCTCCTACATCAATCAGCAATTAAGAAAATACCCCACAAATATGCCCACAGGCCAATACGATGGATGCAATTCCTCAACTGAGACTCCCTCTTCACAGGTGTGTCTAGTTTGTGTCAGGACAACAAGACTTAATTCTGACGAACACATTGCTTTATGTCCTGTACTGTCAAGTATTTAGCAAGATTTAATTATTCATTTAAAAATAAAAATCACATCTCATTAGTGTATGATTTTTTAACAGGTGCTTAATTATGTATACTATGCTAGACTTTGTTGACTCCCCGATGAAGGTCTTTCCCCCAGTGAGGAGTGGGTGGGAGGTGGGAAGGGGGAGAGGTAAGTAGGAGGGGAAGAAGTAGGGGAGGGAGAGGGAACTGGGGTTGGTATGTAAAATGAAAAATAAATTTTAAATAAAATAAAAATTATATATACTAAAGAATTGTTTTTAAATGAGATTTTTTATGTTTTATCATCATAAAATATTCAATTTACACAACACACACAAACATGTATCCAGGTTTGTGTGAAATTTTTGTGTGAAGAGTCACAAGTTTACAACATTTAAGAAACCCTGTCCTTGGGATGGGAAATAGCTCAATGGGTAAAGTACCTCTTGTGTAAACATGAGGACCTGAGTTTGGGTCCCAGCACCTATATTAAAGCTGAATACAGTAGTGCATAGCTGTATCCCAGTGCTGAGGGTCTCCTGTGATCAGATATTTCAGTCTTCCTTTATGCTGTATAACAATTAGTCTCCATTCTCTTCTAGCCACATCTAAATATCTTCTCTCTGTATCACACACGGGCATAATTAAAACAAATGGGATCCAACCCTCCTACAACATCCCATAATAAAGACCCCGATCACCTCTTTTCAAGGGGCAATGATTTAGTCCTTATATGACTCCTCATTAGCTCCAGATATAGGTTACTACCATGTGTATAGGGCACTCACCAACACTTCAGCTATAATCAGATTAAAGTACTCTCGTGCCTTTCTTAACCATGAATAATATTTGCTCTGGTAGTAAAGTCCTCTTTAAAATGTCACCTTGTAATATCCCAATATCTCTCATTAAAATTATTTCTCAGACTGGCCTCCCATATCTCTTCAAAGCTATAATAGTCCTTTCTTTATTTTCCTGAACGCTCATTCTACAGCTAGATCTGTGGGAAATAAATACTTCCTTCATTCCTCTTGGAGACTTCAGTCAGGAGAAGGTGGACTATGTTAACTAGCACCCCAGTTCCCTGTTAAAACACTTTGCCGGGATCTTGCCTTACGTGGAAGGTAACATTACCAGTTGTGCTCCTCAGAGTTCATGTAGATCAGTGGTTCTCAAACTTCCTAATGCTGTGATGATCCTTTATTGCAGTTCCTCATGTTGTGGTGACTCCCAACCATAAAATTATTTCGTTGCTACTTCATAGCAGTAATTTTGCTATGGTGATGAATCATAATGCAAATATCTGGCATACAGGATATCTGATATGTGACTCCCAAAGGGGTCACAACCCACAGGTTGGGAATTGCTGATGGATCCTCTTTCAGTTGAAGGCCCTTTGAGATGCTTCGGTGGGTTCTCTTTTTATGTTTAGGTAGGTTCTGAGATGAAGAGACCCAATCTTTAAGTCAGTTATCTCTAGACTCAACAAATTCCAATGAAGTATCCACGACTAAGGACTACAGAAATACTCTCCTAAGGAAACACCTCCACTGACCATGGAGAGGCCAGCACACAAGTCTACTAAGTAAGCAGTTACGCTTTACTGTTTTCTCCTCCCTTGTTGAAAAGTCACTCCTCACTGCCTGTATTCAGTCCTATTCGACCCTTGCTTCCTTTATACAGCCACAATGAAAACTCTAGATCATGTGCTGAAGCACTTATGTTACAAAAATCATTGTTTTCTATTGGTATGACCATTTAGTTTCCACTTTTATTCCATCTATAGCCCTAGAGGACATCATTTAGCATATTCAAACTATTACTAAATATACTTAGAAGGCTTTAGATGACATCGCTCAAGAAATTTCTCTTCTTTTAAAGTTTCTTATAACGTATACGTGTGTGTGTGTGTGTGTGTGTGTGTGCGATGTACATGTGTGAGTACTGACACATGTGTCACAACAGACGTGTGGAGATGAGAGGAAAACTTTGAGCAGTCGGTTTTCTCCTTCTACCATGGGTTCTGGAGATTTGTCTCAGGCCATCAGGGTTGTAGGGCAAGCACTTCTACCCACTGAGACCTCTCCCCAGCTCTTGCTTCCCTTTTTAATTCTGAAGCCCAACTGATGAAAATAGCAATTATAGAAAACCATATAGTGCCAGGCGGTGGTGGCGCACGCCTTTAATCCCAGCACTCGGGAGGCAGAGGCGGGCAGATCTCTGTGAGTTCGAGGCCAGCCTGGTCTACAGAGCAAGTTCCAGGACAGCCTCCAAAACAAATACAGAGAAACCCTGTCTCAAAAAACCAAATAAAAAAATCATATATCTTTAGGGCCGGGGAGATGACTCACCTGGGAAAGTCTGCCACTTTACCAACTGAGGACCTGGATTCTCTGCATTCTCAACACCCATATTTAGTTATTTTTTGCTTGTTTGTTTTTGCTTTGTTTAGGTTTAACGTGTAACCCAGTGCTAGCAATGCTAGGGACTCAGCTATTAGGAGGATCCCTAAGGCTTGATACTCTTGGTTGAATTGCAGAGCCCCAGGTTCACTGAGAGACAAGAGACTCTGCCTCAGAACGCACAAAAACAAGTGGAGCCAAGTGTGGTGGCACACACCCTTAGTTCCAGCACTGGACGCAGAGGCAGGCAGACCTCTGTGAGTTCATGGCCAGCCTTGTCTGTGCAGTGAATTTTAAGACACCCAGGGCTATGCACAAAGACCTGTCAGGTCCAAAGGGAACCCCAACTCCCCAAAAGGCAGTAGATAACCTACGTGATTTCCACTCCCTGCTTCTCTAGTCCTGGCCATGACCAGTCTGCCTCTTTTTCTCTCTTCTCTAGACTCCTCTAGATGCCTCTGGTTGTTCACCTACAATAAAAATCCTTCCTCTACTCATGGAGCACTCATTTCAGCAGCTTCTTTACTGAGACTTTGCTTACAAGACCATTTCTCAAAATAAAATAATAAATAAATAACTAAATAATTGGAGAGCAATTGAGGAAGATACCTGATATCAACCCCTGGCCTCTACATACAAGTGCACACATGTGCTCATGCACACTTCCCTAAACACACACAAACAAAACAAAAAGAGTACTCCTAAGACTGCTCAGATGGGCACTCATACTATTATCAGGGTTAAATGCTATGTGTATATTTCTGGTAATTCCACAAATGTCTCATCCACTTTACAAGATCTATAAAACCAGAGTCAAACCTTCTGGAGAAAAGTCTTACAACAGAACCTTCAGATTTTCACTGAAGAGGTGATTATTTATATTTAATCTCAGCGCTAAGTATATTAGTCTTTTTACCTGTGTGCACCACCATTGCTGTAATTTCATCTCCTCTTATGCTCAGCCGATTCACCCTCTTACGGCCCTATGGCATTATAATCCTGCAACCTGGGTCCTCTTGATCATTTCAGAGGGCCTAAAAATGAACAAGAGTGAAGACACTGAATGTTAGCACTGCCCACATTCCAGAACCAGGTGCTCCCCCGTCCCCTACCCCACCCTCAACCATCATGATTACCAAAGGCCAATATGACAAGTTGCATGGCACCACTATCGTGTATTTTTCCTATGTGCATGCTCCATACTCCACCCCCCATAAAGCCTGCACTATCGTGGCCTGTTCCCTCTCTCCCCCTCTACCTCTCCCTCTGCCACCTCAAACTCTCTCTCCTTTCTCTCTCGATTATCCTTACACAGAGGCTGGTTTACTGGTGAAGAACAAAGGCATACCATTGTCCCCTCCTTAGGAGTTGATTCAAATGGGCCTGTCAACCACCTGGATAAGAAAAGTCCCCTCGGGAAAGCTGTCCACTCTAGATACTTTAAGAAAATAGTTGATTCCGTGGGTTTTCTTGTGGTGTCTTTGATCTCTCTGGCTCCTACAATCCTCCCTGTCCCTCTCTGCAGGATTCCCTGAGCTCCACCTAAGGTTTGACTGTGGATCTCTGAGACTGAATTGACAATCAGGGAGCCTACATGGGTCTGAAGGCACTCCAAATGTATGTTATGGGTGTGCAACTTCACGTTCTTGTGAGACTCTAACAGTGGGAGTGGGGACTGTCTCTGACTCTTTTTTGACTGCTTTTGGGACCCATTTTCTTCCTACTGTGTTGCTTTGTTCAGTATTAATATAAAGGGATGCGTTTAGTTTTATTGCAACTTGACATGCCATATTTGGTTGATATCCCTGGGAGGTCTGCCATTTTCTGAAGGGAAACAGAGGAGGAACACTTCTGGGGGAGAGAGGATGAGGGGGACACTGGGAGTAGAGGAGGGAGGGAATACTGTACCTGGGATGTAATATATAAGAGAATGAAAAATTAGAACGATGTACCACATTTTCTTTAACCATTCTTCCGTTGAAGGACGCCTAGGTTGTTTCCAATTTCTGGCTATTGCAAATAAAACTGCTGCTGGGCGGTGGTGGCATACACCTTTAATCCCAGCACTTGGCAGACGAATCTAAGTGAATTTGAGACCAGCCTGGTCTACAAAGGGAATTCCAGGAGAACCAGGACTTTACACAGAGAAACCCTATCTCAAAAATAAAATAAACAAACAAAAACAAAGCTGCCACGAACACAGTTAAGCAAGTGTCCTTATGGTAGGATAAAGTATCCTTTGGGTAGATGCCCAGAAGTGGTACATCTGGGTCTTGAAATAGCCATATTGATTTCCAAAGTGGCTGTACAAGTTTGCACTTCTGCCAGCAATGGAAGAGTGTTCCCAGTTGCTCTCCTTGCCAGCTTAGGCTATCAGTTGTGTTTTTAATCTTGGCCCTTTTGACAGGTGTAAGATGGACTCTCAGAGTCATTTTGACTTGTATTTCCCTGATGTCTAAGGGACATTTCTTTAAGTGCTTTTCTGCCCTTTGAGATTCTGCTGTTGAGAATTTTCTGTTTAGATCTGTACCCCATTTTAATTGGATTATTTAGTTTTTATGTCTAGTTTCTTGAGTTCTTTATATATTTTGGATATTAGCCCTCTGTCAGAAGTGGAGTTGGTGACGATCTTTTCCCATCCTATAGGCTGCCACTTCGTCCTATTGACTGTGTCCTTTGCCTTGCAGAAGCTTCTCAGTTTCATGAGGTCCCATTTATTGATTGTTGCGATCAAAGTCTGAGTCTGGGGAGGGGGAGTTGGTAGAGGGACAGAGTACTGAGAGAGACCACTAGAATGGGGGGCATTTCAG
This sequence comes from Mesocricetus auratus, assembly GCF_017639785.1. Taxonomy (NCBI): domain Eukaryota; kingdom Metazoa; phylum Chordata; class Mammalia; order Rodentia; family Cricetidae; genus Mesocricetus; species Mesocricetus auratus. The sequence continues at coordinate 31,771,697 of NW_024429198.1, read as the reverse complement.
AGTGAGCTAGAAACCTAATGCAATGGAAACTCCCAGGAATCCATGAGGGTGACCCTAATGAAGACTCCTAGTAATGGTGGATATGAAACCTGAGCTAGTCATCTTATGTAACCAAACCAATGTCTAACATAATGGTCATCAGAGAAGCTTCATCCAGCAATTGATGGCAACAGATGCAGAGGCCCATAGCAAATCATTAGACTGAGCTTGGTGAATCCTGCAGAAGAGAACAGGGAAGGATTGTAGGAGCCAGAGAGGTCAAGACATCACAAGAAAATGGGCCACAGGATCAACTAACCAGGGAGAAACTGAACCAACCATCAGGGAGCCTATATGGGTCTGACCTACATCCCTGCATATATGTTAAGGTTGCGTAGCTTGAAGTTTCTGGGAGCAGGCACTGTCTCTGACTCTTTTAGAACCCTTTTCTTCCTACTGGGTTTCTTTGTCCAACCTTCATATGAGGGGTTGTGCTTAGTTTTATTATAACTTAATATGCCATGTTTGGTTGATATCCCTTGGAGACCTTCCCTTTTCTGACAAGAAAGGAGAAGTGAATCTTGGGGAGAGGGGATGTGGAAGGGGCTACTGAGAGGAGAGGAGGAGGGCAAACTATGGTGGGAAAGTAATATATGAGAGAAAAAGAAAATAGTACAAAGCCTATCTAAGCACACATGCCAGCATAATGGCACTTGGCTCATTGTGCACTGTCATCCTTGAGAGTGCCTCCTGCTGTTCTATAACAAACTGCCTTTCTTCTGCACCACACTCTGAGACTTGTCTGAACTCATTCAGCAGAGAATTCAAGGACCAGGGAGACAATGGGAAGTCAGAGTGAGATCTTATCCCCAAGTCCGTAAAATGCCATGGGCAGCTTGCTGGAGTATCATGGGACCAAGCAGACGTAGCCAATTTACCTCAGGACTGTGGTAAAGCATGGGGATGCCGTTATTCTTGACACCGAGATCTCCCACAGAAGCATGTCATAGCTTCTTCTTGTGTGCTCAGCTCAAGTCTCTACCACCTGGTGAGAAGGTAATCCCATATTGTCTGACTTCAGAAACTCCAGGCTTGCTGTATCTAGACTCCCAGCTGAGTAGGTGGTCCTCATCTTCATTTAAGATCTTGATCTACTTCCTTGCCTCACTGGATTGAACTTTAGGTAACACAATTAGATGCATGCTGTCTACCCTAAAGACTTAAGACTCCTGAACTATCCCTTGACATGAAAGCGAAGATGTCAATCATCCACAGACCTCAAACTACCAACTCATTTCACCTAAGTCATCCAGTATTGCAAAGAAGCAAATCGCTGGGAGCTTGACAGCTTAAAATAGGCATGAGCCTTCATGAAGCTTTACAAGGAACCTGGTAGAGACACGAAGGGCTGGTTCTGTGATAGCATTTTATGTAGCTGTGTTAACTCTGGGTAAGGTGGTGGACCACTGCAACTTGTGTATTTTCCAGGTCATGTTCATGAGGCTGACATAGACACTGAAAACTCTCCTGAGGCCACCAATGCTGGCAATCCAAGAAAGCATTCAGGATGTCACTATAGTCCTACACAGCTGTATCTCAGATGACACCCACCACATTTGGTATCTTTAAATGGTTCCAAAGTCTAGCCCTGATGTGATGACAGATGGCCACACACTCATGAGGTTCCTGTAAACAGGACCAGGATGGAGCTGACAGTATCTGGTGGGTTTGCTTTGCTCTGAGTAAATGCTGATTAGATGCCTAATGTGTTTCTAGACCTTGAAAATGACAGTCATTCCTCATTCATGACTTCATCTTCCAAAGGCTATCCCAAAGTCAAGTGTGACATAAAGATAGCCAAAGAAAATTTTCAGAAATAATTTTTAAATTGCACTCTTTTCTGAGAGTTGCTTGAATACACGACTATACATACCATGGTAGTTAATCTGACAACTAAGATAGCTAGTCTATAATTAATAGGCATCAGTATCTGTAGTGAGAACATGCTGTACTAAGTCTTGATTCTTGTTCAAGACTGCAAGGACAGAGCTGGGCAGCCTGCAACTCATGTGGCTACTCAAGGCAGCTTCCTAATGAATGGGGATTATCTCAGCAGCTTGTTTCACTATCTCATCACAAGGGCTCCACAACCTGCCACAGATTCCCATGAGGAAGTAGAGGCTAAGCACCATACAGGGAGGTCCTGAGGAGGACACTCACAAGAGGTATGTTGTGGCATATGGTCACGATTGCTCTATCTTACTGTTGTTGTTACTCTTTCCCTGTGTCTGATATATACATTAACCCTCACCACACACACACACACACATACACACACAGAGGAAAGAACACGGTATGATTTATGACACGCTAGTACTAGCTGAAGCCCTATGCATCCACTGAGACTCTTGGACATATCCCCATGGACAAGGGAGATAACTGTGTATTGTTGAATCTTCCTATTGTTGCAAAAGGGACTTCTCTTACCAAGATGAACAGAGGGTTGACACAAGTAGCTAGTGACAGAGCTGTCAATCATGAGACCATACCAAAATTTATGGAGAAACCTCTTCATGACAAACTCTGGCCAGGGAGTCACGTATGACTGGAGAGAGAAGAGTCTGGTCCTGGTTGTTTTTTCGTTTTCTGGTTTTTGTTAACTTGATACAAGCTAAAGTTATCTGAAAAGAATGCCTTCATAAAACTGATTTGTGGGCAAGCCTGTAAGGCATTTTCTTGGTTAGTGATTGAAATGTGAGGGGCCTGTCCATGTGAGGGGTGGTCATGGGGTATTTAAGAAAGTAGTCTGTGCAAGCCTATAAACAGGGTTCCTTCATGACTTTGGCTTCAGTTCCTGCCTCGAGTTCCTTCCTTGATTTCCCTCAGTGACTGAGCATGACCTGAAAGTGTAAGCAGAAGTTAACCCTTTCTCTTCAAATTTATTTTGGTCACTGTGTGTTATCACAGTAATAGAAACCCTAACTAAGATGAAGCTAAACACATAAGCACAGGTATGTGGGTTTTGGAGGCTACCAAGCAGAAGACTACACACTGGGTAGCTGAGGAGGACAGACATTCACAGTTCTGAGCTGTATCTCATCAACACACTGTCAGGGCTCTAGAGTGGAAATTGCACCAGCCTCTCCTTGGTATCTACAGATCATCTACCCTTTGTATTTCTATGTGTCCAAGTTTCACTCCTCAAACTCAGACATTAGTCACAGGCCCAACCTTATTCAAGAGAATCCTCTTAACTTGGTTACACCTGCGAAGACTATTTATAGACAAAGCCTGGGTGTTGGGATTTGTGGGATTTAAATTTAATTTATCTATTTATTTTTGTGTGTGCATGATGGAGTGAGGGCATACTACCTGGTGTTTGTGTGGAGGTCAGAGAGCAACTTTTTGAGTTGATCCTCTCCTTCCACCTTTATATGGGTTCTGGGAGTTGAACTCGGGTCATGAGGCTTGCTCAGCAACTGCTTACCCCTTGAGTCATCTTACAGTTCTCAGGGCATTAAGATTTGAATGAGTTATTAATGAGGACACGGACCTATAGAGTGCTATCTCTTGAAAGAGAATGGGTGGCTGCCTTCCCTTAGGACCCCTTCTGCTCTTTCTAAAATGCCACAGTAACCAATCAACCAACTCCCACAGCTCCTATCAATCAGAGAGCATCTGTCAAAACCTGCTTGCTACTAGATGAAAGATCTTGTACCAAAGTTCCATGAATGACAAGTGTTCAATAAAAATTGATTTGAGAAAGAGATTAAATTACTTAAATTAATGCCAAGGAAGTAACTGGAGAGAAACTAAATATTCCCTATGGGCTGGAAAAAGAGGCGTACAGTAGAATATTAAAATTCCCAGTCAAGCAGGGCATGGTGGCTCACACCTTTAATTTCAGACTCAAGAGGCAGAAACAAGATCTGTTGTGTAAATGGATACTCCATCATATAATTAAGAGGAGGCTTTTTATTGTGGAAATGATAGAGAGAAAACAGCCAGAGACATCTGGAAGAGTCCAGAGCATAAAGAGAAACAAGTAGACTGAATATGGCCAGAGATATGTGTGAGAGACAGGAAAAAGCAGGGGAGAGAAAACAGTGGGAGAAGCAGCAGGGAGGGAGGGAGGGAGGGAGGGAGGGAGGGAGGGAGGGAGGGAGGGAGGGAGGGAGAGAGAGAGAAACCAAAATAGCAGTGTTATAAGAAGAATGAGTAGGTGGGGGTAGGAAAACCTGTGGTTGGAGAGTTTGAGGAAGGGTAGGCATGTACTTTCAAATACATAACAGGTGCCTGTGATACTTAGGGGGAATGGAGACTAGTATGAGCTCTGATATGCTAATAGGCACCACAGGTAGTCATCTGCTTCTCCTGCCAGAGGTAAGAGAAATGACTCTTTTTGGCAGATGGGAACCAGTTTCACAAGTTCCTGGGAAATGCTGGCTTTTATCTAACTGCCAGAAAACCTCCTATAGTCCAGGTTGAGCTCATTTCTGGATATTTGGACTGACTCCTAGAGTTTGCGGAATTGGAGTTTCCTTTGGACCTAACATCTGTGAGTTTGAGGCCAGACTGGTCTATAGAGAGAGTTCCAGGCCAGTCAAAGCTACATAGTGAGACCCCATCTTTTAAAAATTCCACATATCATTATATCATAAAAATAAACGCTTTTGATTTGGGCAGAAGAAAGCATCATAGGCCACGTACCATACTGACTACCCTAGCTGCTTTAGTCCACATATACTCTATGTATTCTAGTTAAACCACATCAACAGTGGAGCTGATAGCTACAGTGAATTTAAAATGCAATAAAAACTTTTGAATTAAAAAATCCAAACCAGCCGGGCGTTGGTGGCGCATGCCTTTAATCCCAGCACTCGGGAGGCAGAGGCAGGCGGATCTCTGTGAGTTCGAGGCCAGCCTGGTCTACAGAGCGAGTTCCAGGACAGCCTCCAAAGCCACAGAGAAACCCTGTCTCGAAAAACCAAAAAAAAAAAAAAAAAAAAAAAAAACCAAACCAATGGTTGGGAAGATAGCTCAGTCTGAAATGCTGGCTGTGTTAAATATGAAGACCTGAATTTGGATTCCTAGCACCACCCATCCTCACCCCACCCTGCAAAAGCCAAGAAGAGCAGCATGCATTTGTAACCTCAGCACTAGGAAGGTAGAGATGGATGGATCTCTGAGGCTTTCTGGTCATCCAATCCAGTCAAGTTGATAAGCTACAGGTTCAGAGAGAGAGGGGGGGGGGGGGTAAAGAGACAGAGATAGTGACATTAAAAAATGAGATGGAGGAAAAATAAGATGAGAGAACCCCCCCTCTACCTTTGACCTATATATACATGCATACTCACTCACACAAATAAGAAGAAAAAGCTAAACCAAGAGAACAATCAAGCCAGAGTAGTGTGTCTGCAAGCATACAAGAAATTGAAGAAAAAATAAGAACTATGTGGGTCAGCCAAACATGTTTCAGAATCTGGGGTATTGCTGGAGTTTTCTTGTCCTGCCAGCTGTTCTGTCCCAAATAAACACATGGACGCTATATTAGCTATAAAACTGTTGGTTGATGGTTAGGGCTTCTTACTGGCTACCTCTGTCTTAATTATTAACCCATTTCTATTAATCCATATATTTCCATGTGGTCTTGGCTTACTGGAGAATGACCAGACCTGTTACTCCTTTTGTGGCTACATGGTGTCTCTTCAAGGTGCCTCTCTCTGGTTACCTTTCCCAGAATTCTCCTTGTCTCCTAGTCCCACCTATCTTCCTGCCTCTATTGGCCAAACAGTGTTTTATTCATCACCAATAAGAGAAACATATCTATATGGACATGCCCCTATCACTGGGGCTCTGCTAATCTCCAGGCAGAGAGGAGGGTGCTGGCAGGGCACAGATCTAAAAAGGAAGGAAGAGAGAACACATGGGATTTTCCCCTTTACTTGTCCCTTGCTTTGAAGTCAGTTTTGTCCAACATTCACACATCTGTCTGGAGTTTATATTTCATTGGTGTTTGTCTTGTGCGCCTTTCCCATTATCCTTAAGTAGTCCAAATCATTATATTTAAAATAGTTTGCTTGTAGGTACCATACAGATGAGTCTTTAGAATATATATGTTTGAAAAGTGTTCCAACATTGAACTTACATTACATATAAATTTTAGGGACACTGAAACTAACAAAAATTAGAAAAGTCTGTATCAACCAAATATGAGCCACAAACCCTGGAGTAACAAAACAGATGTTAGAGCAGGCAAAGGGCCCAGGTCATGAGAGAGGCACCACAGACCATTTACCAGGATGACACCGTAAAATGTGGGCATGGCTAACAAGAGGCTATAAAGTGTCATCTGGGCTGAAGGGAAACAGTTACATTAGTACTAGAGACCTTAGGCTCTTACAGGATCAGTTCAGCCTACAGGCCAAAATACCCATAAGCAATGCAGTGCTTTTAATGAGGCTAAATTAATTTCTCACAGTTCTGGAGCCCAGAAGCTCAAAGTCAAGATGGCATAGATCTGAAGTCTATGAGGCCTCTTCTTAGATGCTATCGTCTCCCTGGGGCCTCTGCTCTGTTCTCACGGCTTAGTGCCCAGTGTCTCCTCCGGGGACGACCCTTGACCCTCTATCTCTCCTTTAACATTCATTGCCTCTTCAGAGCCCACCTCTAAATATAGTCACACCAGTGTGGCAATGGTATGGCACACCAGCCCTTTCCACTCCCCTCAGTAATCCCACGCAGATTGGAAGAGTATCAGGTGTGAGTGGCACTGAGAACCCACAAGACACACTTGGTTTTATGGATCTCACCACTGAAGACCCACACACATTTACCTATAAGTACACAGGGGCTTTTTGCCTTGATAGACCCTGCCTTTGGTCACACTGCATGCCCTGACATAGACAGAAAGTGGAAGCTAGCAACAAACTTCCCAGACAAACCCCAAATATGCAGAAGTTGAATATTAGTCTAAATAATCAGGCCCAAAGAGGAATAAAATCATTTTCCAGGATGAACATAAAATATAACTTATCCAAATCAAACAGTGCTTAAAGGAAAATTCATTAAATAATTGTTTCTATTAGCAGTATTTAACTACTGAACAAATTTAGAATAAAAGATGTTTATATTGGAAACAAAAGAAAGTTTCCATCTTAAATTACTTTAATTGCTTTTAGAAAAAAATGAAGCTAAGATCAAGTAGAGGGATAGAAATAATAAACATAAGTGAAACCGATGGAATTTAAAATAAAGACAATAAGGAAAATCAAGGAAATGAAAACTGTTTTCTTTATGTAGCCCTGGCTGTCTGGAACTCACTCTGTAGACCAGGCCAGTCTCAAACTCAGAGATCCACCTGCCTCTGCCTCCTGAGTGCTGGAAACAAAGGCGTGTTCCACCACTGCCCAGATGGAGGAAGAGTGGAAAGAGAAGGAAAAGATTCCATTTTCAAACCTACATACACTTAGCAAACTGAGAATTGGAAGGAACTTCTTAAGCTGGTGAAATGTATCAATTGAAAAATTTACAGCCAACATTGACCTTCACTGTGGTAGCAGAAACTATGCCCTTTCTCCCAGGCCTGAGGTCTGCTCTTATCACACATTGCAAACAGCAGAAATAATCCCAGCTAGTGTCACAAAACAAGAGGTGCCAAGGCTCATAGGCTGCAAAGGAGGAAATGAAACCGTTTGTCTGTTAATGGCATCACTGTTTAGAAGAGTGTAATTCCAAGGAATTAGCAATAAGACAAGCCCTGCTAAAACTAGTTAGGCAAGGTCCCAAAGCCCAGTGTTGACACACAGAAACCCATCTCTGCTTTATTCACAGGCAGGGAGCACACAGGGATCACAGCTCAGAGTTCAGTGCCATCCCTCATGAGAAGGATTAAAATACGTTCATCAAAGGACATGAACGGATGGGTGCTCAGCATTGTTAGTCACAAAGGCAAAAACTCTAAAGCAATAATGTGATGCCACCCATCCAGGAGAGAGCACAAAAGACAAGAAAGGGAGACAGCCTTGCCTTGGATCTAAACAAGAGGAAATAGCTCACCCCAAAGAGAAACCAGCTCATGACTCCATGGTTCATGAGAAGAGGTAGAGTATGAGGCTCTTACTCAAGTGCAGTTAACGTGTGACCTTTGAAAAACACTGGGTCACAAGTATTGATTACTTGCTTGTTCTACTTCTTGAAGTTCCACTCTGAATCTTCAATTTTTCTTCAAGCCCCTAAGGGTTTCTATTCAAGAGTATTAAACTAGTCATTTAATTCTCTGTGTAACTAATGTGATATTCATCTTGAAAAGCAAAATAAAACTAAGTATGTGACATAGCTGCCCTTTGCTTCAGTATAGTGCAGGTTGACACAGGCGTAGAGAAAGACCAAATGCAGTGAGTGATTAGGTAAAGAAATGGGTCCCAAGCAAGAAGACACATGAGGTGGAGTCTGGATCCTCACTTAGCAATGGTTGTGGTGGCGGCAAATAAGAGAGGTACATAACCCCATCCCCAGTCTGTGTGACAACGGCCACCAAGTTGCCTGGATCCTTCTTTGATGGGTGGCTCCCCAAGTCCGTGGCACCCTCCTGGTCAGCCTGGTTTGCCCTGCCTCATTCAGCCTCATTCTGACCTGCAGCTTTTTGAGGTCTGTGATCCCTTCCTGTCATTAGCTCTTCTTCAAGGGCTTGGCACACTTCACGTCCTAGAATAGGACCTAGAGCCTAGAGGATTGCAACAGACACGTGAGCGCAAAGGGATGAAGCCCTTCTTAAAGACTAAGCCAGCAAAGGTCTTGGGCTCTGACACAGAACACCCGCCTTTCAGAGGAAGCCAAGAAAGATAGCAGTCAGGGAACAAGGCCAAGGGTCAGATGTTGAGGCTGCGTCAGGACCCTGAAACTGGGTGGAGACATTGGCAAGGGTGAGTCCTCCTGTGATGGAACTCCCCCCGTTGCACCCCCACCACACACACAATGACCCCTTGCCAGGTGGATCAGCCTGCCCATGCCTGCATTGCATGCTTTTCCATTTTCCCTGTGGCTTCATGTCACACTGTGCATCCCACCTTGGGGTTCAAAACATCAGTGGGGCCGGCAGATCAAGAGCCAGTTGCTAAACACACCCCTTGAAGTTGCTGGGAATTCAGGTGTGTGCTGGCTGGCCCTGCTGGTGGACCAGGTGTGGGTGACTTAGGACTTCAAAGGTCTGGGCAGGAAAGAGGTTGTGAGCTCAAATAGGTGAGTCAGGCCCATTGTTTCATATATCTGAAAAATCAATTGAGTCCAAAGTAAAATGTGTATTTAACCGGCAAAAGTGTATGGCTAATTGATTTTTAAAAGATGTGCTTCCTGATCCTTGATACCAAAAAGGACTTGAGATTAAAAAACAAAACAAGACAAGACCAAAAAAAAAAAAAAAAAAGACAAGACAAAACAAAACAATACGCAAGGACAGAGTTCTAGAAACAGCTATCTGAGGCCAAGTAAGTACAGAGAATAGCAAAATAACAGAGTCTGCGGAAGATAGCTCAGTCTTTCCTTTGGCGGGCAGCACTACTCCAGTGAGAGAGAGCACAGAAAAACCTGCAAGCATGTACCAACAAAAACAGCAGGCTGAGAAGGGGGCAGGCCCTCCCAGGGATCCCTATATCAATAAAAGCTTCACCTTCTCTGAATGGGTTCTGGGTTAGAGTCAGGCAGGTCCCTGACTCCCTGGCTCCTCAGCTTATTCTTCTATGAGTTGGGCTCTGAACTTAGATAGAACTTACAATGCTCCTGCCCCAAATGGCCCAAAGGTGAAGTTGCAGGCTATTGTGCCTCAGGTGTCCTCGGGAACAGGTTTCCAACCTGAAACCTGAAGAGTATCCCATAGGTTTGGTGCCTATTAGAATGGCTGTGTCTAGATCCTTATTGAAAGGTTCAGGCATTACACTGGCCTGCCCTGTTACCTGGCAAGATGCACTCAGGCAGCACTCTGGCCAGCCCAGAGTTCTGTGAGAACCAGGCAGGTACAAAGGACCCCTTTAAAGGACTGACCCCTGCCCGTTTAGGCTCTCTTGGACTCTCGTCTTCCCTCCATCTCATCTCCTCTCTTGCTCTGGTGTCTCTCTCTCTCTCTCTCTCTCTCTCTCTCTCTCTCTCTCTCTCTCTCTCTCTCTCTCTCTCTCTCTCAGGTTGGTTACCTCTTACCCCCTTTCTCTCCCTGTCCACCAACAAAACTCCACGTGGGATCATTGAGTCACGGTTTGTGTCTTGTTACTGGGTAAACCTAGACATTTTAACACTTATCAACCTTGGATGCTCCTGCAGGGAGGAGCAGAGGCTACTGTGTGCTACTGCCTGAGCCAGTTAGACAGTGAGTATGATGTGACGTCTGCCTGGGTCTAGCTTCTGAAAGTAAGAGAGGACTAGGGCTCTGAAGCCATCTTTTGTGTCCCCACATGAAGGCTCAGAGCTGATACATCCTGGAAATGTGGGTGAGAAGTTAGCATAATAGCAATGAGATCTGACCAGGGGATACACGAATTGGAAGGGAAGAAGTCAGACTTTCACTATTTGCAGATGATATTATACATAAGTGACCCCAAAAATTCTACCAGGGAACTCCTACAGCTGATAAACATCTTCAGTAAAGTGGCAGGATTTAAGATTAACTAAAAAAAATCAGTAGCCCTCCTATATACAGATGGTAAACAGGCTGAAAATGAAATCAGAGGACATCACCCTCTACAATAGCCACAAATAACATAGAATATCTTGGGGTAACTCTAACCAAACAAGTGAAAGACCTGTACAACAAGAACTTTAAGTCTTTGAAGAAAGAAATTGAAGAAGATACCAGAAAATGGAAAGATCTCCCATGTTCTTGGATAGGTAGGATCAACACAGTTAAAATGGCAATCTTATCAAAAGCAATCTACAGATTCAATGCAATCTCCATCAAAGTCCCAACACAATTCTTCACAGACCTTGAAAGAACAATACTCAACTTCATATGGAAAAGCAAAAAACTAAGGATAGCCCAAACAATCCTTTACGTAATAAAGGAACTCCCAGAGGCATCACCGTCCCTGATTTCATGCTCAACTATAAAGCTACAGTAATCAAAACAGCTTGGTATTGGCATAAGAACAATGGAATCAAATTGAAGTCCCTTATACTAATCCACATACCTATGAACACCTGATTTTTTACAAAAAAGCCAAAATTGTACAATGGAAAAAGAAAGCATCTTCAACCAATGATGCTGGCATAACTGGATGTTGACACGTAGAAGAATGCAAATAGATCCCATGCACGAAACTCAAGTCCAAGCATACCAAAGGCCTCAACACAAATCTAGTTATACTAACCTGACAGAAGAGAAAGTGGGAAGTAACCTTGAATGCATTGGCACAGGAGACCACTTCCTGAATATAACACCAGTAGCACAACTCTGAGCGCAACAATCAATAAATGGGACCTCTGGGCCGGGTGATGGTGGCGCACGCTTTTAATCCCAGCACTCGGGAGGCAGAAGCAGGCGGATCTCTGTGAGTTCGAGGCCAGGCTGGACCGATAGCCTCCAAAACAATACAGAGAAACCCTGTCTCATAAAAACCAAAAAATAAAAAAATAAAAAATAAATAAATGGGACCTCTGTAAGGCAAAGGATACTGTCAATAAGACAAAACAACAGCCTACAGAATGGGAAAAGATCTTCACCAACTCCACATCTGACATAGGGCTGATCTCCAAAATATATAAAGAACTCATGAAACTAGACACAAAAATACCAAATAATTCAGTTTTTTTTAAAGTGGGTACAGATCTAAACAGAATTCTCAATCAAAAAAACTCAAATGGCTGAAAGACATTTAAGGAATTGTTCAATATCCTTAGCCATCAGGGAAATGTAAATCAAAATGACGCTGAGATACTATCTTACACCTATCAGAATGGCTAAGATCAGAAACACTGATAACAGCTTATGCTGGAGAGGTTGTGGAGAAAACGGAACACTCCTCAATTGCTGGTGGGAGTGCAAACTTGTACAGCCACTTTGGAAATCAGTATGGGAGTTTCTCAGAAAATTGGGAATCAATCTACCTCAAGACCCAGCAATACCCTCTTGGGCATATACCCAAAAGATGGACAATCATACCACAAGGGCATTTGCTCAGATAGTTCATAACAGCATTATGTGTACTGGATCCAACCTGGAAACAACCTAGATGCCCATCAACCTAAGAATGGATAAAGAAAATGTGGTACATCTGCACAATGGAGTATTACTCAGTGTTAAAAACAACAACAACAACAACAAAATGACATCTTGAAATTTACAGGCAAATGGATGTAACTAGAAAAAAACCATCCTGAGTGAGGTAACCCAGACCCAGAAAGATGAACATGGTGTGTATTCACTCATAAGTGAATAGCAGATATAAAGCAAAGAATAACCAGGCTACAATCCACAATCCCAGAGAATCTAGATAAAAATGGGGACCCTGAGAGGGACACACATGGAGGGCCCCAAAAGGGAAAATAGTTAAGATCTCCTGGGTAAACTGGAAGGGGTGTAGAAGGAAGGGTTGGGGATGGGAACATGAGGGATCAAAAAGACTGAGTTTGGGGAGGAATGGGGAAGGCAATGAAAGAGATATCTTTATTTGTTTATTTGTTTGGGGAGGGATGGGGAAGGCAATGAAAGAGATATCTTTATTTGTTGGCTTGCTTGCTTGTTTTTCAAGACAGGGTTTCTCTGTGTAGCTTTGGAGTCTCTCCTGGCACTCGCTCTGTAGACCAGGCAGGCAGGCCTGGAACTCACTGCCTCTGCCTCCCAAGTGCTGGGATTAAAAGCATGCACTACCTCTGCTGGGTGAAAGAGATATCTTGATAGAGGGTGTCATTATGGGGTTAGGGAGAAACCTGGTGCTACAGAAAGTCTCAGGAATCCACAAGGATGACCACATCTAAGACTCCTACCAATAGTGGAGAGGGTGTCTGAACTGGTGTTCCCCTTTAATCAGATTGGTGACTACCCTAATTGTCATGATAGAACCTACATCCACTAACTGATGGAAGCAGATGCAGTGACCCACAGTCAAGCACTGGGCTGAGCTCCTGGAGTTCAGTTAAAGAGAGGGAGGAGGGGTCATATGAGCAAGGGAATCAAGAGCATAAAGGAGAAAACCACAGAGACAGCTGGCCTAAACTAGTGGGAGCTCACTCACTCTGGACTGACAGCTGGGTAACCTATGTGGGACTGAACTAGAGCTCCTGAATGTGGGTGACAGTTATGTGACTTGATCTGTTGGGGGGGGGTAGTGGCACCAGGACCTATCCCAGGTGCATGAGCTTGCTTTTTGGAGCCTATGGAGAGATAACTTGATCAGCCTTGGTTCAGTGGGGAGGGGCTTGGTCCTGCCTCAACTTCATAGGCCAGACTTTGTTGACTCCCCAAAGGAGGACTTTGTTGACTCTCTGAGGAGGGGAATCAGGGAGGTGGGGAAAGGGGAGGGAGAAGGAACTAGGACTGGCATGTAAAATGAAAAATAAATTTAAAAAGAAAATTTAAAAAGATACCCTGTTACAGGCCTCCAGGCCTACACCAATTGTGTCTACAAAAGGAGCCATGGGAAAGGCCTTGCATGACATCTCTGTACATTTTAGTGTGTGTGTGTGTGTGATACTGACTCCCAAGCACTAATGTTGATCTTAACTGGCAGAGATACAGCTATAGAGAAGAGTTCTTCCTTTGACATTTAAGAATGAATGGTTGCAGTAGGGAGGAAGGTGGCCCTGGATCAGAGCCTCTCTAAGAGTAGGAGCAATGGAAAGACAGTGGGAAGCCTCTTCCTCCCCTACCCCTTGTCCTTCTTCTCTCCTTGAGCCAGCGAAAGCCTTTGCATTCAAGGATGACAGCCATTCTGCATTCAGCCACAGCTTTACACTTCCCTCATGCGGTCCCTGCTTGAGTCTCCTCCTGAAGCACTGCGTGTGGCTCTTATTGGCTGCTCGGTGCCCTTTGCCCACAGCTGCTGGGTTTTAACACTAGTCTGGAGAGACATGGCCTGAGCCAGAGCCTTTAGCAGCTGTGTGCCTTGTGCCGATGGGAAGTCCATCTATGCCTGTGGGAAGGTACCTGGTGCGGCTCCTGAAGTAATGCTGTGTGCTTCCCTGTGGTGACACACAAGCCCAACTTTTGTAACAGGAAAGAAAGACCTAACTCAGCTAACTTGGAGCATACTAGGGTACTACTCCTACAAGCAGAATGAGGGGAGCCAACAGAGCCACCCATTGCTCTATGAGGACTCAGGGCCAGGGGGACCTGGATGAGCCCTCCTTCTATCTAAAATCTTCAGCCAATAACACAGCCTCCTCCTACTCCTTATGTCTAAAGAGGGCCTTGGAGAAAGGCAAAAACCTTCAGGGGCCAGCTTGAACTCACATTTTTCTTCTGGCACACACGGGTCACCTTCTTGTTGCCCTGCCTCCTTACTGGTCTTTTTTTTTTTTTTTTTTTTTTTTCCTTACTGGTCTTTTTGAAGACGACTGGCCCTATATTTTGGGGGCCCACGGGTTCAGGAATTCAGGCTGGGGAGTGAGAGCCTGCTGGGAAGATCCTAGAAAATGGCAAGAGGTATCAGGTAGAAAGGTGGGGGGGGGCTCCTCTAGCCCCCACTAGTGTTCAGCTGACCTGGATTATGGGTCTTAAGCAGCACGTATTTTGGCATGACCTACAGAGATACCATATAAAACAGAGTCAGGGTTCATAAGCCGTACACATGGCTAGGGTGGCTCTCCTTACCCCACCTCAGACATCTAATGAATGCCAAGACTGGAGACAGCATGGAGAGTGCATGTGAGCTCAGGGGAAGGTTCTGGGTGGGAGAGCTGCCTGCCAACTCTCTAGGTGGTAAGGAAGGTGACACTGTGGGCCCTCAGCTGAAGAACTTTCCTGCTAAGGAAACTTCAGGTCTAGAGGGGAAATCCTTATGAGCCAAGAGGCAGAGGGGATAGCTCCTGATGTGGCCCAGCCTGGTTCACCGTCTCTGTGTCCAGTGCCATGTCGCTGTCCCCACTCTGTTTTCAACACCAAATCCATTCCCAGTGCTGTTGGTTCAACACCAAATCCATTCCCAGAGCTGTTGGTTCACACCAAATCCATTCCCAGTGCTGTTGGTTCATACCAAAACAGTCAAGGGCGTTATCCAGTTAGATGTTCACCTGAAAGAAGTAGACTTTAGGCTCGTTAGCCAGCTTCAGTACATTTGGGTTTGGCTCACAAACCAATGTTGCCATTGCAGATGGTATTTAATAGACCACCTTAAAGGTACTTAACAGTAGTAATCATCAGCATAACGCTTACTGAGGCTTGTAGGAACCTCGCAGGATGCATAGCTAATCCTTATCCTTCTTTCTCAATGAAGATGCAAAACTTTAGGAAGCAGAAATGTTATTTCCAAAGTTTCTGCTGGCACTTGCATTACAGTAGAAGAGCTGGTCCCTGGTTTCTGTCCCAGACAGACTATCCCTCTGCCAACGGCCCCTCTTGGACTCTGACCTCGGATCGGGCAAAATAGGATGAAAGAGCATGTTTGAAGGTCGTGCTGTGCCCTGAGGTGCCATTCTGTTAAGTGACAACACAAAAGCTTTTATTTTGCTTCTGAAAAACTTGGATAACTATCTGTTTACTGCCTGGAAGTCTCCGAGATGGACCAAGTTCTACTCAGTAGACCCCGGGTTTGAAGAAGGGAAACTTTTGTGAAACTTTTGCACCCAGCCTGTCTCTCCAACCACAGGGTGTGGACTTCAGGAAGCCTCTCTGAGAAGAGTCCTGGAGGGAAGCGGGAGGAGCACCCCAGGGTCTGAGCAGGAGGGAGTCGGGGAAGATGAAGCGAAGTGGCAGTGGACGCGAATGCCTGGGGCACTAGCAGCCGCTACCACAGACCACACTGCGCCCAACGGTACTGTCCTAGGGAGGGTCCAGAGCAGAGCGAGATTGCACACAGCAGGTGACGGTGGCGTAGGTGAAACTGCCTCACTGAAAGTTTCAGGCTCAGCCCATGCTCCGCCCCCTTCCTGGCCCGCCCCTTGGGCCCGCCCATTCAGTTCACCATACTGCGCAGGCGCCACGCGGGCGCCCAGTTTGAAAACATGGCGCCAGGTCAGCGGTTGGTTCTGTGCGAGGAGACTGTCCGGGAGCGCAGCGGCCTGGGGCCCCACCGGGACCTGGGTGCGTGTGGGACCGACCCCCGGGGTTTCTCCCGGGAGGCCTGCCTGGTCTGATAGTTCTGCCTCAGTGCGGATGCCGCTTCGCCGGAACCGGCCCTGGCCGGTTGTGGGGAGGGCGTGGCTGTGGTCGCCACCTGTGTTTATGTCACCTGTGGTGCGGTGCTCAGGCTGAGCCCGAGCCTCACTGTTGCGGCATCTTCCTTATTTCGTTGAGGGGTTTGTGTTTGTGTTTGCGAGGCATGCAGGTCTGTTTTTATATGGTTTGGACATCAGGGGCTCATGTTTTGTGCAAGAGGTAGTGTGGAATGTGTGTTGATTTTTACTTTTTTTTCCCATGGACTTTTCCAGTGAAGCCATGCAGGCCTAGATTTTTCCATTGTTGAATATTTTAAGTTACACTTTGGATCTTCAAAATTATAGTGATTCCACATGAGTGAATTTTTTGCTAATCTTTTTACTAAATGTGTGTGTTTTCCTTAGTTGTCCAGCATATGTACATGAGCTGTCTATAACACTCTCTTACTAGTTTACTAATGCTTGTGGTGTCTGTAAGGAGATCCCCATTTTCGTGAATGATGCTGGAAACCTGGCTTTGTTTTTCAGTCGTTGTCATCTCAAAGACACCACTTTTGGGTTGTTGGGTTTGTCTTCACTGTTTTTAAATTTTTCCCGTTCTCTACTTATTTTCTTTGTGCTTGCTTTGCATTTATTTTACTCTTTGGACTCTCAAAGCAAAACCTTATAATCTGGGTTAAAGTTTGCTTTATAATTTAAGTATTCTAATCCATAAATTTCTCTTTAAGTATCACTTAACTGCATACACATTTGTTAGCGTTGTATTTCCTTCCTGTTTGGAATATTCCTGGAGATACAACCTAGGGCCTTGCATGTGGTAAGCAAATGCTCTATCGTGGAACTTCACCCCAACTTTCATAATCTTTCAAGTGTGGTATTAAAGCCAGAATGACCTTGATCTCCACATTTAACCCAAGCTGGCCTTGGGTTTTTAGTCAGATTCTCAAGGATTACAGGCAGTTGCACCATGACTTGCTCTGATTTTCATTGATTTCAATATGCTTTTCAAATATCCCTTTAGGTATCTTCTTAGATCTAGGAATTAATTAAGAATTACTCACTTTTTTATTACTTTAGATATTTGTCTCAAAAAAATCTCGTGTTTGTAGGTTTTCTTGTTATTTTCAGTTGTTAATTCTATTATGGTCAGAGAAATATACTGTGTATGATTTTAGTTTTCTTAAATCTGTAGAGATTGTTTAATGGTTCAGAATCTGGTTTCTTTTGGAGAGTGTTCCAAAGTACACTTGAAAAGTGTGTTGTTGGATCGAATGTTAGTGAATGTCTGGTTGATCTTGGCTAATAGTGTTCAGTTTAGTCAGAGGATTTTCTGTCTAGTGACTTAGTAATTTACCAAGAGGGTATATTAGGTTTTTTTTTTCATTTCCTGTGTAAAATGCCTGACAAGAAGCAACTTAAAAGAGAAAAGGTTTCTTTTGATTCTCAGTCGGAGGAGATGAGGTCAAGGCGAGGAAGGCATAGTGCCAAATGTTCACATTGCATTTGCAGTTAGAGGGCAGACAGGGATGAATGCCGGTCCTCAGCCTACTTTCTCCACTTATATATTACTTACTCACTCATTCATTTGCTGATTCTCTGGGACAGGCTCTCTCTGTAGCCCTGGCTGTCCTGGAGCTTTCTAAGAAGTGGTGGTGCATACCTGTGATCCTGCCACTCAGGAGACTAAGGCTAGAAGATCTCTAGCATTCAAGGCCATTCTTGGCTGCCTAGGTTTGTCTCAAAAACAAACAAACAAAAAGAGGAACATTCCTGAAGACTCTATTCCAGCTGCTGAGATGGTCGCAGCCCTGTTGCAATAGGATTTTGCAGCATGAAGGAAGAGGGTGTGTCCCCAGCATGGTATGGGCCAGTAGACGTTTCAGCTGACAAGCAGGGGTCCACACATGGGATATTACTGAGGACAAGAGGGAGCAGAGCCTTGCTGGCACTGGGGGTGATGAAGGGTAAGTGATGTGATGAGGGACCAAGATGAGCAGACACCGGGGACAGGGGATTCTTGCTGAAATGACTACTAGAGTTCTCTGCTAACCTTTGGTTTGTAAGAAGTGCAATGTTGGGTCAGGATAGGCTATAAGCCTAATCACACTTTGATCAGGAGGAGTGTCTGTCAGTATCTGCTGTGTTTCTGAAAACTTCTAAAAGAATCCCGCCAAATTGAATTTCTTTTACACTATTTTCAATTTTTAAAAGGATTAAAATCTTACAATTTTCTATTCTTAGCTGAGCTTCGATCTTTATCTATTCCTGGGACATACCAAGAGAAGATTACTCACCTGGGGAACTCTCTGATGCGTTTGACAGCTCTGAAATCCTTAGATCTCTCACGTAACTCCTTGGTTAGTCTTGAGGTGCGTTGTAGGCTTGCTAAAATTTATCACCATCGGTATCAGAGGAACATGTTTTAATGTTTAAAAAGTGCGGCATGTTTTGAAGCTACACAAAGAATGTGTATAAACTGTACATTTGAATGATTGTGTTATATTGTCACTGTTTATATAAAGCTTACCCATCTTTAAACTACTTTGAAGACCAAAGAAATGGATGGATTATCTTTAAACAGAATGAAACAAGATCCCAAAGACTAAAGTGTGCATGCCCATCCCTCTCTGTCCTTTCATCGGCTGTGTTTCCTCTTTCTGTAATTTATGTCTATTCATGGCCTGGCGTTGGCCTTCAGCCCTTAGTGGCAGTGTGTGAATTAGAGGCTCATTGCAGGTACCCAGTCATGATGAGAAAATAAGGAGACCCCCAAAGTGACAAGTAGAAAATTTGTATAAATACTACTTGTGGCTCAATTCGGAGAGGAAGGCTTTGCCTTGAAAGAAACACATGTTCACTGCCTAGGAAGATGTTACTTAGTAGAGACCATCCTTGACATCGATTTCAGTGTCTGACTCAGTTAGGTACAGGCTCCAGCTTCAGATAAACCAAGGGTTGGCGCCTCTCTCTCAAACCTAAGCATTAGCCTCCTGATCTGGGTGTGTGCAGAATAAATGGAATTGTATAAATTGTATAACTTGATCATACTGGGCACTCAAGAGAGAGTAGCTGTGCTTATTACTGTTGAGACTCACAGAGCTGTCTGTATTCAGACGCCCCATGAGGTTGCTGTTCTGTATGGAACACAGAACTTCACAAATGAGAACATGTTGCATTGTTAGTTTTTTTTTCTGGTAATAGTATGTGCCCATTATAAGTGTGTTTAAATTGGTTAGCTCCTACTAATGTTTTGTTTTTCTTCATGCACCAATTGAGATATTTTCTTATGTGACAGGGCATTCAGCATCTGGTCTTCTTGGAGAGTCTCAATCTCTACTACAACTGTATTTCTTCATTAGCAGAAGTATTTAGGCTCCACTCCCTCACAGAGCTCCAGGATGTGGACTTCCGACTTAACCCAGTTGTGAAGAATGAGTCTGACTATCGCCTATTCGTCGTGCACATGCTCCCCAAGCTCCGACAGCTAGGTAGGTGGAGGAGCCTTGTACTTACATCCTCATGCAGTGGAGTCAATTTTGTGCTCTCTGATGAAAACAGAAGCTGTGTTTTTGCACCGATGGCCTAAATTCCCTGTTAGCTCTGGAATATCCTTCATCCTCACTGGGTCGGTCTTTCTAGCAAGCCAGCTAGCTCAGCCTAATCGCCAAGTTCCAGGCATAGTGAGAGGCCTTATCCCCCCCCCCCCCCAAAAAGATGGATAGATAGCACCTGAGAAAAGACACCAAGGGTAGTTTGTATTTGATCCCCACATGCACATGTATGTGTACATGTTCAGGCACTAGCAAACACTTGTATTTATACAACACACACACACATGCACCACCACCACCAACAACAACAACAAAATGCCAAGTTTTCAGTTTATTCCTGAGTTAATACCTTTATGTTCCCAGTATAGTTTCTTGTAGGACAAGGAACTTGTAAACATTTCTTGGCATTTCTGTTGTCATTGGGGCTAGACCTCCTGTCATAGTGGCCATTGAAACCTTGCCATTCTGAACCCAGAGAGTAATAGAACCACTGGATGGGTTTATCAGGAGGTCAAGAGCTTTCATGAGTGAGCATCAGACTGAACTCATCCATATAGACTGTAGTCCTCAGTGTTAGAATGTTTTGCTCACGAACTGATCTTTCATGTGTAAATGGTGTTCTGATACCTTAAATTCCCTTTCTCTACATCTTGGAGATGCTTTTAGAGATAGCAGAAGAATTTAGCAGCATGAAAGCACATGTTGCTCTTGTTTCATCTTTCTGTAACAGTATAAATTAGTGGGGATGAATTAGTCCTCGCAAAGCGGTCCTCTCTCTGGTCAGCTATAGTTTGGTTATTACCATAAGTCACCTGTTTAGTAACTCAGTTGAAGCTATTTTCTCCAATCCTCTGAAGGTGGCCTGAGGACCTGACATAATAGCCTTGACTAAATGAGCCAAACTCTCCTAGCCCAGCAGGTTTCATTTTTACAGGAGCTCAGCTCCTAGGGCAGAATGGACCAATAGCAGTGGTGGGCAGACTTGTCCTGTTTGTAGCTGGTAGTCCATTGCCCCTACAGTAGAGACCATGTGTCTCTAGCTGGCCAAAGGCTAGAGAGTGCAGAGTACCTGAACCTTCTGTGTCTTGACCCAGAGAGCCCAGCTCCAGCACATTGTGAGTGCTGACACTAATGTTCCAGCCCTTATGTAGAAACCCCATGTCCTACATACAGTTCAGTTTTTTGTTTTTTTAAATCGAGACAGGGTTTCTTTATTGCTTTGGAGCCTGGCCTCGGACTCAGAGATGCACCTGCCTCTGCCTCCCAAGTGCTAGGATTAAAGGCGTACACTACCAACGCCCAGCTGACAGTTCAGTTTTGATGAAAGCACAGGTGTGTACTGTAGGCCTCCTGGGGGCATGAACACCATTAGACCACAGTGCTGAGCAGATGTCCTAAGTCCCCAAAGCACATTGTTTAGTTAACACATACTTGGAATTCAATGTTTAATTTGAAGATAGTTGGGAGGGATAAGTGCTTATGTTCTGTTCTTTATTTGACTGTTTAACTTATAAACAGTTGAGTTTGGCTTTGTTTTTAGAAGCATTACAACTACGAGTAATATTGAGATTCTTCAGTTTTAAATCACTGCCTTCCCATTGCCAAAAAAGTTTATAAGGAGAAAGAATGTAAGATGTATTTTCATACACAGCAAAGGGATGTTACTGAAATCAGAGTCATTGGGAAAATCCTGTCCAAAGTCCCTGGATCAACAGATTCTGGAAGCGGATCTTCTTAGTCCTGTACAGGGCCTGCAGAAGGGCTTGGCCTTGTAGGTAGGAATTCCTCTGTAGAGGAAGGAGTAGCCTGGGGGCTGTAGGATGCCTTAGGGTCAGGGAGGATGCTGCTGCAGGAAAGGTTGTAGAGGGGGTGAAATTTATTGGCTTTGGAAGCTTTACATTTGAATTCTGATGGAATTTGTGCTGCCTCTGAGGGGAAAGTAGATCGTTTTGACACTTTCTACTAGTCTAGAGAAGACACATGTAATTATATAACGTTGTGGGGGTTCTCCTCACTCCTTACTATTTTCTATAATTTTGTGCCATAGAGTAAATACTGTCTAGGAGATAGCATTGGAACTTAATCACATTTGCAACATGAATACTGTGATAAAATGGGAAAGTTCCAAGAGTGAAGGCCTCCTCACTGTCAGGTATTTATAAGAGGTTCCAGGAACTCTTGGTCAAAGTCTTCTGAAGCCTCACATCTCTATTTGGGACATTTGGGATTTTTCGTCTATCTCTGTGTTCCAGCATTGAAATTCTGAGGACACAACTCACCCTTAAGATCAAACTCATGTAGTCTTGGTTTTCTTCATGGTGTTGCGGACTCATCTATGTAGACCCTTTAGTTTGGTCATATGATAAGACTCATCAAGTGTCTGGCATGTACATATTTAATAAACATTTAAGAAGCATATCTTAAATGTTTGTGCACCTCACATGTGTCCTGTTTTTGCAAGGGGCATCAGCTTCTGTTCCAGTAGCAACTCATGGACACTGAGCTTTGAGGGCATAGGCTAGCCTCTTGGCATTGCACTTGGCATTATTGGGAAGCCAAGTGTAGTCAGCAGAGCTCATCATTCCAGGATGATGCATGCCATTTGCTGATGAGAGCTTGTGGTCTAAGTCAGCCCCAAAGCACCAAAGCCTTCCTGTATTGTGAACTCCAGAGTGGGGGAACTAGGCGTGTCCACCCTCATGATGAGCAAGGCCATCACCTGCCCCTGGGTTCTCTACACTTGTTGGGAATTTTCTCTCTAGATGACCGCCCTGTGAGAGAGAGTGAGCGGAAGGCTTCTCAGCTTCATTTTGCTTCGGAGGATTCACTGGACTCAAAGCAGAGCTTCTCAGCTGCTGTAACAGTTGGAAGGTATGGACTGATGTGGTTCTGCTCAGAGATGGAGTTCAGACATGCCATCAGGCATGAATGTTTGTCTGCCAACTGCCCCTGAGGGACAGTATGCATAGCAGATGGAGAAGTTCTCAGTACTGACTGGGGCGTGAGTAGATGGTGGTGCAGGGTCCATCTCTCTGTTTCTCCAGATGTTCCTTCAATGCTATCAGCCCATTTCGAACAAGGTAGCTGCTCTGTAGACAGCTGTACCACAGAATATTTCATTTTGGATCTCTTGGTGTCTGTTGTGTCAGCTTTTTCCTTTATTTTGCTGTTCACATTAGGGCACTAAGGAGAACATTGGCATACCATCTGCATGTCTTGTCCTTATGGAGAAAATGTTTTCTTTTTGTTTTTAAAAAATTATTTTGCTTTCATATATGTATATTGTCATATATCAAAGGAAAATACCTGTATATATTTATATATCATATATGTTAGGGTTTCTGTTACTGTTATGAAGCACTATGTTCAAGGCAACTTGGGGAGAAAAAGGTTTATTTCATTTTACACTTGCAGGTGACAGTCCATCACCAAAGGAAATCAAGGCAAGAACTTAAACAGAGCAGGAACCTCGAGATAGGAGCTGATGTAGAGGCCATGGAGGGGTGCTGCTTACTGGCTCCCTCCTCAACCTGTTTTCTTATAGAACCAGGACCACCAGCCCAGGAGGGTACCACGCACAATGGACTGGGCCCTCCACCATCAATCACTAATAAAGAAAATGCCCTACAGGCTTGCCTACATCCTTGTTCTTGTGGAGGCATTTTCTTAATTGAAGTTCCCTCCTTTCAGATGTCTTAAGCTTGTATCAAGTTGATATAAAACTATCTGAACACATATTTTTAGGAAACTTCTACAGTAGCAAATTTTCATACGGCTCCTCAGATGGTTGTTAGTGTTAGTTGTCCCTCCTCATATCCCCTCCTTTGCCCCGCACTTCTATCACCAGGCTATTTAATCCTCCCACTCCAGTCTCCTCCCTGTCTTTCCATAACAGTATATTACTTTTCCCCTTCCTTGAGAGATCCCCTGTTCCCTTCTAATCCCTTAATAGTTTCCTAACCTCTGTGATTATATGGATTGTAGCACACATATCAATATCAAGGGCTTACAAGCTAACATCCACATATAAGAGAAAGCATACAGTATTTGTCTTTTGGGGTCTGGATTACTTTACTGGGGATATTTTTTTTATTAGCACTATCCATTTACCTGCAAATTTGATTTTCTTAACAGCTGAATAATAATCCATTGTGTCAGTATGCCACATTTTCATTATTCATTTATCAGTCGATGGACATTTATCCAATTTCTGCCTATTCTGTTTAAGCAGCAGTGACCACGACGAGCAAGTATCTCTGTAGTAGAATGTAGAGTCTTTTGTGTGTACCCCAGAGTGGGATAACTGCATCTTGAGGTAGATCTATTCCCAGCTTCCTGAGGAGCCACCACACTGATTTCCACACTAGCTGTATAAGTTTGCAGTCTCACCACTGGACATGTTAAGACACGTCTTCCTGTAGATAATGTCCCTTCGGACACTGCTCATGTTATAGGTGTGGACTTGAGTCACTGGGTACTCAACTGCGTACAAATTCTATTTATTTATTTGTTTGTTTGTGTATTTATCTATTTAATTTTGGTTGTGAGCCTAGCCTTTAATGGCTGAGCCATCTTTCCAGCCCTGTACAGATTCTTATACTCCAGGACGTGTGGTTAGAAATAGAGTTCATTGAGAAGGGGAAGTAGGCTCATGGGCAAGGAAAAGCATGCACTCAAAAGAAGAGTCCCGTGATTCCTTATCTGACACTTACATAGCACCCGCCTCTACTAGGTTTTCACTGTGGTGACACTTTGTTTCTGCTGTAACAAATAAAGCTTGCCTGACATCAGAGGGTGGAGTCTGATGTCACTAGTAGACTCCAGGCAGTGGTGGCACACACCTTTAATCCCAGCACTTGGGAGGTGGAAGAAGGCAGATCAGAAGTTCAAGGCTACACTGGGCTACATGAGATTTAATCAGTCTACAAGAGAAACAGAGCCTTTGATCCCAGGACTTGGGCTCTCACACCTTTAATCCCAGTACTAGGGAAGTGGAGACAGGAAGTGATATGGCTGGGCAGAGAGAGGAATATAAAACAGAAAGAGACAGGAGCTCAACCCTTTTCAGTCTGAGGATTTTGTAGAGTTAAGAACTTTAGAGGCTGGCTGTTCTGCTTCTCTGATCCTGACTCTGGGTTTGTATTATTAAGACCAATTAGAATTCGAGCCACATTTTACATCACCAGCCTTTCTTGCATATGATGTATTCATTACATGAAGCCCAGGCAAGAAAAGACTTCTAGCCTTTCTCTGCAAATTTTCATCTTTTATATGTTAATCTTGATGTGCCAGCTATAGCCCTTTCTCCCCTGTCATCCTCCTTGCCTAACTGCTTCTGGGCTGTCCAGTTTCCTTTTCACTGGGTTAAGGAGTTTCCCTTTCTTCTTTTTCTTTTTTGAGATATTCTCAATAAAGTTAATCAATGGCAGTAGAAGTCCATAAAAAAGAAAACTAAACAGATTACCAAATGAATAATATTCCATTGTGTTGATGTAGCACATTTTCACTATTCTGACACTGCTCAAGTTACATGCCAATATTGATTGCCTATAACATCTTGTAGATAGGGCTGAGAAGTCAGCAATATTTTCTTTGCAAATAATCATAAAAAATATAACTGATGAATCAATCTCCATTAAAAGTACAATATAAGTTAAGCTAGTAAGGTTTGAGGAACTTCCAACCACATATAACAAAAATAGTCTTAAAAATATCATTTAAAATTTGTTCAATTAGTTGCTTTGTGGTTACTACAAAGACTGTCAGCTTGAGTTCCATCTCGGGAATGCACATGGTAAAAGGGGTAAAAGGGATAACAGATTCTTGAAAGTTGTTTTGTAACTTACACATGTATGCTGTGAAAATAAGTACTCACACATACATACAAAATAAAATTGCTTAATTTCCTTTGCAGCATTTTGTATATAAAAATTTTAAAACAGCACATATTTCCTGTGGCATATATAAATGTTAACATACAAATGTCTTTCCTATCAAGTGCCTGGTATTTCTTCATTGTCAAAGTCTTAATTTCTACTCCTGGCTTGATTTCCCCCTCTCCCCTTCAGTGGTCAGTATACATGGGTAAGTTTTAGCCTGTTTGTCTCTTTATATTTGAAGTGGGTTTCTTTTAGACAATGTGTAAGCACAATTTGCCAGAACATGTTTATATCTTTCCATAATGTTAGAATTTATTGAATAACAATAAATTTGCAAGATAGAGCAGCAATTTGTGAAGTAGTTCCACTTTTCCAGTTAGGCTAGCCAAGGAATTCACAAATTCTTTTATTCACCCTTATTACTAATATTAGCCATCAAATCACACATCACACAGTAAATGTATCTGCGTGCGTGCGTGCGTGAGTGCATGTTTCTCTCCTTTGGGTTTTGCTGGTATGAGATTATTGCCTGTGTTTTTTGTGGGTGTAACTAACTTCCTTTGGTGCGAATTTTTCTTCTAGTACCCTTGGACTAGATTTGTGGATAGGTATTATTTAAATTTTGTTTTTGACATGAAATATCTTGTTTTCTCTGACTGTGGTGATTGAAATTTTTGTTGGCTACAGTAGTCTGGGCTGGAACTTTCGTTTTCATAGCTAATTCTAGTGGACAGTGGACTTCTGTTTAATGCTTGGATAATATGATTGGCGGCAGTTCGTGACTTTGCTATTGGTTGTCTGTTGTGCTGGGTAAGTGCATCTTTCAGGTTACTTCATAATGAGAGTCATCCTACCACTGAACTCTTCCCAAGGGATGTGTGAGGGTCTCCTGTGGACCTGCTGACACTGAAGACTTTCTTTGCCCTTGCAGACCACACCATTCCAGAACCAGATGTGCTGATGCTTCAGCTAAGAAATGCTTGGTAATGGATGCTGATGATGAAGCTGTCCTGAACCTCATTGCTGAGTGTGAGTGGGACCTAAGCAATCCTCCCGGGAGCACAAGTTCCAGCCAAAAGGAACATGAGGCTGACCTCCATTATGCCCAAGGTGCGCTGGGCAGCACAATAAAGGCTCCATGGTTTAGGCAGCTCTGGCTTCAGCATGGACTTAGGAGGCGATAATATTGACTTTGAATACTAGTATTTGAACTATGGAATTAAAAAGGAAAAGTTAATGGATCTAAGTTGAGTCTAGTCATAATTACAGTTGTTTGAATTTCATTCTTTCTCAGAACATAGGAAAAAAATCTGATATAATGCCCACAGCACCTGGGAGGAGGAGCAGTCAGTCACTTGGCTCTTAGGATATGCCCGTGCTCAGGAGCCTGATTCGGCCTCTACACCTACCAGGGTCTCAGCACTTCAGTGTGTGAATTTTATGTGTACCAGAGACTTGCTCATAAGCTTTAATGTAATATCTTCCACTCCATGATGAGTTTCTTAGAGCCATTCATGCTGGGGCCAGCAGCTCCTGAGCTGTATCTGCCATCCTGCTGTCCTTGGTCCTCTTAGCCCTAGCTCCTCTCATGGGTGTGTGGGTGTGGGGATAATTTTGCCTTGCCTTTTCCTGAAGGGGTTTGAAGCAGTCTTGGCCACTTTTGTGTCTTCTCTTGTGATACTTTAAACCCTGCCCAACGTGTTGTTTAATGGGCTTATTTCTCTTTGGTGTTGAGTTATACAAATTACCTGTGGATTTAGATCTAAGACCTTTTTCTCAATCCATTGATTAATTGGTTGCCTTTTCACTTTTGCAACAGTGCTTCAAAGAACAAATAAGTCCAACTAGTTATTTTTTGTATAATAGAACGTGTTTTATTGTGTCTGAACATGATCTTTTCCCGTCTCGTGCTATCGAAAGACTGACCAGATTTGCACACAGTCTACAATTGAAGTCAGTGCTGAGTGGAATGAAAGTAATGCATTACTGGCCAAGAGCTCTCCCTGTAGTTGGTTTTGGGTCTGTCTGTCTGTCTGTCTTTCTTTCCTTCTTTCTTTCTTTCCTTCCTTCCTTCCTTCCTTCCTTCCTTCCTTCCTTCCTTCTTTCTTTCTTTCTTTCTTTCTTTCTTTCTTTCTTTCTTTGTTTTTCTCTTATTCTTTGTTCTTTTGGGGCCCACCACCCAGCTCCCAAATAATCACACAAAGTCTTCTTCTTTCTTATGAATGCCCGGTCTTGGCGTGTTACTAGCCAGCTTTTCTTAAGTTATCCCATCTACCTTTTGCCGCTGGAATTTTACCTTTTTCTGTTTCTGTATATCTGTTGTTTACTTCTTACTCCATGATGTGCTGTGTGTAGCTGGGTGGCTGGCCCCTTTCTCCTCTCTCCTTTTCTCCCTCCTGTCTCATGTTCTCCTGTTTATTCTCTCTGCCTGGCAGCCCCACCTGTCCCTCTCCTGCCTTGCTATTAGCCATTCAGCTCTTTATTAGGCCAATCTGGTGTTTTAGACAGGCAAAGAAACACAGCTTCACAGAGTTAAACAAACGCAATGTAAAAGAATACAACTTATCGTCGCATCATTAAATGTATTCTGCAGCGTAAACAAATGTAACACATTGTCAACTAGTACTCCAAAACATCTCCCACTTAGTTACTCTGAGTATCTGTTGAAAGAGTCATCATGTAATAACTCTGGACATTTGTTGAGGCAGTTGGCCTGCATCTGTTTCCTGATGTGTATATCCTGTCTTACACACTGCCACCCCATTTTGGTTACTTGGGGATAAGCCTTGTCCCCCTTGAGCACTGCAGTTTTCCTGCCTGTCAACTACCTGGAATTCACTGCAATGTTGACTGCTGTATTAACCTACTCAGTCTCTTTGTCTTACTTAATTGATTTAAGGAAAGTATATTTTATAGATTTCATATGCTCTTGTAAACTTAAAATGTAATGTTTAATGAAGTAAATCTTAAAATATTTTTAACAAAATAGAGTCTGGACATCTGTTGAGTCCTTTGTCCATCCAGCACCAGTGTGGGGACTCAGTGAGGAGAGGCCACGAGAAGAAGAGAGGCACCTCCAGAGGGTGCTGTCTAGGTCACTCCCCACAGGACCAGCTCTGTGGGGAGCTCACACCGCAGCACGGAGTGCCAGAGGCCTGCCACGTGCATGCGCAGCAGCACAGCCGCTTCTCGTCACACCCAGGTAATCACCGGGGCCTGCCAGGGCCTTTCTGAGTAGTGACACTCAGTAATATGTGATGTGCTGAAATATCTCTGGAAAGGATTTTCACACATCGGAATTCATCATACACCTGTATTTTAGATCGAAAGTTTGTAAATTTCTTGGTATTTTCCTCCTGTGCACACATACTCTTACTGGCCTGTCCCTATCTAGCCCCATACATGCACATTTAGAAGAATAACACACAGGCCAAGCTCATTACTGTAGCTGCATTGTTAATACCAAAGAGAGGAAAGTTAAGTAAGTTAATTGAGAGTGCTGTGAGCGTCTGTAGTGTAAGTATGAAAACTTGCCACACAATGAGTCTGTCATCTTGAGGCCCCTTGTTTTACTCACATCTGTGAGACTTCAGACGTGCATTGGTCAGTTATGAGGCTGTCCAGAGTTGTGGGCTTGGTTAACCAGGGCCATGCTCCTGTGCAATACCTTCCCTGCTTTCATTGTTCTTCCCGGGGCAAGAGTGTGTCTGCCCCTCCAAGAGGGTATTAGTGAACAAGTACATGGGATGTTCATGCCATTTGGCCGTCCTAGCCCACTTAATCTCTTGGAAACACACATATGTGATGTTGTATGGAGAACTTGGTTGACACATCTATTCTGTTGAGCTGATGCAGAGCAAGTACTCACAGATGTCTGCTACTTAGCAAGGATGGATTCTGTCTACTTCATCCATGTTTTGTCACATTTGCTTCCTTGTGTGCCTCCCTCCTTCACCTCCTGCTTCTTCCTCTTAGGTGTCTTTTTGTGTTTGTATGTGTGTGCATAGATACTCGTGTGTTTGCTGCATATGCCTGTGTTTGATGGACACACATTCACATTTGTGGATGTATTTTTGAAATTACAATAGCAACCTCTATATCCCAGAAAATTAAGTCTAATGAGGACTCTGCTCACTATCTCTGTATTACAGACTCTGTGGATATTGAGGACTGTGGTTCATCTTCTCAGAAGTCAAGTTTGTCATCACAAAACTTAAATCCTTTGCCTGTTCCTGAAAAGTATAGGAAGCGAAGGATGCCTGGTGGGAGATTCCAGGTGCCTTCAGACCAGGAGTGCCTGAGCTACTTGGAGAGGCCTAATGGGCCTTCCGGCCTTGAGGATAATCTGAGCAGACAGGATGGCTTGGAGGGCCACAGTCAGGTGACCATGTCTCATCCTGAGGCTTTGGAGACTGAAGAGCTGACATCTCATGGCACAAATGACTCCAGAGTGGTAAGCAGCTGGAGCAGAGGGGTCAGCAGCTAGAGACATGCCTCATTTCCATTAAGTGTGTTTTAGCAGCACAATTGTCTTGATTGCTGTGTCTTATGTTTCAATTGTGACCCCACAGTGAAAGTTGCTTTTTAAACAATTTCCTTCGTGCTTGACCTCATACTCCATTGTTTCTAGTACTCTGGTTCTGAAATGTAAGCATGGTAGCCGCATGGTAGGTGTGATTTTCCAATATTCACTTTTGTCTCCAAAGTTGGAATTAGGCAGACTGAATCATCAGTGCTCTGTCATGAAGGGAGAATCCTGGAAATACATTTTATGGTTTCCGAAGGATTCATTCCTGCTGAGGGAGTTAAAAATTCTCATACCCTCAAGGACCTAGAGGCTTCGTGAACTACTTCATTTGGCTTAGAAGCTAGAGGGGCTTCGAGGTGGTTGATTCTCTGATTGGTCCTAAGCTGGACCTGAGGCAGAAACAAGGGAAGCCTGTCCCAGGGTTTTTCTTTTGGCCCACCATCCAGCTCCCACATCATGACTTGGAAACGTCTCGTTCTTTTCGAGCCTAGATTTCTCTACTTATTTACTATCCATTGAGAGTCCTGCCTATCCTTTCCTGCCCAGCTATTTGCTATGTAGCTCTTTATTAGACCAATCAGGTGCCTTGGGCAGGCAAGGTGAAACAAATGCAAAACATCTTTATGTAATTAAACACTCATCCTTTACCAAATGCAGGGGAAAGATTGGGAGGTGGTGGCGAACACCTTTAATCCCAGCACTCGGGAGGCAGAGGCAGGTGGATCTCTGTGAGTTCAAGGCCAGCCTGGTCTACAGAGTGACTGCCAGGAGAAACTCCAAAGATAGACAGAGAAACCCTGTCTCAAAACAAACAAACAAAAAGCCAATAACAACCAAACAGAAACAATTGCAGCATAACCAAATGTGACACACCTTTATATAGTTAAAATAATATTCTGCAGCATAAACAAATGTAACACATCTTTGCCCAATTAAAATAATATTCCCCAACAGAAATCAGATATTTGGAGCCATAGTTAAGGTCACTCCTGGGATTTCTGGACCATGTTAGAGACAGCAGTTAATTGACTACAAAGTGTTAGTACTGGGGGCTGTTTTGGTATGTGATGTGATTGTGCTGATTTGCAGCCTCTGTTTCTTAGGTTCTGGATTGAGGGAGAGAGGGAAAATGGGAGAGGGTAGTGCTATGCTTTCACAGCCTCAGGAGGAGCTAGCTTCACAAATGGGTGTCTCCAAGGAAGATGTCTCTTGTTCTCAAGGTTGTCACCTAGATGTGGGCTTCTGCCATGATGGAGACAAGCATGTATACTCTTGGAATGCTGTGCTAGAGACCTAGTTTCTGCAGAGAGCTGCCAGCTTAAAGCCAGTCTTGTGATTGTGTCTTCATCATAGCTGTCTCCTAAACTCTCCTCGTCAGCGGTGCCTGAGCGGAGGCCTGCTCTGGAAGTGGCGCTCCTGGAGGCGCTCCTCGACCTGATAGACAGGTGCACAAGCGGCAGTGGATCCCTGCACGGCAACGAGGCATTCCTTGGTGAGTCCCGACAGCATCTATTGGTAGATGTGCTAGGTTTGGGGCTCTCAGTGTTCACACAACCTGGGGTCCCATGCTACATAACAGACATCCTCTTTTGAGTATTGCATGTGTTACATGTCCTACCTACTGTTGCTGCCCTTCTTGGTGGCTGGAGTGCTTTGTTATTATGGGCTACCAACTGCCATGCTACAAATGCTGTGCCCATTGCCTCTAAGTACTTTGTCTTCTTGTGGGCATTTGGAAGGCTGGGAAACTGGCTGCTGTCTTGTAATTTTCTGTGTGCATCTGGTTGAGTACAGGGCCCTGGATTCACAAAGCTTCAGGTATGTGATAGGAACCTGACGAAATTGTTTTTCCTAGTGAGGACTGAGGTCTGTTTGCTTCTGCAAACTGGAGATTCATGATGAGGTGTGTTACAGTTCCTCATGCAGTGTAATGCTCTGAGCCTAGGCAGTTGCTGCTTTCTCCAGAAGCCTGGGCTACAAGTGAGTGTCTTTGGGAGCCAGGTGCATCAGCACTGAGCTATGTAAGCCCCTGCCTGCCACGGCTCCTGTTTTTGTCAGGGTTACTATTGCTGTGACCATAACCAAAGTAGCATGGCTTACTTTTCCATGTCACAGTTCATTATCAAAGGAAGTCAGGACAGGAACTCAAGCAGGGCAGGAACCTGGAGGCAGGAGCTGATGCAGAGGCCATGGAGGGGTGCTGCTTACTGCCTCTTTCCTCATGGCTTGCTTGGTCTGCTTTCTTTCAGAACCAGGATCACCATCCCAGGAGTGCCCCTGAATGGGCTGGGCCCTCCCCCATTAATCACTAATTAAGAAAATGCCCTGCAGGCTTGCCTAAAGCCCTACCCTATAGGGCATTTTCTTAATTGAGTTTCCCTTGGGTGACTTTAGCTTGTGTCAGGTTGACTTAAAGTAACCAATAGTTCCTGACCACTCTCCTTGGGGGTTGTGACCCGTTTAGTTATTTAGTTATTCCTAGATCCTAGAATTGCAGTAGTGGATCCTGGTGACTGTACATCTGTTCTTTAATCTGAGCCAGCGTCTGCTGCAGCAGAAGTGGTCCATGGTAGCTGTAATGGTCGTAATGATGTTGCCACCTTGGAGTTTTCAGGCCAAGTTACCATGCATTCAAGACATCTTCCTGATGTGGCTACCTAGCATTTTCAGCCTTCTCTCGAAGATTGCCTTTTTTGTAAATTAAAAGCCATGTCCATTATTCTCATAGAGAAGCAAGCAAGGTGATTTCAAAGTACCAGTGACTGTTTTTTGTTTTTTGTTTTTTTTTTTTGTTTTTCTGTGATCTGCTTTCAAGTCACATAGGTATGTAGTGAGCATTTTTGTTTGTTTTTTATATTCTGACCTTTATCTATGATATGGTAACTATGTTTCCTTTTGACATCTAGCTCAGGCCAGACATGTTTTGTCATCTCTTCAAGAGTTCACTGCAGCTCGAGATAGTTCAGCACTTGAAAAGGAAGAACTTAATTACCTGTCTCTTGAAAATAAGTCTCTGCAGAGCCGCCTTGCTGAGCAGCAGCAACAGTACACTGCTACAGTGAGCAAGGTGACCGCGGAACTCAGCAGTTCAAGGAGGGAGCTGGTGAGCTGTGCTCTCTGCTCTTTGTGTTTGTTCGCGGTGCGGGAAAGTCGGATCTGGCCCTCAGAACAAGGGCAGCACTGGCTGTCTGCTCCACAGCCACTGTTGGGCTCTCTTGCTGCTCCAGGACCAAGCAGTTTCCCGTTAGCAGTTGTTGCCTCCAGGCCTCCACCTGACGGTTTCACACCCAGACCCCACAAGACAATGAGCCTATGATGGTGTTGCTGCTTGGTGTTGTCTTCTGGGAGTCTGGATGCAAGAAATGCGGGAAGAAGAAATGAACCAGACTCATTCTATCTCTGGTGTAGGCTTCTCGGCCCTGCTGCATATGGTTCCAGTTCGCTGGATTGTCTGTGGCCTTTGTTCTGTTCTGTACCAACCAGGCAACATTTAAAGGTTGTGTCTAAGTTAGGGGACTCTCTAACACCAGGTGGTACCCAGAAAGAACCATGCAAACTTGATCCTGGCCTCTAAATTGATCATTAAGGGGTTGTACCATGTTTATCGTTTTGGGGTGCCCTCGTTTCTTTTAAGTTTATGCTGATAGTTCTTTCAAAGGTAGAAGGGCTGGACCACAAGAGCCGCCTACCAGGGTACCCACCAGAGCAAGTACTAACCTTCTGCTTAGCTCTGTGGCTTTGTAATACATAACCTCAAAATGAGCCATGGACCAACACACCAGCTTCTGCAATACACTGAGATTAACTAAGCCTAAATCAGTTGCCAAGACTCGACACACCAATATGAAAGCCAACAGGTCAGGATCTTCTTCCAGGCTCCCTCACAGAAGGTGGGCTGAAGGAGTCTTCGTGTTACCAAGAAGGGGATACCAGTCTGTCCCCTCTGCCAATGTACATTGGTTCCCCCGTCAAGGTGAGCATCTAGGGACCGTGTATACTCTAGGTCAGTGGGCTCCTGCAGCACCTGCCTGGCTTATTAGTCACTTCATTTGTATGCCACAGTATTTCTGGGAAAGTTTAAAGTTGCCTGGCAAATAATACCTTGGTTTGTGGAAGATCTGCATAAGAGACAACACTCAAACCTCATTGTAGCGAAACGAAAGGGAGCTGACACAGATGGTCTCTGGTATTGAAAACACTGTAGCGCTCCTGTGTGTTCACAGAGCTCTTGCATCTGGAGAGGGCCAGAGCCCAGTGTGCCTGAACTGCAATGCTATGCAGTGTGTTGTCTCTGTGGGATCGTTAGCCCCACAGGACAGTATAGTCTTACAAGAAAACTATCAGTAGTACCTGTTAAGGCAGACACAGTGAGTTATGAGTCAGCCCTGCTGTATCTGGAACAGCAGAACCCAGAAAGACAGAGTTCAGAAGTCGGCATTGCCCTGCTGCAATATGGAAACAATACACAGAAGTATCTGCTGAAGAGCAGCCTTAAGTACCAAGACAGGAACAGGGTAAAGTTCCCTGTCTGTCTGAGTGAGCTGAGCCATGCTATGCTCCTTGGGGAAGAAGGAGTAGCCCTCCAGGTAGATCAGGAGTGCATATGGTAATAAGCCTCCTGGGACAACTGGGAAAGTGCATGTAAGGGACCAACAAGAACCACCCAACGTACAGTGACTGTTGTCAAGTCCTAGTAAGCTTCGCAGGTTAGAGACACTAGCCTGCATGGAACTTCCTGTGACATCTAGAATTATGTCTTGAGGCATAGACTCTGCCCCTAACCTGGTATCCTGAAGACAGTTTCCAAGGCAGATGTACCTGCCCAGCCTGGGTGTATTCATTCCCCTGCTGCCTGTGCCCATCACAGCCTGGAGTATGACTGAGAGGTAGGAGCCAGCACACCCCACCGCTGAGAGCTAGTGCCAGAAGAAAGAGGCTGTGTGGGGAGGTGCTTTGAAAGGCAGATTTGACACTTGAGAAAGTGCTCAACATCCTTAGCCATCAGGGAAATGCAAATCAAAACAACTCTGAGATACCATCTTACTCCTGTCAGAATGGCTAAAATAAAAAACACCAAAGACAGTTTATGCTGGAGAGGATGTGGAGAGAGAGGAACACTCCTCCACTGCTGGTGGGAGTGCCAACTCGTACAGCCACTTTGGAAATCAGTATGGAGATTCCTCAGGAAAATGGGAATCAGTCTACCACAAGATCCAATAATTCCACTCTTAGGCATATACCCAAAAGATGTGCATTCATACAACAAGGACATTTGTTCCAATATGTTCATAGCAGCATTATTTGTAATAGCCAGAACCTGGAAGCAACCTAGATGCCCCTCAACTGAAGAGTGGATAGAGAAAATGTGGTACATTTACACAATGGAGTATTACTGAGCAGAAAAAAACAATGGAATCTTGAAATCCGCAGGTAAATGGATGGCACTAGAAGAAACCATCCTGAGTGAGGTAACCCAGTCACAAAAAGACAAACATGGTATGTACTCACTCATATATGGATTTTAGACATGGATCAGGATAGTGCCAGTCTGCACTTCCACTGACAGAGAGTCTGGGAAACAGGAAAGAACCTAAGAGAGATATGCATGGTACCCAAGAGAAGAGGAATGAGGCAAGATCTTCTGAACAGATGGGGAACACGGCAAGGGGTGGGGGGAGGGAGTGGGAGCTGGGAAGAAGAGAGGGGGAGAAGAAGAAGAGAGAGTAGGTCATGGGGGAACAGGAAGGTTGAGTAGCTGTAGAATAGGGGGAAGAGGGAGTCATAGGTTAGAAGACAGATCTGGTACCAATGAGACCTCTAATGATCTAAAGGGATGACACCAACCGGCAAGCTAAGTAATAGTAGAGAGACAACCTTAAATGCCCATTCCTGATAATGAACTTGATGTCTATAGCCATCCTAGAACCTTCATCCAGTGACTGATGGAAGCAGAGGCAAACACCCACAGTTAAACACTGAACTGAACCCATGGAACCCAGTGACAGAGAGAGAGCGATGAGCAAATTGGCAAAGAATGGGCTGGCAAAACCAGCAGAGACAGCTGATCTGAAGAAGGGGGGAGCTTTTGGACCCCAGACTGACAGCTAGGAGGCCAGCATGGGACTGATCCTGACCCCCTGAGTGTGAGAGTCAGTGAGGAGGCCTGGGCAACCTATGGGGCCCTGGGCAGTGGATGAGTGTTTATCCCTGGCATACAAACGGACTTCATGTGTCCATAACACAAAGAGGGATGCTCTCTCAGCCTGGACTCTTAGGGGAGTGTCTGGACCCTGCCCTGAATGAAATGACAGACTCTAGATATCCCCTATGCGGAAGGAAGTGGGGATAGGGTGGGAGGCTGGGGGGATATGGGAGGAGGGGAGAGAGAGGGAACTGGGCTTGACATGTGAAGCAAGCTATTTTAAATTAAAGTAATTTTTTTTTAAAAAAGGGAAGATTTGAAGCTGCAGCGAGAGAAATGGGTTTGGGTCTGGCAGTGAGGCTTTAATGGGAGGCATCCTGCCTGGTGGGCACACACGTGTGGAGAGGGTAGACTTGCCACAAACATAATAACTCATCGGTTCCCTATAAACTGGGCTTGGGTCTTGGTGCAATGCTGGTTCTCACTCTTCTTTTCCAACCCCTGGTGGAAGGCATGGGCTCCTGTCTAGAGCTCTGAATATGTCTTCTGGTACCCGAGCTTCAGGCAGATGAGTACGGATCTGTGGGAACCCTGACTTCACAGACAGCTTGCATGACTCCTGTCAAGAAGCCTGTGACTTGCAACACCTCTGCAACAGCTGCTGTTACTGGCTCTGATGACAGTCTTATGTTTCAGACTTAACACCCCAGCTTGTGTTCAGCACTTTCCCTGCCTGCAAAGATACTAAGGGGCCCAGGCCTCCGTTCCTTCTTGTGTATAATTGATGGAATTCCCCACATTTGTAGAATGAGAAGCCAACTCATAATGGATGCCAATAGTACTCAGCAGTATAGAGGCCCGGGGACAATGGGATCCTCGTGGAGAGAGGACCCGCCAGCTACCAGTCTTTGCTCTTCTAGTATGCGCCTGAATTCCTCTGGCGCATGTCCCTCTCCCCTTTCCTCGTGTTTCTCCCCTTCCAGTGGGGAGCTAGGGTAGCCTACTGGTGGGAGAATGATTTTTGCTTTGTATTGTGATTCAGAGTTATACTATGAAAAGGAAAACAAGTCTATGATGATTGTCCAGAATTTTATTCCATTCATTAAATATATTGACTGAATTTGACTTGTCTACATTTGTTTTCTGTGCCTCTAGGACACTTTGAGACAACATTTAGACAAATCTTTGGAAGAGAATAGTAACTTAAAATCTCTTCTGTTCAGCGTGAAAAAAGAAGTAAAAAATTCAGATACTTCAACTGCATTAACTTTGCAGATCACTGGTAAGTGCACAGTTTACTTGGTAAAATTGTAGTGCTCATGCCTGCATAGAGTAGACATTGTTCTAAGTCACTTTATGCCAGGAGTTGGAGTCAGTAAATACTGCCTGAGTGGGTCTGGAGACTCAGTCCAGTTGTTAATGGCTGCCTATAGCAGCTGGTGTGGGGCAGTATGTGGAGGTAACTTCTGGGGCTGTTTCTACCACCATCTGGATCTTGAATCTTCTGCTTCATGAGAAAGCAGGTGTCTTGATGGTTGTTTGTGATGACTGTTTCTTTCAGGTCCAGATAATTTTTCTTTTTCTTTTTAAGAGTCAAGTTCTAATGCCTAGAGTGGTCATCTGTGTTTCAGGCAGGCAGACTGTTGAGCACACATTGTTCTTGTTTCAAGGGAAACTCAGAAATAAATTTGAGTCACTTAGACTGAAAGAACACCTGCCCTGGCACTGGTAGGAAGGAATCTGTGGGTACATCAAATATGTGGCCACCACAGACTTCATAATGCTTCTCTCAGCCACAGGCCCCCTTATGAGTGCAGGTTGCTTCCTGAAGGAAACTCTGCAGGCAGGTCCAGCGGAGGAGGTCCTGCTGGTGCCGGGTCTGTCTGCCGTCACCCTCTGCTTCACATAGGGATGTGGCTCCTCCTGGGTACCAGCTTTAGGGTATCAGGGGTATTAATTCCCATAGAGCAAGACAGATGTTGCCTTGACACTCTACCCACATCTTTAAGTCTCTGATACTCTTTTCTGGCTTTAATTGTAACCAGAATGGTCAAAATGTGTGAATGAGCATCTCTGCACAATACTACTTCCTCTCTTCCTCCCTTAGGACTTCAGGCAAGTATGAAACAGCTCTCGGGGGAAGTTATGGAGTTGAAGCAGCACTTGGAGCACTATGACAAGATCCAGGAGCTCACACAGATGCTGCAAGAGAGCCACAGGTCCATGTCTGAGTGGGCCACTGGGGAGGCTGAGGCACGGGGTGTGTGCGGCGCCAAGAAACAGCTAGTAGTATCTCTCAGGAGTTGGTGTTCAGGACCCACAAGCATTGCCATGTTAACTTTGAGCATCAGTGAATGTTCCCTTCTTGGTAAAAACTGAGACAATAGTGACTGCAAGGAGTGTACTCTGAGGTACAGACTGGAAAGTGTCCAGCCTGTGGTGTGAACCCTGAGGTGGATGTGAACCAGAAGGTATGGACTAGGACATCTGAGAGATGATGAGGTATGATACAGGTTCTCCCCCAGATCATGGTTCCTGTGGCGTGTACTTTCCCTTTCCCTGCAGTCCATGGCTGTTGACTTAGAAAAATGGAAATTGTCAGGCATTGGTGGTGCACGCCTTTAATCCCAGCACTTGGGAGGCAGAGGCAGGCGGATCTCTGTGAGTTTGAAGCCAACCTGGTCTACAGAGCAAGTTCCAGGACAGGCTCCAAAGCAATACAGAGAAACCCTGCCTTAAAAAACCAAAAAAAAAAAAAATGGAAATTATATTTCTACTTCTTGTCTGTGTGGGTAGTCAAAGGGGGACTAGGAATGTTGGGTTGGGCAAGGCGGACCCTCACTTTGAGGAAGTTTCTTCTGGGCAGGAGGCGGGTGCCTGAGTGAGAACAGGTATCAGAGCAGCCCTATTCCTGGGGCCTTCAATGGGCTCAGCTGGCATGTGGTCTTTGTTACCACTCTTCCCTCCTTTCTCCCTTTTAACCCTTCTCATCGTTTCCTTGCCAGGTGACCACGTACCTTGATGTGGGGTCAGGCTAAGCCAAGCTCTCCCTTTAAGTCATTGCAGGCCAGCCATGGGCCCATCACAGGCCTGGGTTACAGTGGTTAGAGGGAAAGGTTTGGCAGAGAAAACTGGCCTGAGACTCAGTCGGGAGGAATGGGAGGAAGGAATCTTGAAATCCAGCGGTGGTTGAGCTCTCAGCGTACTGGCCCAGATACAGGCAGAAGAAGGTGCAGAACTCTGAAGACAGTGGGGGCAGGTTTTGTCCACTCGTGTGCATGCTGGTGTTATTCAGCAGCCGTTTCTGTGATTTAAACAAACAGGGCCAGCACCTGCTTATCTGCTTAGTAGATTATTTAATGGGGTGACTGTCTTGAGAAGTGGCAGAGGTTAGCATTGCCTGGCTGTATCTAAACTTGTGGTGCTGTTCACTGTGGCCACCTCGGGGAACTGAACAGTAGGGAGACATTGTGAAAAACGCTCCAGCACGTCTGAACCCGCTCTGCACTGTACTGACTGTACTGTAGTCGCATCGCAATTAGCCATGGGTAATTAGGGTTAGAAACACTAATATTGGGTCTTTCTAAAGTCAGAATATGGTTTTATTAGCCATAAAGGTTCTCATTGTCTTGTCGTAGAACTGTGGGGTGTCAGGAAGACCTCACCATTCATTCCTTCGGTTTATTCCCAAGCTCAGCTCGCAGTGACCGGCAGTGCCTTTAGGAGACTTGCTGAAGCCAAGGGGTTGGGTTGCACCCCATGTGTGGTGTGGAAAAGTCATATACAGGGACAGAAGCCAGTGAGAAGTGGAAGATAATGGAGCCATGAACACGTGGTGGCCTTGGCACTGCTGCAGAACAGGGGTCAGGGATGCCTCCATGCTGTGGATTTTGAGCTAGGCTGTGGCAGTTGGGACACAACAGCAGACTGGGTACTGGGAGGAACTCAGCAGTTATTCTCCTTGTATCTTACAGTTCCCTGGTCAGCACCAATGAGCATCTCCTGCAGGAGTTGAGCCGCACACGGGCACAGCATAGAGCTGAGGTAGAGCAGATGCACTGGAGCTTCCAGGAGTTTAAGAAGACTGCTGCCCTGTTCCCATGCCACAGCTCCCGGCTCGGTGGCCGCCAGTCCTGCTAGCTCCTCCATCAGTCATAGCTCCAGAGTTGCGCCTGAATGTCCTGGTGAGATTAATTACCTTAGGATCCTCCAAATGTGTTGATGGTCTGATGTTCAGCTTGCTTTTGTGTCCTAAGTTGACAAGTCGACCCCGGGTCTTTGCCGTTTTGGAACACTTACTTTGCCATTACACGTCCTGTTGTAAAGTACCTGAAGTGTTTTGTCTTCCCAATTCATGAAAGTTTTATATAATTAAAATACGTTTTCATGTGATAAGCAGTCCTTATTTAAAGAACTAGTATATTGTTGTTTAAAAAGTAAACCTTTTACATGGCTCTTCATAAATTATAACTGACTTCCTCATTGAATTCTTCTATAAAATAAGTTACATTAAGTAAGCAGGAAGAAATAGTTCCAAGTTTAATAAAAAAGTAACATTTATAAATGTGAAAACTATCTTAAGAATTTGCGTTATGTTAACATGTCATAGTTTAAAAAATCTCCCACTCGCTGCCTCGCCCTTGCTTGCAGTGACTCCTGAAAATAAGACCAAACTTAAATACTCACTGTGCAAAATGAAAACCAGATGACGGAATATGTGCAAAGTGCTTAATAGAAGAGGCAAATTCCATCCACCAGAAGATAGTCCTAGAGTGAGGCGCATGCAGACATGCTCTCACGCACTCGTGTTGCTGCTGCTGAACACGGTCACTCTGGAGATTGCTTGGGATTGTCTAGAAAAGGTACCCTGAATATGCTGAAGGAGTTGAGGGAAGCATGAACATAACCTTATTAAGAAAGGATTGAATATCTGAAGCTTTCTGAGCCTTGTGTTGGTATCCAAACAGTAACACTTGGACTAGAGGTGCATCTCCATGTGACCACCTGCTGGACATACCAGAGGCTCTGGGTCTTATCTCTAGCACCAAGGCAAGATGATACACAGAAAGATCTACATTTTTCTCACTGGGAATGCTCACCTGGATATCTGTAAATTCGAAAAAAATCTGAAACCTAGAACACTTGTCCCACGCATGGATAAGGGAAATAGCCCATGATTCTGTGATTTGGGAATTACATCTAAAAATAGATACTTTCCATTTATTTATTTATTTATTTATTCAAATTTTTCATTTTACATTTCAACTACCCCCTCCTTTTTATTTTTTAGTAGTGCTTCTGAGAGAACCTTTAAACTTTATTCTGGTTCTGTGTATCAATCTTCTATTAACTCATTTTGGATACTTTTTTTTTTTTAATTTTTCCTTTGTGGTCACACAGCACCTAAAACCTTTAGGTTCTCTGAAGGATGGTATCATTGTGTGCTAATGAGTTGTCTTCTGGCCAACTCCAAGTAGTTTCAGGATGTAGCTGGCCTCTGGAAAGATACAGGCAGTGTGACCCCAACCCCACTCTCCACAAAGTGAAGGGGATGATGGTTAAATTGATTACCAATGACCACACAATACAGTCTCCTCGAAAAGACAAGAGGACTGGGCTCAGCGACCATCCGAGGAGCTGAACAGCTGGAGGTTCCTGGAGGGTAGCACTCAGTTCTCCACATTGCCACACCTCAGCCCACAGCTCTTCCACCTATGTCCATTGTAGGGACTTACAATAAATCATTAATGTGCTTCCTAAGTTCTGAAAGCTGCTTAAGCAAACTAATTGACTCTGAAAAGGGGGTTAGAGGGACCATAGGTTTTGCCAGTCAAAAACAGGAAAAAAATGTGGACTTGTTCTGTTATGTTCTGAAGTTCTGAGGCAGCCGTGGCCCTCAACCTGTGAGATGTGATTCTTCTTCCAGGTGGATGGTGTCAGAATGGATTTGAATTAGAGGATGGCCAGCTAGTGTCTGCTTCAGAGTTGTTTGCTTGCTAGAAGGCAGAAATCCTATATGTTTTAAGACGACAAAAGTCTGTGTTGACTGCAGTGAGGGTATGTTGAGTAATAAGTTTTGTTTTTTGAGTCTGTCTTCCAGCATATTTGGTAGTTTTATCTATTTGGAGCTTTTGTGCCTGTTAGGAAGGTTAAGAGTCTAATGCCATTGTTATCCAGGGATACACACAGCTGTCCCAGCCCCAGGATTCCCTGAAAACACCTGCATTTCCGCTCTCCATCACTTTCCTAGACTGGTACCATCTTTAGGACACATCCTTCCACCTTATGTTCAAGATGTCTGCCTGGTTTTGATCCTTTGCATTTCACAATATGCTGAGTACTAACTTCCTGAATGAGTGAATACAAATAGAAGTCCATAGCAGTATCTGACACTTAGTCATCAGTGTACCATTCTTTGCTGCTATCCAGTGACAGGTGACAGTGGCTTACAGTCCCTTTGTCCTTGCTTCCTCTGGATCTGCAGCACTGTGCTGTTACCCATTTTTCTTTAAAGAGAATACAGTTACAAGTTTTCATCCCTGACATTTGGTAGAACTTGCTGGCGAAGTCACTTATGCCTGGACCTTGCTTTGTGGGTAGAGTTTTTATACCAATTCAGTATGATTGTTTTAACATGTAGCCTAGCCCATTCTCACCAACAGCCCAGCCTCTCCTGAGTTGCTTTTGGGCCATGTTACTAATAGTTAGAGGCAACGGTGTGTGAAGAACTGAGGTGTGTCCTAGCAGGACCAGACAGGAAGAGCCAGCTGCTGAGCCACCTCAGTAGTTGCCCTGATGGCCCTTGTTCTCTGCCTCACAAGGTCAGAAAGACTCCCCCGCCCAAGTTCTGCATTGGCCCAAGTGGAGCCTCGACTTTGAGATTTGGGGGCTTTCTGCTATGTTCTGTATCTCCTAACCCCCAAATCAGGAGTTACATAGTCAGCTGTCTATTTCTGTTTGAGTTTTTGTAAGTCCTGTATGTCTATGAATTAATTTGTATTGCCTTGGTTACCAATGTTTAGACATGTTGTGACACTTGAGTTTTTAAATAGGAAGACTTCACTATCAGGGTAAGAAGATAGCCTCTGGCCATTGGCTCTACCTCAGCTTCATACTACAGACCTGCTCATCAAGCCAGTGAACAAGGAGGCCTTGTGTTCCCATCTTTAGTGAGTCACTGATGGGTGGACTCTAGAACATTCATTCTGTTGGGTGTCCTTTACATTTTCAGCTGTGTATCAACTGAACCAGCTTTCTGTACGTCCTCACCTTGATATCACTCATGGCATTATACATTTTTCCAAAATTACAAATTTATTTGGGTTTATTGTTTCATCAGTTTTTCTGTTTTGTATTTCTTTCCTTTGGTTCTAGCTGCCATTTCGTTTTATATATTTGCTCATGTGATTTTTTTTCTGGCTCCAGTATTGTTACTTATATTTGTTTTGTTGGTAGCTGTTTTTTCTGGGTTTTGTTTGTTTGTTTTGTTCTGTTCTGTTCTGTACATGGTCCTTATTATGTAGCCTTGGCTGTGATGGAGCTCACCACGTAGACCAGGCTGATCTTGAACTCACAAAGATCCTCTTGCCTCTACCTTTTGAGCCCTGGGATTAAAGGTGTGCACCACCACTCCTGGCCACTTCTAGATTGTATCTTTTCAGCATCTCTACCCTTATTAATCAGGCAGCTGGTCAGCATTCTGGATTCCTCCAAAGCACACAATCTGTGTACACTAGCCTCACTATTTACTTTTGGGTTTGTGTGTGATTTCTTCATGAAATATTTTTAGGTTCACAAAATACTTCCATTACTATTAATCTGAAGCTACCTGCCTCCTTATTTGCTTTAATTTATGTCAAAAACATTTCCTTGTGATCACTTTC
The DNA here is from genome assembly GCF_017639785.1 of Mesocricetus auratus. Taxonomy (NCBI): domain Eukaryota; kingdom Metazoa; phylum Chordata; class Mammalia; order Rodentia; family Cricetidae; genus Mesocricetus; species Mesocricetus auratus. The sequence goes on along the minus strand of NW_024429198.1, from coordinate 31,727,439 downwards.
TGCATTTAGAATTTTTTGTTGTTGTTGTTGTCTACCGATAGCAAATTATTACATTTCTAAAAAGAATTTTTCCCCTCTTGAACAGCAACCTCTTTGGACTAATATTTGAGGTTGACCTGAATTTCACTCATCAACTTGATGATGTGCCTGCCTTTGGAGTGCACCTTAAGTCTGGACTTCATCTAAGAACTGTACCAAAGCCAGACCTGGCCCTTGGGTGAAAGTAGTGTGAGGCTCTCTGCTGGTGAGCTTTGATGCAGGAAAGACTGTAGGCACCTCTATGTTATTGTCCAAGTATCAAGGCCCTACTGGCCTTATGACAGCTAATATAGACAGCATAGACTTTCAGGAAAATAGAAATCCACATTTTAACACCTTTATTCATCACTTTACCAACTTGACACACAATGTTAATAACAGCAAACACAATGAACAAAATGTTGATAGACACAAGCTGTTTCACTAAAGCAGTATGAGCCAGGCCATGATATGTCCAGCAGGTGACTAGATGCCTTGCACTCTACAGGAGGGACAGGAGGGCCATCCTGACCTGACAGACATTCTGAGCAAGTGTGGTTTAGATGTCCCCATAAGTGCCTTTCCGAGTCAGAACACCCATGACATCAACATTATCCATCACACTGATAAAGTGATATTCTCCATATTCCCTAACATTAATAAAATAGTGTAAAAATATATATCACATATATATATATAAACTTAACTCCCTTTCTTGAAAAAAAACTTAGTACAAACTAGTAGTAGTAGCATATTATTCCTTTCAAGTTTAAGTTGTACAGGCTTCCTTTGTTGTTTGGCTTGGTTTAGTTTAAGAGGTCTAAAGGAAGAGATAATTTAAGTGTCCCAAGATGGCCACACCCCTGAACCATAAAGTTCAGAATGGTCAGTAGTATGTTGGTGAAGAAGAGCAGTTTGGCTCAGTGTTGGAAGGATATTCTGTCTATTGATGTCTTCACAGTACAGCTAAATTGTCACCCTTACCATGCTTAAAAGGTGTTGGCAGGGCTTTCCCATGTGCCCGTGCTGTAGCCAGGTAGTATACAAGTCCGCAGAGAGAGAGAGCCAGGCAGACAGGCAGTTTTCCCTGAAAGGGGACAGGTGGCAGATACCATAGGTATCTGTGCCATGGCGTTTGTCTCAATCCTCCCAGCCAGTTCTAATGCCAAAGCAGCTGCAGCACAGTATGTAAACACATGGGTATAGCTGTGTGTCCGTAAAACTGTTCATTAAAACAGGAACTGAAGCAGCCCAGGGACTCCGGGAGTGGGAAGGTTGAGTCTTGGCTCAGGGCAGGTACCTGTCATCTCCCTGGAAGAGACTGCAGAAAAGTGGCAGAAGCTGCCATGCAGCCCATTCAAAACTATCTCCATCTGTCATAGTGTCCCTATGCCCGTGTGTAAGATAGGATACTGAGAGGTGTAAAAATACTCCAGTATAAATATAGATCTCTCCACAATATTTAAACATGTAATTTGATCTTGGTAACTAGTTGCTTATCTTACAGCATTAAATAGAAATAAATAAATACTCTACTAGAATCAGTGTTCTCAAACACTCTTCCTACCTGCCTGCCTTCCTTCCCTGACACTTAAAATACCATCTGCATTGTTCTTCCTGCAACCTGTACCTTTCTCCTGAATCTCACCTCCAACAGAATTTGTCCCTGTATATAAAACCCCACACAGAGCATGTTCCTGAGTGTCACACCCAACAGAACATGTCCAAGCATCTCTCTGACAGAACATACCCTGAGTGTCACCTGCAGCAGAATGTCTCTGTCACTCCAACCCATGTCCCTGAGTGTTGCCCCTGGCAGAACCTCTCCTTATTGTCTTGCTGTCACACCTTAAAAGAGCCTGTCTTTGTCTCCTGAGTGTCTTCCTCTGATAAGAATGTGTTTTTTTTTCTCTTCTGGGTGTCAACTGTATATCTGTCTCCTGGGTGTCCCCTCCAGAAAAACAAAAACAAAAACGTGTCATCTCTTGGTTGTCATCCCCTGAGAGAACCTGTCCCCGTCTCTTGTGTGTCTGTCACCTAGTTGCACATGGTCCTGGATCTCAGTTTGCATGCTATGCAGGTTTTTTATTCACAGATAATGAATTCTATTTGTCCATGGTTAGTAAAAGCTAATTGGTATCGCATAAAACATGCAACAGAGACAAACACTGCCTCTGTGTTCACATCAGAAACTGGGGGAAATGCACATGTTTTGTGCAACAGAGCCCGAGTCCAGTCAGTTTCTATGTTGAGAGGGTACACAGATGCCACAGTGAATTCCATAGACACTTTAAACTGACAGTATGGAGACACTAAGTCTTCATGATCTAAGTGTTACCACCCTTTCCTTGCTAGATGGCATATCATCTAGAGGGAGGGTGTGTTCTCAAAGTTAAACTTAACACTGACTAAGAAAGGTTGTGTGAGGAAACTGGGAGTGAGAAGGGACTCAATGAAGACCACTTGTCTGGCATAATTCTGGGTGCTGCCAAAGGACTACATGGGAAGGCCTAGGACTGTCCCTCAGGAACCCAAAGGTGCTTAGGTTCTGTGCTAGGAGAGTGAGGACCAGCAAGGCAGTGACCGACTTTTCATTTACAGAGCCCAAGTTGTGTTAGAGCAAAAGCTCCCATCTCACACTAGCAGAACAACTGTCCAGGACTCTGGACCAGATGCTCTCTGAAGCTCTGCTGAGGATTTCCCCTGTGGGGGCTGAGACAGCAGATCTGGTCCTCGACTTCCCAGAACCTGTGTGTGCGTGCCTCTCTGTTCTGTTCAATCCCCAGCGCGTGGGCGAGGCAGCCAGTTTATGATGAAGCTTCTCCATGAGGCTAGGTGACCCCGTGATGGTGGACACTTGCATTGTTTCCTAGGTGCGCTAGGCAGCCAATCCTGCACTTGGCCTACATCTTCATCTGGACATCAGTCTGGCATCTCGGCTGTTTGATTGGGAGACTGTGTCCAGGATCCTCAGACTACTACGGAATCAGGGAAACTTCTGCCCCACTGCATGGCATGGAGACCCTCAGACACCACCCTAGCCTGTCACTCAGCCCTACTCCATATGCAGTCACCACCTGATGGATTTGTGTGTGTTCCATTTCACTCAGCTGTGATGGTGGCAACTGGGCTGTTAATAAGCAGTAGAAAAGAGTAGCATCAGACAGAGGCTGCCAGCCACATGGGGGCTAGGGGTGCTGAAGGAGGGTGTGGGAAGTGCCAGTGCCCTTTCGTTTCCCCAGACCAGCGAGGTCAGATCTAGAACCGAGGCTCCACTGCTTGGTTTTTAATGCCAGGTACTGCAGGCCCCCAGAAACCTGGGAAGAAGCTGACTGCTAGACTATCTCCAGCCTCCATTTGTGACTGTGTTGAGGGACCCCATAACCTTGGACCTTCAGAGTGCCTTGTGGGAGGTCTGGTATTGGGGTCCCTGCTTTTCCTCTCAGGCTAGTAGGCAGTCTTCCCTCAAGCTGCAGTGAAGGCATGCTCTCTGCGCCCCGGAGGCAGGGGTAATGTGACCGTGTGCCATGGCAGTGAGGAAAGCAGCTTTGCTGTCTACTTGTGCTCTGCCAAGTCACGTAGGATGTCCCACCTTCAACAACCACCTGTTCTGGGAGCCGTGTCCTGAGACCACTGTGGGCTCTTTCTAGAGAATGACCACATAGTCCAGCAAGTTGCATGCAAGGGTAGGACTGTGTTAATGCAAAAGAGTGGTTGCTGTGGGGCTGTGATGATGGTGGCACATGCCTTTGGACCTGCCTAAGTGGCATCTTCACACATCGAGAGTCATGTGTTCTCCTAGCTGTGGGGCTGTGATGATGGTGGCACATGCCTTTGGACCTGCCTAAGTGGCATCTTCACACATTGAGAGTCATGTGTTCTCCTGTGGCCGAAAAAGAAACCCTAGTAGATGCTGCAAGAGTTTGGCAGGGGGGAGCTAGTTGTGGCATCCAGTGCCCTGTACTTGTCCTCGAGAGAAAAGTTAGGGAAACTGAACCCAGAGGTGGCTTCATAGAGCTGAAGACACACACTTTTGAGCAGAGCACAGCATAACTTGCCCTGGCAAAAGCTCCCATCTCACACCGGTGGAACAACTGCCCAGGTCTGGTCTGGACCAAATATCTCAGCATCATGTATGTCCCAATCTGGTGATGGGTCAGGGCAAGGCGAAAGTCAAGGCAACTTCCTAGGTCTTCCTGGACCACTCTTGAGACCAAGCACAAAGTCTTGTCATTTCTTAGAACAGCACTGACAAAACTTCCAGCTTCATGCTGCAAGTCACTCCCCTGGCCCCCAGGGGGCTCCCGTTGTCTCTTGGCCACTCAGCACAGACTTGGTTGGTGTGCGTGCGTGTGTGCTTGTGTGTCCATGTGTACTGATGTGAGCTGTTCCACACACACTGCGGCACAACAACCAGGTAGCCTCGGTCATGTCCTGTGGTCAGGAAGGATGAAGGGGCCTGTTCAGGATTACTCTATGCAGTTGGTTAGTTCCTTAGCTCCTACTGCCCTGAGAAGAGCCTGGATAAGGTCAGTGTGAGTCCTGATGTCTGCTCTGCTCATCCTTACGCCTACCAATGCTCAAATAACCCTTTTTACCTGCAGGTCAAGTGGCCAGTGTGGTATGATCCTAGGAGACAGTTTGGAAATAGCAGTCCATTTCCCAGCTGTGGACAGGGCAGGTATGTTAGGAAATGACAATGAATCATGGCCCAAACCTGGGGTCTGAGAGAGAAGTGTCAAAGCACCCAGCAGGAGGAGGTCTGGGCATCGCCCCCACCGTTGCCTAGTGGAGGTGCGTTCTGAGTTCTGCCCAGCTGAACATAGGAATGTAATGAAGTGCAATGGGTGTAAGTCCTGTGCCGGGCACCCGCAGTGTCCAGAGCTTGGGCCTGTAAGGCTACTTGCCCCCCTGCACCTTCTGGTCATAGGTGCCTGCGTGCTTGTAGCCCGGCACGTAGCCTGACTCATCCACCAGGTCCACACGGCCAGCTTTGCCCTTGCCCTTTCCTGATTGGTCAAAGCGCTCTTTGTGGGAGCCTGTGAACTTGGTTGTGTCTGTGAGCCGTGACACCGTAGGTGAGGACACAGCTTTCTGGAAGAGAACAGAAGAGGGTGTTATCATAAGCCAAGTGAGGGAGCTGGGTAAGAATTGTTGCCATCCGCTCCAGCATTTCAGTGGGAGGAGCTAGCAAGGACTGTGACAAGGGATTACCTCTCCTGTCTCCCAGGTTAGCCCCAGACTTAATGGGGCTAACAAGTCTGCTGGGCCATGGTCTCCCCAAGGGCAGATGCAAGCAAGAGTACTAAGCCCACCCAGGCCTCATGCCCTCACCGTGACACCAGAGATGACTGGGGATCGCCCCTCAATGAGCCGGTGCACCTCACGCACAGCCTCCTCGCTGCTCTTATCCTTGAACCGCTTCTTGGCCAGCTCCTCCAGCGCCTCCTGGAATTGCTCAAAAGTGATGGTCCTGCAAGACTTCCCTCTGTGGGTGACAGACATTTTAAGTCCTCAGGTAGCGGTCCTCTGGGACCAATCCCGCCTGCATACTGTCCCTTCCAGCATTCTGCAGTGATCCCCACTGGTCACCATCAAAAGTCACCAGCCACTGCCAACAGACTGGAAAGAATGAAGGATGCATATTCTTTAAGAACTACTGAGTGTCAGGACTTTTCTGTCTGTAAGAGGCAGTGTGCTGTCTCCTGGGTGCGAGGGCAGAGGGAAAACCAGGAGAGAAGATCCTCTTATCTCTTCTGGGGACACCCTAGCCAAGGAGCAGGAGGGAACCTAGGCCTAAACTCGGGTCAGAAATGGCCCAGGAGGGACCTACGGCTGTGGTTATCACAGTAGGCAAGATTAGGAGAAGCTATAACACCTGTCCTGATCAGGGTCCTAAGAGTGAGCAGTACCAAGCAGCCTGGTCAGCAGGATGGCTTGAAGCTGGAGCGCTCACTCTCCATGTGCACCTGGCCACCCGGAGCATCCTAGATAACTCATCATTTCTCAATATCCTCCCTCCAAAGGGTGTTCAGGTAGTATTTTTAAAAATTTATGAAGTTATTTATAGTAATTTTACTTTAAACCATTTTCAACTTGGCATTCACCTCCAACTAATCCAAATTCGGGATGTTTTCAATGTTTTGACATAATGTGAATGAGGCCACAAGTCAGAAAGTCAGTCCTGCATGTTGCTGGGGCATTTTTGTCAAATGGCCTGAGTTGAGCCACCTCTTAGGGCCAGACATGCCACTGACCTCAGCTGCAGTGCTACTAGTTCAGGACTTTAAAACAGCTGGCTGACAAAATCCCAGTGGGGCTTTTATGACTGTCTATCAGCATAGGTTCCAGAGCAGCCAGGATGAGTTTAAGAAAATAAAGAAGTTGGAGACCTGAGACTACACCAGTCCAAGACACCTTACAAAGCCTCATGAAGAAGACAGTATGAGAGAGGCGTGCAGATCTGTGTGTCTGGAATCCAGAAATGCCCACACAGGTGCCTCGCTTGAACAAGCTCAAGGAGAAAGGACTATTTCAAGAAGTTACTGGGATAAACCAACTAGGATCCACAGCTCGCACCACAAGCAGGGTTTATTCAGAGCATGACTCCAGAGCCAACCTTCTCAAGTATATCTAGATAACCTGGATGACCTTACAATGGGCAAGGTTTTCTTAGAAATGATCCCAAATCGTCATGTTAAATAATAGAAAACAGGCAGACTGGACTTCAGAATATTAAAAGCTGTGTTTTTTCAAATAACATTGAAGATAAATACCACAGAGCTGCAAAAAATACTTGGAACACACTAACTTGAAAAGGAGCTTGTATCTGAAATATGCAAAGAACTTAACAGTAAGAAAAGAAAATTTCAGCCAGGCTGGGGGTGGTACACACCTTTAATCCCAGCACTTGGGAGGCAGAGGCAGGCGAATCTCTGTGAGTCTGAGACCAGCCTGATCTACAAATGCTAGTTCCAGGACAGGCTCCAAAAGCTGCACAGGGAAACCCTGTCTTGGAAAAGAAAAAGAAAAAGAAAAAGAAAAAAAAACAAGGAAAAGAGAAAATGTCAAATGGGCCAAGTATTTCAACTAGACACCTCACCAAAGAAACCCTCTGATGGGAAGCCAGCACACATGGCAAGTCACCGTGAGAATAGCAGAAGCAATGAGGGAAACTGAGGGCTGCATGCTAAGGAGAAATGGCCACGAGCCAGTCTTTCGGGGCGGGGGTGGGGTGGGGTGGGGGGGGGGGGGACTGTTTCAAGAGAAATGAAGATAGATTTAAGCTCATGTTAAACCCACTTGTTAATATTGTACAGATTTTCTTCAGTCATTCAAACTTGAAAAGCACCCAGATGTCCTTTAGCAGTGACCCAGTAAAACACCCTGTGGACAGCAGTATGGGCGTACACAGTGACAGCACAGTCACAAAGTGAACCACAGTGGCTGGGCCAAGGAACCAGATGTGAAAATGCTACCAGTCCCACATGCCCTGAGTTTTCACTGGTGCCTAGGAGAGCCTCACCCTTCACAATAGTCCTCAACACAGGGGGCATTCTAACCAAACAAGCCGGAGACCTGAGCCAAATAGCCTTTGAGAAATGCCCAGAACCACGTGCTGTAGGCGACACCTGCTTCTCAGGAGACTGGGGAAGCCCCTGAGGCATTACACCTGGGTAGAGGATACCACATAGGAGCTAGAGCCCCACAGTGGGACTGCAGGATCCTAGAACATTGTAGAACTGCCTGTGGTACGGGCCATGGAGCCCCAGTAGATGCCTTGTGTCGCAGAGGATGGGTTCCAGTCCTTCCGTGCTCTCAGCCCCCGTATTTACCAGCTACCTTTGACGTATTGGGTGATCCAGGGAGGTTGAGCAGTTTGGTCTCACAGTCCAGTGGTGCCTGGAGCTGACAGCCTTTCCCTCTCTACTAGGACCTTGGGGGGCGGGTTGCCCTAAGGCCCCTCAGGGCTGCTCTGTTTGTCCTGAGAAGTCAAAGGCGCTCTTGTCTCCCACTCTCAACCCTTCCTGGGCTGACATGAGGATTCCAGGCCTAACGACCAGCCTGGCAACCAACTGCTGGGCACACAGTCCTTTCTGAGCAGCCTCAGCACCAGGCACCACCAGCATGAGTCACTGGGGGATGGGCAACTGGAGGGACTCTTCCATCACAGGTCACATTCAGATAGGGCTGGGTGTTTGTTCCACTGGTACCAAGAATCCCTTTCTGGCCTGTGTCCCCATAAATCTGTGTTGCTGGGGAGAGGGGGCCCTGCCTTAGTTCCCAGTTCACAGAGAACTTCCCAGGAGACCCAGGCACTTCTTGAAGCAGAATCCCCAACTAGCTCTGGGAAGACAATGCCCATTTCTTTCTCACAAATGTGAAAAGTGCAGGGCTCTCCTACACAGTGAGACTATATCTAGAGCTCCCAGGGCTGAGGGCTCTCCCTAGGGCTTGGCCTTCCCTGCCTTTGATTCCAAGCTGTCCAACGCTGGCCTACAAGTGGGTGTCTGCTTCCCAGGCCTGTCCCCATATGTGCAGGGCACATTCTCAGTCTCTTGGGAACCCTGGGACCTGGCTAGGCAGGTCAGGACCTAGCATCAGGCAACAGAGCCCTGTGAAGAAGGTCTACCCCTTTATGGCCAATACCACAAACACTAACACTCCCCACCTCAGCTTTGAACTTTCCACAGAATCCCTAGTCCAGTCCATTCATCACCTTTGGGAGGGGTCCCTGTCAAGGCTTGAGTAATAAGTAATGAAACTTGTCAGGGTGAAAGCGTGGGGCTCTCGGGACAAGACAGGGATGCCTGGGCTCCTCAGTTCCTGGAATTGGCAGAAGCTGTTGCTTCTGAAGAAGCCACCAGGGAGTACCCTTGTCAGCTAGATGCCACACAGACCGAGAAGGCACTTCTGAGGGTGGAAAGATATCCCCTCCCCATACACGTGGTGTTCTGAGAGCAGCAAAGGACCTGGAAGGGACCCCCCGGGCAGTGAGGACCTCATAGGAAGCCCTCCTGCAGGCTTTCTGTAGAAACAACAGGAGGCTGACCTGTGCCTGCTGAACCACAGAGCAGTCTCGGCTGCCAGGGGCCTCAAGTTGCCTGTTGTGTCTGTGACTCTTTAGACGTGTTCAAGGGAGGTGTAGAAATCTTGTCGTTCTCTTCAGACGCCATCCTCTCCTTCCTCTCTTAGGTCTCTCCCATGTCCACTGACCACCCATGTGCCTCAAGGCCCTGCCCTACACTCGATGCCTGTCAGTTCTCTGTACCCTCAGCAGGTCACTGGACTCAGGAAGTCCCCTGGGAGCAGGCGAGGTGCTCTCTGCCCAGAGAGGCCTGGATGCCTGTCAGCCACAAGGACTCTGCCTGCTTCAGGAAGTCAGAGGCCATGCAGCACACTGCTGTGGCCCTGCTCTGGACACATTCCAGATGTCTGTTTACAGGCAGTCACCAGCTTGCCTAGAGTGGGCATTGGGGACCTGCAGCATTTCTGTCTCCCTCTGTTGGGAACAAATCATCTCAAAGAGTCTTCTCACTTGTCACTTAGTGTTTTCCAAGGAGCTGGAGGTTGTGGGATAAACACCCCCCCTCCCCGTGACCCCAAGTGAGCACCACATATGCCCACTCCCACCTCCTCAAGGCTCTGTCCTGGATTGAGTAGGGGTAAGCCATGAGGATAGTTGTCCCTGCAGGTGTTCAGACAAGTTACGGATATTCATTCTCCTGCATGTCCTTCATGCAGCTTCCCAAGGCAAGGTGGAGGAGCTGAGGAGCTGGAAGATACCTCTCATCACAAAGGCCTGATCCTTACCTGGTTACTGCAGACTCACCAGAGCAGATGAAGCCTTGACCGCAAAACCACAGGGACCACTAGCCCAATGACTATCAGGCAAAGAAGCTCTACAAGCTCTATGTTCCTGTCTGTCCTCCAACAGAGGTCGGAACCCTGAGTTTCCCTGCAGGCATCTGAGGGGTCACGCTGCACTGCCATATGCAGCCACTAGAGGGCCATGCAGAAGTAAGAATAGCAGCAAGTCTTCAGACACTGGGACACCTGAAGACGGATGCATGCTGGATCTTGCTCCATTCAAGGCCTGCAGGGTCAGGCCACTTTTCCCTGGAGCATATGACTATTAGTCTTACCCAAGACCAAGGAGGTAGAGGCTGAAGGAGGAACTCCAGGGCCATGTGTGCCATAGGTGAATGGAACTGGGTGGGTCTCACATCAGGAACAGAGGCTGCCTCCTAGGGTCCTCACATGTCCAACGTCCTTAACATCTGGATTTCTGCGATGTTTGGGTGGGTACACATAGAGCCCTGTCCTTTCAGAGGGCTCCCAAAACTCTTGCCAGGACTCTCTCCAGACCTGGGGCCTGTTACTAGGAGTAATGGGCTACTTTAGCCCAGGTGGCTGCTATGCTGAGCCTCGCTGACTAGCTGTGGCATGTAAGGAACACCAAGCAGCTCATATACTCGGCAGTGGCTGACAAATCCTCAGGCTAGGCAAATCTAGACCCTGTGCTCTACATGTAGGGACTGGCCTTGGTTCCTTGTGACCTGTATCCAGACACGATGGACACCCAACCCTGACACCCCAGCCAAGTTACTTTCTGACTCTGCACAGTGTTGGCAGGAATCCGTGCATTTACTCTGGAGGGTACCCAACACACAAACAATCCAGGCCCAGAAAGGCCAAAGATTTCTGGGCCTCCTCATCTCGTAGGATGGTGGTCAGAATAAAGACAGCAGGCCAGCCCGGCCAACCCCGGGCTCCTGTACCTCTTCCCCAAGCATATGCAGGTACAAAGCAGACACTCGGGCCCATTGTAGACAGTCACACACAGATACAATCCCTAGGGACCCCAGGTGTCTCTCAAGCTGCACCCACAGGCCTTGCTTCACTGTTGGATCTCCATTAACTATATGGAGCCTGGCCACGCTGAGCCTTTTGCAGGATGGAGAGTCTAGATTAACAGTAGTCCACAATAAAAGTTGGTATAGAGCTTCAAGAAATTTGTTTAAAATTTAACACATAGTAACATCAAAACAAACAAGCGCTGCCATGGTGACAAGGACCTAAACAAAGGCTGCAGATACCCCAGCTGGCGCCACGCCTGCAGAGCCATGGCAACCTGCCCCAAAACAGAAATAGTTGAACTTTTTTTTTTCTCTCAAGTCCTGTCAGAGTCAGCAACTTCCTGGAGGTACCTAAGCAATTTCCTCCCAGGCCCCAGATTCCCATAGGAGGCAAAGGCCTCTGCAGTTGCCATTGCTGTCCCTTAAGGGACCACAAACACCCAGCTGTCATAATACAAACAGTGCCACCACAGCCACAGTTTTCCTGGAAATCTCAGTCCCAGAGTTCCCCAGTCCTGGTGGAGCCCTCGCAGAATTCTCCCACCACCCTGGCACTCGGGATGCTGTGCCCCTCCACTTGAGTCTGACTCCTCTGTTCACGCATGCCTGGGAGGTGAGAATCTTCCTCAAGCACAGAGATGTTCCAAGTGGGACACAGGTCAGAAGAAACCAAACGTGTGAAGGCAAAAGAAATGTCAGGGTTCCTGGGCCTCTGCCTCGTGCAGGATCCTCCAGCTACCCAGCTAGACACCGGCCCAGCGTGTACCCACAGTGCCAGCAAGCACAGTACGGCACTTAGAGCTTGTCCGCCTAGACTATCACAGCCTTGAGCCTTCTCTGGGCTTGCAAATCAGGGACCCTCCAAGGTTCCCGGGCAGCCCAGAGTCTACAGTGAAGGAATGGTCGTGCCCTGGAGTCTGAGCGTCTCAAGTTCTGCATTCAGGGAATAAGCATTCCCTTCACATGACTCACTCATGTGGGTCTAATGCCCCCCACCCGCATGGCAGGAAGGACATGTGGAGTTGGAGTTCTCAGTCCTTTGTGGCTCACATCATCCAAGAGACCCATGACCACATAGTACCACCTGCTGGGAGGCTGTAAAAACACAATCCTACATGGAGTGGGGTGCACACAGCCCCTGGACGGCAGCCTCCTTCAGAAGAAACTGGAGTAATTGATTAACCTCTGGGCAGGCCACTTCTTGCCTTCCAACAATCCCTTCTAGAAGTTTCCTCATAGACACAAGTCTCTGGGTCTCCTTGTTCTTGGGTTAGTTCTTGATTATCTTGAACACTGAGTTTACCGAGGACATGGCGTTATAGGAGGCGTGTCTAAGGAGAAGAGTACCATGAGCTCACTGGCTTTGCTTAAAAGACACCCTATGATCCCAGCACTCGGGAGGCAGAGGCAGGCGGATCTCTGTGAGTTTGAGGCCGGGCTGGACCGACAGCCTCCAAAACAATACAGAGAAACCCTGTCTCGTAAAAACAAAACAAAACAAAACAAAAAAAAGACACCCTATGTTCTCTCACTGTAGGAATAGCTTCCAGGGATTCTGGCAAGCTCAGGTTGGAGAAGGAACATGGGGAGAGATAAGGTGAGGAGCTGTCCAAGTTCATTTGCCAGCTTAGACGTGGTGGTGAGTTCCCTAAAGCAATCAGCTTTAACTGTATGCAGACGCTAGACATAGCTAACCTAGTTTTTCTAGGTCTCGGTGTTGCAGGGCATGTCTGCTGGCCTAACATGCTTGGCACCAGGATGGGAGATTTGACTGTATCAGTGGCTCCAGTGCTGATCATTTTTGCAGCCTGGGTCAGTGCCCCTCACTCGTGGTTGTCCAACCTACCATGTGTTTACCAGGACCTACCTTGTGTCCCTGCCTGGAGCTGTCCAGTGGAACCCATTAGGCCAGTTTGTCTGGGGAGGCTACACATTTCCCCACAGGTGACAGCTGAGGCAGGCCATGTGACCAGCACAGTGAGCTCTATCAAGCCTGGGGTCAGTGGGGCCTGGAGAGGGTCAGGACGCAGAGCCCCTTTGGAATACATTTCTCAGCCTTTCCAGTACAACCATTCAACCCTACGACACTGCAGACAGACTCTCATGTACTTTGTACAATGGGAAGTTGGCCAGGGAGCATGGAATTGAGATTTTCTTCCTTGGCAGAACGTCAAACTCCCAGTACACAGCAAGGTGGATATCGGCATTAGGATGGGTGGAGACAGCAAGGCTTTGGCTCAGTGATCTCCACAGAGCCCCTTTCCAGGGGCTGGGACCTTGAAAATTCTGGCTCAGCCTTCTTTCATCTCTCTCAACCAGGGTCTGGAGGAAGCTATAGCTGGCTTCATCTGGAGCAGAAAGATGTCAACATCCCAAATCCCCTGCTCATGGTGCACTGCATCTGGGTTCTGGCTTACTTGACCTCTTCCCATTGGGACACGTTAAATCCATTCACCTTGCTGGGATTGCCTAGATTCCTGGCAATGTTGGAGCTCTCAGGAGCCATCTGCCAGGCCACCGCTAGCTTTTTGCCTGTTATTCAAAGATTCCTCCAGGCAGGAATGCATAACCCCGGGGCAGGGAAGCCTTCCTGTACCTAGAGAACACCAACAAGTCCACAAGCAAAATGGTGATCAGCAGCCACCAGTATGAAGACCGCATCGCCCACCCAAAGCCAGAGGAGGAAGTGATGTTCAGTCAGTAGCACCCACAGAGATCAACCACAGGACCTGACAGCACACAGATGTTTGACAACACAGTGGATGAATGGCCGTTGCTTTTAAATCTGTATCAGTTTGGCTGCATATGTGAGCATTTCTCAAGTGCAAAATTAACAGAGGTGGACACAGAGCTGGAAGAGGTTGCCATGTGCCACTGTCATATCCCAGAAACAAGGTTAAACAGGCACGGCCCCCACACTGATCTCGTAGACTCACTCAGCCCGTGGTGGCTGGGTCTCTGTTCACCTGAGCAAACCTGGTCATGTCTAGCAACAACTCACTAACCTGGGGCTTGGTTAGAGTTAACTAAGTTTTCTCAAGGCCAGAAACCCCCACCCTGGCTACATCCAAGGCCAGACAGACTAAGGCTCAGGACCTAGCCAAGGAGTTCCAAGGCGCTTAGGGTCAATGTACTTCCCAGACCGTCTCAGACACTACAGGTTATACGCCTACTCCTTAGCTTCAGGCATCCTGAATCTACAAGCAAGATCCTTCACAGCTCCCCACAGCTGCTGACACAAGCTGTGCCTCCTAAGCCTGCATGGCACTTACTTGATCTTGCTGAAGACAATGTCCACATCCGTGACGGTCACGTTCTTCCCATCGATCACGTGGCAGTCCTTGCACAGCTTCGACCAGTTCTTGCCATGCATCTCCTTTCCTGTTGCCCTGGTGTCACCATGTACCGCGAACCGCCGGAAGGCCTCCTCCAGGGCACTGAGCTCAGGGGCCGCAGCCGCCCCCTCATTGGCACCCTCTGACTCCAGTGACAACCTCTTAGCAGCCTTGTCCTTGGCTGGTTCTCCTGGGGACTTGGGTGGTGTCTTGTTGGCAGCTTTGGCAGGCTTGGCCTTGCTGTCAGCCATGTTGCTAGGGAAGAAGAAGAAAGGGGTCATTCTGCTCCTCACAGCCCATCCGTGTCCCTCGTTCTAGCTGCAGTATGTGGTACCAGGCAACAAGATATGTCAAGAGCTGAAGAGCACCCTCTCTGGGGGCTGGGACCCCTCTGAGCTGCTGGTCCAGCTGTTGGAGCTGGCACTGACCCTGCCAGCCTGACAGACGCAGTCTCTGGGCAAAGGAGACAGGGTCTGACTCAGCAACAGTGGGTTCTACATCGACCCCACCAGCTGCTTTTCCATGGCCTCCTCCCTGGGCCTCACTTGCTATGAGTGATTGCCTGAAAGGATGTTTGGGGTCTATAAAATGATGTCATCCTTAGGATCCAGGCCAGTCATACCATGCTTACTCTCCCTCAGATCTGAGCCTTCTGAGCAGAGGCTGAGCCATGCCCAGGGTTGGTAAGTGACCCTGGAGACACACAATAAGGGCCTTCCCTGGGATCCTAGAACATGTGGTTGGCCCTTGGGCTTGCAGGAGGAAATCTCATAGGGAAGCAACCCTGAAATATAGCCATAGAATTTGGGTTTTGTGGGCTATTGATTACCAAGACAGGCAGACACCTCTGAGGGCTAAAGAAGACCTAGCAGGGGCTATCACCTCCCAGCAAGACTCGGGGGGGGGGCACACAGACATGCAGATGATCCCATCGTGGTCCCTGCTGTTCCAGCAAGGGTGGGCATGTGCCATTTCTAACTCAGGGAGCAGGTGTGATGAGCTAGCTCCCGGTTAGCATATTTCTGGGAACTGAGAGCCTAAAGCTCAATGCAAGGAGAACTCCATAGAGGGTCAGTGGCAAAGCTGTAATGTGCAGACCCATCCAAACTGCAGATCCCAAGGCCAATGTGGCCAAGGCATACCTTCACCACAAAGGATGAGAAATGTGGCCCCTGCTGAACTCAACGATGGTATGAGTTCCATGAACAGCCAGAATAGCACAGATGACAGTCATTCACAGGGCCAGGTCCCTTTCTTTCTCACCCCCTTTGAAAATGGTAATCAAAGCGTAACAGAAAAATTCAGCCTTTTAAATGAGAGACTCTTCTTTAGGCACTCCAGTTCACCCCAAAATGGAGTTTCTTGGGTGGGCCAAAACAGGGAAGACGAGGACAGCAAATGGGAAGCTCTATCTGAGTGTTAAGCTCAGGAGTTCCTGCATCCCCACAGGACACAACTCATGGTGAATCAACTCCATGCACTTGATAGGTTACTTGAGCTTCTGCCCCGGCCCCGCACAGGATACTGAAACACGAGAGGGGCTCTGCCATTCTGAGGACTGCAGGACACTAAGGCGGGTCAGATCCTGGCAAGCAACAAATTCAAACCAAGCAAAAGAACTGTGAGCAAAACAGCAGCAGGGTAATGGCAGACTAGGAGTGAGGGCGTGCCTCAGGGTAATGAGTGAGGGCGTGCCTCACACCAGGGGGCCACTCCTCATCAGACAGGTGCCAGCTGTGTCCCGGCCAGGTTCCTATGGCACACTGGCCCCAAAAGGTCGTGAGCAGGAGCCAGGGTGGAGATGGTCCTCGTGGAAAGGAATCGGAAGCACAGGGGCAGAGGATGGCCCTCACTTGCAGCCCCACATCCAGGGGACCGAGGATTGCAGAGGGAGCTCGGCTTATTAGTTGCTGAGACAGCCTAGGAGGATGAGTGACCATCACTTGGGAGTCAGGGCGGCAGTGCAGGCTGAGAGGCAGCCGCACAAAGAAACCAGTCGGAGGCTGAAGTAAGATCCAGGTGGCTGCTAGTCTGGGAAGCAGAACCCGTCTAAACTCAGCCCTGGAATAAGTCCGCCTAGAGCTTTCTTGGACCCCGTGGCAGAGCAGCTGACATCGATGGCTTCACTGAGTAGCTGACAGCATGGCCACACTATTTTAAAGCCTTAGTGCCAAGATTTTTCAGCAGGATCAGCCCAGTACGAGACGTACGTAGCAACGGCTGAAGGGCACCAGCAGCACACTTACACAAAGGATAGCTGCAACAGGAGGGCTGAGACCCTTCCCTGGGGGATGCTGAAGGTGCACCTTGGGGACTGCGGTCCAGACTCTGCTTCTGTCTTTTCTTTGCTTTACCATGAACATGAACATGCACAGCATATCACAAAAGGTTTTTAATATAAAAATAACAGTGGGTTAGGTCCTAACTGTTGCTATACAATGGTCACTAAACTATTACTTGTTCTGTGACAGCAAAAGAAAGGGTTCTGTGCTGTCAGAGCATACCCAGGGGTAGGCTGTGAGGACAGAGGGCTCTTGTCCACAGGCTGTCTTTTCTAGTATGAACTGTTCCACTAGCTCACAATGGCAGCAGTGAGAAAATTGACTCTAAAGAGAACTGAGGCTTCACCCCAATATCCTGGAATATGGAGGTGCCTACAGGCCCAGTTCTCCCCTTCACTCCTAGAGTTATAGGATGGCCAGCTGCAGCCTTTCCCCGCCTCCCTTCAAAGGCCCTGGCCTCCTGGTTTTCCTGCCCCACAGCATCTGAGGAAAACGTTAAAGACACCTTGGTGTGTCCCACCATGCCACCACAGTTTCCATCAGGACATTTAGAAGACGCTCTGGGAAGAAGGCACCTGACTACCAAGTGTGGTGGTAAAGGCACACTCTCAGGTGTACTCTGCACTTCCAAAGTGTGAGTTCCACACCTCAAGTATGTATCCTAGATATGCATTGTATCCCTAGGACATGCCTTATAACTCCTTCCCAATAGCCTATAACTCATTGTCTCTCAGCCAGAAGGGATGTACCCCAAACTTCATCTTATCAGCACAGCACGTGCCCCTTCCTGGACCAGCCTCCTTCAGCAGTGACTGCCCTGGGAGCCAAGAAAGCAGGTGTGGTGGAGGAGGGCAGCGGTGCCAGCCGGTGGCCCAGCAACGACTGCTTGTGTTCCCTGAGGGGTCAGGAGGGCAGCAGATGGCAATGTATCCACAGCAGCACTGAGTGTAGGGACAGACTATGTTACCACATTTGCATCTCCACACCAGGCCTGAGGAGGGCAAGAGAGGCCAGCTAGAGGTAGGATTACAGATCTTCAGAGGGAGGGAACACAGGCAGACGCCAGAGGCTGGGTTTCTGCAAACCCTGAAGACCTCTTTAGCTCAGGCAGGTTTTCTTGCATCCTATATGCCCCAAATCTTCCTTGCCAACTCCAAAGGACTGACTTGTTCCCAACAAACCCATAGGAAATCAACTGGACCCCATTTTTCAGAA
Organism: Mesocricetus auratus; assembly: GCF_017639785.1. Taxonomy (NCBI): domain Eukaryota; kingdom Metazoa; phylum Chordata; class Mammalia; order Rodentia; family Cricetidae; genus Mesocricetus; species Mesocricetus auratus. The sequence goes on along the minus strand of NW_024429198.1, from coordinate 31,709,730 downwards.
TGAAAAATACTGAGGCAAATTCATAAAATAAAATAAAACAAACCAATTTCTTAAAGAAAAATATAGCAGTAGGTTTGGGAAAGAGATCAGCTGGTGTGGAGGTGGTGATTTTGATTCCTAGAACCCATGCTTAAAAAAATCAGCTGGGCATTGGAGGCCCACACCTTTAATCAATCAGCTGGGCATTGGAGGCCCACACCTTTAATCCCAGCACTGGGGAGGTAGAAGCAGGCAGATCTCTGTGAGTTCCAGGACCCCCTGGTCTACAAAGCTAGAGAAACTCTGTCTTGAAAACCAAACCAAACAAACAACAATCATGGTGGTTTGTATTTATAATACCCCTATACATTAGAGACATGGAGACAGAGCAATAGCCAGCGAGCCTAGCCTAGCCTAATTAGTGAGCTCTGAGAAATTACAGTGAGGTTATTTTCTGGCTGCCTACACACACACACATACACACGCGCACACACACACACACACAGTACACCTAAACACATACCCACATGTACCTCCACCATAAAAAAAAATGAAAGAAAAACCTAAAGGTGACAAAGGAGAAACTTTGTCACCAAGAATCAACTGCTACATACCTCAGGAAACAGCCCCATTACAGGAGAAATGGAAATGAGGGGGTCAGTAAAGTTGTCTGTATGCAGAGAAAGGAGTCTATCACTACAACCAGATGTCTACAACCAGGACAAGGTGCCCATGAGCAGAGAAGGCATCTATGAATGTGACAAGCGTCCATGAATAAGGCACATGCCACTCAGTCCCTGACCACCAGCCAAGCGGTTCTCAGTTCTACAGGCCTCATCAGCAAAAGTGAGCCCAGGGACAGCCAACTAGAAAGTAGAAAGACTGGACCCTGAAATTCAAGAGAGAGAGAGAGAGAGAGAGAGAGAGAGAGAGAGAGAGAGAGAGAGAGAGAGAGAGAGAGAGAGAGAGAGAGAGGAGTCTAAGATGAGGAGAAGAAATGGACAATATCCACTTGGAGCTCATTTCCTCCACACTCCATCCCACCAAGGCTTGAGTCCTAGGGGACCCCACGTAAAAAACAGAGTGAGGCTGACTGTGCGGGATCTAGACACATCCGACCAGACCTAGAGAGTGCTCATCTGAGGATGGGACACAGACAGCCTACCCTGTACAAGCTCTGTACTTTAGAGTGTACTTACACACAGCACATCCTTTGATAATTGTTTCTTTAATAATACAACCATACACCCTGCTCCTCATCAGGATACTCCATGTGAATGGCCTCTTATCTCAATGCGGACTGCCATCCCTTGCAAAGTGAACTCACACAAAGTGGGCATTTTCTGAATGTGTATATCCTGCAGGCACACAGAGGCAATACCAGAAGTCCAAATCTATCAGGAAACTCAGCCTTGTCGTCCATGCAACATCCACACTGTGCATCCAGAAGCCTACAGCCCAGAGTATACCTAGGGCTGGCCAGGATGGGACACAGTCTCAGTCACTATTGGGGTCTGAAGGCCAGGCTGCTGCCTACAAGGTGACCTGAGAACCAAACCTGCGCTTCTCACTGTTTCTAGGTCAAACAGAACACAATTCTCCTGGGCGTTGTAGGGAAAGGGGAGCCCAATAGCCATATCCACTCATTTCCTATACCCCAGGCTTGAGCTTGACTGTAGTCAGAGCAGAACTACATACTCCAGAAAACTTCATACTTAAGTTAGGAGAAGGGAATCCTGGGCAAGGAGACTGGGAAACCAAGGAAGGCAGGAAACTGTAGAAAGCCCTAGACTCCTCTATCAATCTATATCCTGTTTTGTATTCAATATCTAGGGCAACAGAGATGGGCCCAGAACTCCCCAAAGTCACTCTGGCTGCTTTACCCAGCTACCCAGTGTCCCTACCTCCCTGGAATTCACATGTCGGGCCTTGCTCACAATGTTGCCCTGACTGCCCCTCAGCAGGGAATGTAAGGCTATGCCCACTTTCAGGAGTGACCATGTGAACTTGTGGCTTACAGTTCTAGAAAAAGAGAATGAGGTTAGCCACCATTCTTGGTTGGGGGGGGTTACATAAATACCTTCTAAAAATGATGAACGCAACAAACCCCTATTGCTAAGTGGAAGTCTAAGTCTGAGCATGTAGAAGAACCTTGAGACATTCTGGAGTGTTCAGTGATGCTGTAAGGTTGTCCCCACTGTCCAGCCAAAGATCAGGTTTCCCCAAGATCAAGCAGTGCGCTTATTGTGGGTCCCTGTTCTGGAACCGAGTTACAGCAGAGATGCTACATGGCCACTCCCTTAAGTGCCTGTCTCACAGTGACATGCCAGGGTCTGCCATCATGGTGGGTCCTGAGGATGCTGATGAGCCTGTAAATGACTAGTTCCTAACTCAGCATCAACACAGCACTCCCAGATTTCATGCCACACATCTCAGCATTGTCCTTGGATAGTGAGAGGGGGCAGTGAAGACTGGTCAGCAGGTGCAGTTGACCTGGGGCCAGGCAGCTACCTAACAGGGACCGACCAGTAGCCCCGCAAAACAAGTCTCTACACACCTTAATACCAGGATCTCTGCATGGAATAGGATCTTGACATGAAGTCAACCTAGGTTATCCACAATTGTATGCCAATTCCTCCCATAAGACAGAAACTAGACAATGGTGTGTCTGCATGTATCCCTCCAAAGTATGAGACCTCTGGGGGAAGGGATTTAATCAGGTCCTGAGCTCTTATGAGTGGAGTAAGACCTCCCAAGAGGGCTGTAAGGAACTGGCTGAGGCCTTTTTACCACGTGATGACACAGGGTCTGACCTGTCCTCTGGAGTATGCTCCAAGAAGGCACTACCTTGCAAGCAGCCACCTCTATCAAACTGCGGCCCTGCAGTGCCTTAATCTTGGACTTCAGTCCCCAGAACTGTGAGAGATACATTTCAGCTCTGTATAAGTTCTCCATCCTTGGTATTTTGTAGGAGCAGCATGAGTAGACTTGAGACAGAGACAAGAAGACCTCTGGACTGTCAGAGTGTCAAGGCATAAGGCCAGTAATGCCCAAGCAACCTGAAGCTAAGGGACAGGAAGGACCTGCCAGGGCCAGGGCGTAACACATCTTACCTGATACATTGAACTTCTGGTTTCCACAACTGTAAGAGAATGGGTTTATGTCATGTTAAGTCACTCAGTATGTCATTGTCACCACACAGCTTCTAAACTCTGACCAGAAGATGAAGCAGGACCCGGAGACAGAGCAACTTAAGCAGAGGCCCCATGAAGGCAAAGCCATGGGAGGGGGTCAGAGGGTCAGATGGGGCTCTGAGAAGTCAGTCCAAGTAGGCTGAGTTTTTCACAGAACCGTGTATGGCACTGTCTTCTGTGACACCCATGTGGCCTTCAGTTGTTAACGGGAGTTACACAGACAACTTGAGGAGGCTACGCTTCTGTGCCCACCTAGTACTTCCCAGAGCCAAATACCCTTGGGTAGGGAAGATTTGCTACAGGAAGTACAGCACACACTCCCAAAAAGAGGCTACACAGCACCAGACTGGAATTAAGACTTCTGCTTCTCAAAGAGTATTAAGAGACGAAAAAGGGCAAAGATCAAATGAAGAAAGACTCTTGTTCTATACAACAAACAGTGACTTGTCCAACATATACAAAAAGCTCCTATAGTCAATAAGAAAATGGAGATTACTCAATAGAACAAGACAGCCCAGGGGAGAGCCAGAGAACAAAAGAAAGTGCACACAGGACCCCAAGCCAGATACCAGATACACCTTGCAAGGAGGGGGCATTTAAGACTGTTGGTGGGATGTGGATCACAGAAGCATCATACGGGGAAGCTGGTGGGACACTCCATACAGCATCACCCCCACCCAGCTCACTAAATCTGGAGGTGCACATAGTCTGAGGCCTAACAACTTCAGTTCTTCGGGAACTTTCCATTTGTAGGAGAGTTCAATGCAGTCGTACTCCTTTGTGTTGTTGTTGTTGCATACAACTTTTTCATTTAAAAGTATTTTTCATTGATTAAACTTGTTCTTTGACATTTTCATGCCTCTACGCAGGGCATTGCTTACCACACCTACCTCTGTCATCCCCAACACTCTCAACTCCACACGCAGCTGTATTCTTGGTCTCCCAATAGGGAAGCAACCAGAGACAGCTGACAGAAGAGGTTCACGGAAGAGAAAGCTAGAGTGAATCTTCTCAGAATAAAACTAGCCAAAAGAATGCAGTCCAATAGAATCACAGCTATATGATCTCAAGTGTAAAGATAAACACACACACACACACACACAGAGGCATGCCAGGCAGGGTGGGGCACACCTTTAATCCCAGCACTTTTGAGGCGGAGGCAGGCGGATCTCTGTGAGTTCCAGACCAGTCTGATCTACTAGAGCTAGTTCCAGGATAGGCCCTAAAGCTACACAGGGAAACCTTGTCTTGAAAAAAAACCCACACCAAAACAACAAGAAGCACAAGAGCTAAGCCAGTGTTCATGGATGTATGCCCGTGAGGTGCACTTTCTACCACAGGACAAAGGGCAATGGGAATGGCTTCCTGGAGGAAATGGAAATTACAGGACTGAAGCAGGGTCCCCATGGGAGGGAACTTGAGGAGCCAGCCATCTGGCAGGTGGGAGGAGGCTGAGATACAATTCATGGACCATTCTCCTCACACTTGCCTGAAAGGCCAAAGAAAGCCTAATGTTGGGGCATCTAGACAATGAACAAGCTTGCAGCCGAGTTACATCACTGTACAGTTGAGAGAGACCATGGACCCAAGAAGGTTTCATTCTTCATCAGGAAGTGTCATTCTGTCCATGGACTTTACCCTGATAACAGGCAGCCATCTGCGGAGCACACAAGTACAGGCTCCAGGTCACAGAAACCATATCCGCTGGGACCCCAGCAGGGCCGTTCCTGGGACTGGCCCAGGACATCAGGAGGAGGCTTCACAAGTGGCACAGAGGTCAAGACGGGGCACAGATCTGATGGTGCCACAGAATGATGCTGGGGGTCCCTGGTGGGGCTGCCCTGGGTGGCGAAGGTCCTAAGTGAGCCATTGGTGAAAGATACCATACGGAGATTCCAGGAGGTCGTGGATGGGGCCATGGGTGGTGGCTGCCATGGGTGAGGTTGCTTTCTTTGGAAGGTGTTGCAGGTAGTGGGTACTGTGGACAAGGGAAGCCCTGGCAGTAAACAGAGGATGCTAAGGTTCAAACACTGTGACCCTTCTCTATGAGGAAGCTGGTCTTACCAGCTTGAACCAGCAGTAAGGGACACCATGAGGGTGGTCAGGGCTGGGCCACCACGTCTGAACCCAGCCTGCGGCTGAGCAGCTCCAACCCTTCCCTTCACCAGGAAGTGGGAAGCTCCATTCTCCCGCATGGGGTCTCTGGGCACAGCCTTGCTGGGCACGGGGGAAGGGCTGGACGAGACTGCAAGGTCCCCTGTCCTGGCAGAACTGAAGTCACACCTCCCACAGGCTCCTCCTTCAGTTGGGCACTATAAATAGGACAGCAGGCTCTGCTGAGGAAGCTAGCTTTCACCCTCTGTGGAACCCAGCAGGGTTGTTTTGGGGGCCCAGAAATCTCCAGAAAAACCTCCACCCCCTCATAGATGGTTTCAATTTTCTTAAGTGAAAATTTCCAATGCTTATAAAACAAAAAAACTTCCAAAGCCTTAGGTGATGGTTAAAATTGCTATATTCCCCAACCTCAAAGAATGGAGAAGGTGGATCCCAGGAGCACCAGGAGGAAAACGTGCTGCTTCGTGTGTTATTCTCACTTCACCAGCAGCAAAGACAAAGGTTTTCAACACGCTGCTTGAATTAGGGCACCGATTCTAATGGTGGGTCCCTGTGGCAATCACGAGCTTTTCTGAATAGAGAGGAGTCCTTTAGAGACACCAAGCTCAGATTGTGCCCCTCCCCCTCGCCAGTCCTCCACGGTCACGTGATGGGAGAGGGACTGGCACGCGAGCAGAAACAGCAGCCCAGAGAACCCAGCTGAAGGCTAATCAAGCTGCTCCCCCCCCGCTTCCCACCCCATTGCTCCTGGAGAGCTCACGCCGCCTATGAGGGCCACCTACGCGGCCAAGAGAGGCCAGATACGCAACTGGGCGCTGGGCCGAACGCCATCATAAGCCCCAGGACACGCACAGGACCGATCACCGGGACAGCAGAGCCTGTCCAACGCCGCGCCACAAAGGGTATTATTCGCCTTCCTCACCTCGTTCAAGGCCTCGTTTACATAACCGAAACCACCGAGTAAGGGTCGGATCCTCCCTCTCCCGCGCGCAAATACGGGCATTCAAGATGCGACCCTGATAGAACCCTTGCCATCTCGACTGCGAGATGCAGGCTCGCCAGGAGGGTGGAGGAGCTAACAGGCTCTGTCACCTGCAGGACGCAACGCGGGCTCAGGATTCTCCGAGACCGGTGAACGTCAGGGCAGCTCCTGATCCCACATGCGCGCCTCGGGGCAGTGTCTTCTCTTTACACCGTTTCCCACCAGGTTCCACGGGCATCGACCCGAGGCCCGGCGAGGCCTAGCACCTGGGTGTGGTGGGGAACCGTGGGGTGCTTTCGGTCCACCGTAATAAGTGGCAACGCAATGCGCTTGGCTCAGTGTACATGCATACCCCTTCTTGACACCACTGCCCCGAGGTCTCTAAGGAACCACTGTACCAGCTGTGGGAGCTGATCGAGCCGCCGCAGAGAGGCAGGTGGCCAGCCTCATCGACCGGAGGCGCCCCGAGCCTATGGCCCTGGAGCCGCTGCTCGGACCACGGACAGCGCCCAGCGCTAGCTTACCTCCGAGATGCGTCCGCTGGTGCGCCTCCGCGACTAGACTTGCGCCCGGGGGCGCTGAGCTCTCCCAGCCGCCTGCCCGGGCCCCGCCCTCCAGCCCCGCCCACATGCCCCCCCTCCTGCCCCGCCTAGGCGCGCACTGAGGCTCCTCCCGACCCGAACGCGGCTCACCGAGACCGGAGGCCGCTACTGCCTTACAAGGCTGCCGAAGGCACCGCCGGCCTATGGACGCGGCTCGACCCAGGGCGCGGTCGTCTGTGGAGCTGTGGAGCGTGGGAACTGGGTGGAGGTTGGGGAAGAGCGAGTGGGGCACACCTGGCCCTGGGGCGCCGGGCGTGCGTACAGTCACAAGAGGGGAAGCTGAGGCTGGTGGCGAAGTCGCAGCTTTCACTGAGCTTGTGATTCCTACCTGGCGCCCACCGAGAGCTTGCTTGATGCGTGTGATGAGCTGCTGGCCGCTCCGGCTACCTGTATGAGAAAGATCCTGAGAGTCTCTGCTGATTTTCCTTCTTCCTTCTAGGGATGCTTGCCACGGGATCTCTACCCTGCTGACTCTGTGGTGAGGTCATGGCCGCACTGCCTCAGTAGAAGGTGACTCTACAGAAGATTATGGGGTTGGTAAGGTGGTGCACAGCGGGTCTGGAGGCAGAGGCGTTGGTGCAACAGACTCCGTAGTCCTCCAGGTTGTTCAGCCTCTGACTTCAACTGAGGAGCCTCTAGAGAAGTCAACCCAAAGAGGGGTGGGGTGGGGGGCAGTGGTGGGTGTCTGACAAATTAACTAACTCTCGAGGTAACCTTGCTCCAAAACTTCAAAACGAGACCCACCTGGGCACTTGGAGCAATTTTCCCCTTCCCCGTGGTGGTCTCTGACCCCTCAATCCCTCAGACTCCCTGCTATCTTCAGCTACTCAAAAATGACTAAAAGTCACTTGTAATTCTTGCCCTCCTGCCAAATCCCACTATAGAAGTCACAGGACTGTGGGGGTGTGAGGAATGGAGAACCAGACCCAGGCCCTCTTCTGTCACTCAGCTCTTCCTTATGCGGTCCTAGCTTGGCCGCTTGTCTTATATCCCAAGCCCTGTCATCCCCTGGAAATCAAAATGTAAGCAAAGTGCTGAAAACTGGCATTCATTGTTATGTTCCTACTAGCATATTTTCAAAAGGTGACTACTCTCTAATTTTGTTTATTGTGTGTGTGTATATGCCTGCTGGTCAGTACATGCACCACGCGCAAGCCCTCATAGACCAGATTGGTCTGTTAGGTGCCTTAAAACTGGAGTTACAGGTAGTTGTGAAATGCTCAATGTGGGTGCTGGGAACCAGACCCAGGCCCTCTGCAGGTTTGTATCAATTTGTATCAATATTATAAAGTTCTGGAGGACCTGCTGTTAACAACCATGGTCCAAGACGTCAGCTTGATGGGCCTTAGGGTTGGGATTGGGTCTTCTACCTGACCCTCCTACAGCATTGCAGCTGCTGAACCCTCACAGATCTCATCTGCAGACAGCCTGTACAGGGGACCTGCATCAGATCTGTGTGAAAGTGCCTCTGGTGAGCATCCCTCATAGGGACCCAGCAAAACACCCCTGCTGGGATGATGATGGGCCCTCAAACTCACTACATTTGGAACCTCAAAAGTGTGACCTATACGTAAACAGGGTCTTGGTCTGGGGGGCATAATTCCATGGAAAAGGCTTCTTCCTACCAGAATTTCCAGGACCACAACAAAGGTGAGGAGTGTCTGCATATGAAATTAATGTCTGTATCTTCAGTTGAAACCTTGTCCTAGATCATCCTAGTGGACCCTAAATTCAGTAACGAATGTGTGTCCACGTGACCCCGACAGTATCAGAGCACCTAAGCAGACCACTGCGTGCAGGTCTGGGTTTCCAGAGATGCAAATGCTGCAGACCAAGGTAAGGTCCAGTGGTCTTCTTTGTGATCCAGGCGTAGGGAAGACACCCAGACCAGAGCAGCAGCCTGACCTAAAAGGGTTCTATTAGAACAGCATGGAGTTCAGGGAGGGAACAAATGATCATTGGTAACCTCCAAAGTCTGAGGACAATGGCTGGGGCATGGGAGCTCTGCTGAGTCCTGGATAAGGTCAGAAGGATGTGGCAGAGGAGACTGGGACACTGGCAGGTTTACAGCTGGATTGCACAGGTATTCCTGTCTCCTCCAGGGAGGGCCGCAGCAGTCCATGAAGAACCTGCTACAGGAGTCCCCATCACGGTCACACAGAGACCGGAGGAGCCTACTAGGTGTAGTCCTAGTGGGCTTGGAAATGCAGCCCACTGTGGGGGAGCGACTGGTACCTCAGGGTCGCTAAGAGGACAGCTCCAGGGATTTGTTACGGCCCAACAGGAGGCTTTGTTGACAGCCTTTGTGTCTCTCTGAAATCCTGAGGTAGGATTTCCCTAGCCTGGAGCTATATGTCTCCCAAGCCAAATCACATCTCTTTGTGGGTATAAGCAGGCAGGTGTGGTAGACCCTATATATGTAGCTCCCTAGTCCTTGCCATCATTGTGGGGACCAAGCAGGCTGGTGACATGGGTGGAAGGGGCCAAGGCTCAACAATAAAAGAACACTAAAGGCAAAGGCTGCCTCTGGGTGGGTTAGAGCCTCGCTGGCCATGGAGTTGGGTCCTGCTTTCCAAGCACACACAGGGATGTGTTCAGGCCTCAAACCAAGACGGTTCCCAGAAAGTGCTAAGGGTAGCTGGGCTGTGGAGTGCGGGGGGCTGTCCTGAGGATGAGGGACTGTGGGATGCTCTTACTATTGGGGAAAGCTTGGCATATTTCAAAGCATCATGGACAGATGTGGCCGCTACTGGAGATGCCAGGGAGCCCCCACCAATGGTGCTCACTGGCAATGGGCCATGAGCAGGTTTCAGCCCCTCTGTGGCTGTCAAACATGAGCTAAGCCTGGCAGCTAGACTGAAACCAGGGGTCTCATGGCTCTGGGGCCTGCGTCGAGGTTAAACTCCAAGGGAAGAGAGGTGTGCCTAACCTTGGGGCCCTGCCACCCCTCTGCTCAGTGTGATGCTGGTAGTGTCCTCCAACCTGCACACGACCTGAAGATGGCAACGTGTTCTTCCTGTGTACCACTTACACTTTTCTACCCACATGGGGTCACATTTAGAGACCCTGAAGCAAGGCCCTGCTTTGAGCCTCCACTTAATTTCTGTCCAGCACTGCTCCATGCAGAGAGCTTGTCTAGAGTCACAGGCAGGGTCAGGTGGTCACTGAGCTGCAATGTAGCCCAGCCAAAGTGTCACAGAAAATTCTATTAACAGGTGAGCTTCTCCAAGCCTGGGATTCTGTTGACTGCCCCCCTTACCAGCCACAGTAATACTCTAGTTGACTTTGACCCCCAGAAATCCCATCTGAGACAGAGAGAAAGCACATTGGAGGCAGCTTGGCCCACAGAGAACACAGAGCTGGGCAAGTGGCCCTCCCACTGGGAGGCATCTGAGCCAGACTGACAAGGTCTTCTCACCTTGCCAGAGGTTCTCACTGAACTTCTTCATGACAAAGTTACATTTCTATATTTCTCACTTATGAAAAACATTTATACAGTCTATTAACTAAATTATCACATGTTGTTTTTCAGCTATAACTCTACAAATTTAGTATTAAAATGTTTCAAGTTTTAAGAACCTGAAGTTTTGCTTCTTTTGGCTGAAAACATTCTTGACCATACAGCCTCAAGGCTGTGCATAGTGTCCCTCTCCACAAGAGATAACTCAGCTTGTGGGGATTACATTTGTAACCATGAAAGAAACCTATGGAGACAAAATGTGGCTCAGGTGGGCTGTAGACATCCATCCTGCTACAAAAAAGTTGTCAAGAGCTTCTTTCTTCCAGGGTGCACACACTGAAATTTGCCTATGCAGCTTTGTCCTGGGATTCCAGTACCCTGGTCAACAGTAGGATCTCAGCCCAATGGAAGATGCGATCCAAATGGAGCTACAGTAACCTGTTGTGGTCAGGAAGTCTCCATCCCTGCAGGAGGGGGCACTGTCATCCAGCTCCTCCTTTCCTACTAAGCCCATAGCAGTGATACAGAGAATGCCATCTTTGTACTCTACCCCATGTGGTGGACATCTACTACGTCCTGACAAAAGATCACCCACCTTCCTGTGTACAGAGAGGGAGGACAGTACTGAAGGCCCCATTGTATAAAGTGTGTGGTTCACAGCCCACCCAATAACAGAAGGAGCCTGAGTGTGTCTGAGCAATGTTTTGCTCATGAGCAATATTTATAAAGACGTGTAGTCTTTATTAAGACACGTGAATAACTGTCGCAAAGGGCCTCCCAGCAAGATGGAGTTATCTCTTCCTATGAAATAACACAAAACAGATGTCTGAAAGCAAGACAGCAAAGGACTACAGTCTCTGAAAGATGAACACCTAACTCTAAAAGCTACACTATGTGGATTAGAGTGGAACCCCAGGCAGTGATCTCCATGTAGAGAAAGCCATGAGACCTGAAGAGGGAATGCCATAAAGTCCTTCAAATGTTCAGCTGAGCACAGATCTCAAAGGGAAAAGCATCTAATCCTGAAGACAAGAGCATGTCAGAGACAGCAGGGCTAGGACAGACCTCTCTCTGACAAGTCAGGAGGCTTAAAACTCAGGGTCACTAAAACTGAACTGCACGAGTGTGTGATTTCACACAGGAACAGTCACCCCTGAATGAGCACCACTCTGGTCTTATCCAAAATTTAATAACGAGGTACAAAAAGACCAAACTTTTTGTTTGTTTGTTTGTTGTTTTTGTTTTTTGAGGCAGGGTTTCTCTGTATTGTTTTGGAGGCTGTCCTGGAACTCTCTCGGTAGACCAGGCTTGGTCTCGAACTCACAGAGATCTGCCTGCCCCTGCTTCCCGAGTGCTGGGATTAAAGGCGTGTGCCACCAGCGCCCAGCAAGACCAAACTTTTTAAACATATCACAGAATAATAATACAGAATATAGAAATAATTAACTCCAAGAAAAGGTAAGCTTCACATATTAGGCAAAACAGCAAGAAAATTTGACCCATAATTAAGACACAAACCAATTTCCCGATCCTAGATAAGCATAACAGCATTTTTAAAATATCTTAACTATTTCCTCCTATTAGGAAAATACAACAATCCAATTTAATGTCTAGAGGTGAAACTGTGTGCATATGATGAATACACTGGATAATAAAGTAGATTTTCAGGACAGAAAGATCGTCCATGTGAGGCCAGAGTTATATCAACTTTTCACAAGGAAAAGAGGAGGAGACCTGGATGATCACTTGGGTGATATGGGGTTTCGGAAGAAAAGCAAAGCAAGGTGGACAGTTATGTAGTTGTCCTCTGGCCCAAATGCACACACACACACACACACACACACACACACACACACACACACACACACACACACACACACACACCAGACCGCAGAGACAAAGACACAGCCAGAGAATATGCAAGAAAATGGATATAAATGCATTATAGTACACTGTTAAATGGAAATCTTTAAAGTATCCATGGAAAGGAAGTAAAGCCCTGACCTGGACCTGGACATCAGGTAAGAAAGTCTGTACCATGACAGCTACCAGAGACGGGCTCATGGTGTGGGTCCTGCCCACACGCCTGTGCTCAGACGCTGAACCTGCCTACATATATTGTTTCTCACATGACATCCACACGCTCACAAAAAACTATGTCCCTAATACATGCTCATGAATAAATTTCAACACTGTAACAGCAGTCAGCTACAAATACCCTCTGTCTCCCTTCCCAAATGGCACTGTACAATCACCTGAACAGCTGAGGGGGGTACAGTCCATGACACTGTTTTCCTCTGTACGTTCCCACTACAGTACAAACTGAAGACAAACAGATTAAAATTATCATTATCCTTTATCCCAGGCAACATGATCCAAAATATATAAAAACTAATAAACCAAGGTTATAGAGGAAATAGTATACAGAACTCAATTTATATTTGCATATATTAAGTCAAAAGCAATATATTATTACAAAATTATTCAGCTCATAATATCATTGAAAACAATGAAGTTAGCCAGGCAGTAGTGGTAGTAAACGCCTTTAATACCAGCACTTGGGGGTCAGAGGCAGGCAGATCTCTGTGTGTTCCAGACCAGCCTGGTTTACAAGAGCTAGTTCCAGGACATCCTCCAAAACTACACAGAGAAACCCTATCTCAAAAGACAAAAAGAACAAAAGAAAACAATGAATTTAACAAAACTGGCACAAAATTTGTATATAACTTAAAAAGATAGTTGCTCAGAGAAATGAGACATCTATTTATGGTTTATGGATTAGAACACAAAATATTGTTAAAATTGTAGACCTCCCACATTCCCTATTGAATCCTCTTTAGGCTTTTTAAAAGTGAACCTGAGCGGTTGGTCCTAAAGGATATATGGGAATTTATAGTGCCCAAAATGATTCTGAGTATAAGTCAAGGACACAAGAATTCCAATTCCCTACATTGCCACCAATATTTGATATTTTTCTGGGTTTTATTATTTTTTAAATATGTAATCACCCTAGTGGGTGAGAGATGGTATCTTGTCATAATTTTAAAATAACTTTTGTTGATCTTGTTCTGTGTGAGTGTCATACATGTAATTCTGATTATTGTAACTCCCCCCTTTTAGTCTCCCTTTTTTTCTAGCTGACCTTGAAATCAATAACCCCCATGCCTCATAATTGTTTTTTAGTATCTTAAGACAATTCTACATTTCTGGAATAAACTTTAATCGGCTGTGGCATGTAATACTGTATTTACAGTACCAGACTCAAGATGCTCCTATTTTGTTCATTTTTTCAACAGCATTAATACTCCTATTCATTGGAAATAGCATTGATGCTTCCATTTATGTTTTGGTTTTTCCAGATAGGGTCTCTCTGTGTAGCTCTGGCTGTCCTGGAACTTGCTCTGTAGACCAGGCTGGCCTTGAACTCACAGATACCTCTGCCTCCAGGGTGCTGGGATTACAGCTGATGCTTCCAATTATGGAAAATGCAAATGGATTAAAGATAGAAAGCTAAGTTCCTTCTTCCTCTGCCATCCTGAGACATCTGAACTTTAGTCCCACTGGATATGAGAAACAGGGTGGACTGAGGTGAGGGGATATTTGTGGAGGGTGGCCTGGAAGTGATGATGACACTGTGTCTACAACACCCTGACAAAGCTCAGGTATGTGATATTGACCACGATATAGGGCGGCTGAGGAGTGCAGGGAAAGGCGTGCAGTATGAAATACATAGCCCTCTCTATCCATGACACTCCCCATAATGTTCACCCAGGTGAGAGCCTCTATGCTCATCACACATGCACAGGATCTCCTCTGTGTGAATTCAGTGAAACCCGAGGAGGTGTGGCTTTTGGAGAAAGGTTTTTCACATTCATCACATTCTCAGGAAAACCAGGTTTTCATTAAAAATATTGACCTAAGGCACTTTTGTTTTGTTTTTTCATTTTTAAATGTTTTCCCCCTTTTCTCTTCTCCTGCTACCACACCCCGCCTCCCCCCACCATCTGCTCCTCCTCTGTCTCCACTCAGATGGGGTAAGGACTCCCATGGGAATCAACACAAACATGGCACTATAATTCTGATAAATTATCTGAAAGAAACTCTCATTGTTGCCACTGTGGTGGTTATGGCTACATGATGAGACCTATCCACTTGGAAAAAGACTCAAGAACTCACAGTTTTCACTCCACCTACCGTGGGACAAATTTTCATCTGCTTTAAAAACACGAGTGCCCAATGCATGACAGCAATATGCTAAGACAGGCACCGTGATGTTAATGGATTCAGCCCCATAGATCTCCATCTAGTTCTAAATCTTTCCAAGTTAAGTGTATGCTTTCTAACTGGCAGGAGCTGCTTTTTTCTTGGTCAATGGACACAAATTATTATCACAGGTCCAGTAAGACATAGAAAGTTTTGTTGTCTATAATAGGAAACCAAATTGCTGATTTTAATTTTTCACCCAATGAAAATTCTGGCTTAATGGTTTGTGAATTAAACAAAGACAAAATTTTAAGTAATATACTTTATGTAACCTCTTTCAGGAAGTGGAAAAGGAAAAAATTGCCAACTCATTCTGTTTCCAGCTAATATAAAGATTCTGTGATATGCTCATTAAAAGTGCCCTAAGTCATGGCAAAATCAGCTTCAAACAATACATATCCACAAATCCAACACTGCAGAAAGCTCTAGAAAGAAAATTCCAACTCAGAGAACTCAGTTAAATCCACAAAAACACAGGTAAAAGATAATCTCACACCAGCAAAACCCAAAGAAGGGAAACACACACTACCATCACCACCACCAAAACCAGAAAATAACAGGAATTAATAATCACTGGTAGACACACACAACACATACATCACACAATAAACATCACTTATCAAACTCCAGACACATCACAGACATCTCAAACACTACACAGGCACACAACTCTCCATTTACTATACAGATACAGGGATACTATAGGTACCACACACCACATATCACACAAAATAACCACACATACATTACACACTATATACCACATTATACACAACATAACACATTATACCAAGTCATATCTCAACATTTTATTGTAAAAAATTTCAAACATCTAGAAAATTTGAAAGTGAAAATTCATTATGTACTCAACAACTAGATCCTATTATTGCTAACATTCTTCTAAATAGATGATTATTGAATGGCAATGGGGTTTGCATTCTGAGGAACTCATCATAAACTGAAGATATCTTAAGTCCAAAATATATATAATACACATACTCTACTGAAGATCACAGCTCAGCAACATCAGGTACCACAGAGTAGAGGCATCTCCTCATGATCTTGGGCTGATGGCTTGATGCTGCCATCCTGAGAGAGGTTCATACTTGTCACTAGCCCAGGAAAAGAACACAATTCCAGATTAGAAGTATGGCTTGTAGTATTAATCTTGTGCCATATCAAAACCCAAAACTTTTAGGTTGTACCATCACATCAGGGAATATTATTGGCCACTTAGCCATCTGTCTTCACCACTTAACTGTAAATCTTATTTCTAGGCTTATGTTACAATTGTAGCCTCCAGTATGCCTCACTAACATATATAAATGTTGTTTTAGTTTTAGTAGTTTCTTTACTTCCTTTTTCTACGCCCCACTTCCTCTTCTCCTCCAGATACCTTATGGTTGAGAATTTCTGCCCCTTCATTTTCCTTCCTACCCGAGTTCCATTCCACAGCTGTAAAACTTGTTATCAGCCAAACAGGAGTTCAAGGCATTGCTCTCTTCAGGTTGGGGGAGCTGTGGAACCACAGGTGACTTAGGCCCATGTCCTGAAGGCCCGGTGAACACTCAGTGCTCACCTTTACTGTGGAAGAGTCTTTGGAGCTGGAGCTATGAAACACACATTTGATTGCTGCGAAAGTGTAGACAGCAGGAACCTCTGAGGCTCCACACTGAGGAGGAAAGACATACACATCAGTGAGGGGGAGACCCCATAATTGAGGCTGAAGATTCTCATACCAGCTTCTTGGGGCCATAGCCACGAGTACTACACAATTGGATCCCAGTGTGATGGACCCTCACTTCTAGCCAGTGGTATACACAGAAAGGGGCACCCTCCTACTGCTTGGGCCCTGTGTTAGACCTCTATTTCATCAGTCTTTGTGAACTGGTAAAAGGTCACACCTGCACCCCCAGTGTCTCTGAATCATGGGAGCTTCTTGTTGCAGATCCAGCAAGATACTGTAGGAGGCTGATCTGGAGTATTCAGGGAGCATAGGAAGGCGGGCTACAGAGTCTCAACATATGAGAACGACAGTGCTAGCCATGCTGCCAACAATGTTGAGGGTGAAAACAGGAATCTCAGGAAAAGTGAATTCCAGAAGCTTCCTGAATGTACTTAGCCTGGCTCTTCCTCAACTCATCTAGGTCATTCTGACCAATAAGAGGCAATGCTGCCTGTGAGACACTGGAGAGCCCAGCTGTGTGTGGAGACAATGAGTTTGTGCTAATGTCTTCTGCAGCACGAGAAAACCATTTCATACCACATGGATGGCGGCAGCTGACCGGAACTCCCTCAAAGTCAAACAAGAACATTCTTCCTATGTGAAATCTCAATCTTTGTTCCTGTTTGCTTTCCAACTCTATCCATCTATTTCATGAAATATTTCACAATAGATACAGATGCCAGAGGAGATATTCCCAGCACACGAATGGTCTACTGACCATTAGAAAAAGTTCTCTGTGACGTTGGGGCCAGAATATTCCACTAACCAATAGCTATAATTGATACCTATATCTCATGGGCACTAATTGATACCTATATCTCATGGGCACTTACTTGTGCTTGTGACTGGTGCAGTGCCATGTAGAACTCAGACAATAACCATGCTCTCTGGAACTTGGGCTGTGATATGCCAAAGCATACCAGTGTCTGTTTATTATCTACATGCACACTGTTAGGTTGTCATAGAAACAGTTTCTGTGTCTGAAAGTATAGGGACTCAAGAAAGCCCTGGATGTGTCAAGTCCTGGGTGAATGTGTGTTGACACAAGCCAATCATATCATGAACCCCAGAGCCTCACACCAATGGAGGAACGGCAAAGACTCCTCCCTGGGGTGAAGTTCAGGGGCATGTCAGTGTTCCTCTGGAGACTGAGTGCAAATGTTGACAGTGTGTGCAGAATGTGTCCACTACAGCTTTCTCCCTCCCAGATGTTTATGGCCTGAACACTGTCCCTTGCAGAGGCTGTTCCTGCTGAGATTAGCTAAACCTGTCCCCTTGATCCAACTGTGTATCATAAACTCTGACTCCTTTATTATCTGCACGTAATAACCCTCTCTCCTTAACTGGCTGTATGCAATAACTCCACCTTTTTGTTAAACTCTATGTAATAAACATGCTGAGCTTCTGAGGTGTTGTGGTTTCTCCAGAAGAGAGCACAGACCACCTGATGTTGGCTTTCTGTCTGTGTACCTGCCTGTGTTTGTCTTGTCTTCGCTATTTCATGTCCCCAGTCAGGTCCAAGTCCCTGGAGCCACACTGGATGTGGCACTAAAGGGCAGGTAGTATGATATTGAGCATTACATTCCGAGAGTTGTGACTATGCCCTGTGTTCTGTCACATGCACACACACTGATCTTTCCTAGTACAAGGCTAATTCATCATCATGCTGGAAGAGAATACTATACAGTAAAAATAATCTTTGAGGCAGGTATCCACAAAAACATGGTTCATCTTCTTCTTTTAACAATGTTGAAAATATGTGGAGTTTAAAAAGTAGGCCCCGAGAGTAAGAGCAATGATTACATTTTTATTTAATGGAGGATTGAATATCTGATGAAAAAGAACTCAAAAGGAAGACCTTGGGAATGGCAACAGTGGCTTCTGGTGGGCAGGAGACTTGAGTGGGGGGACCAGTTTTACTTAGAAAAACTTGTAATTTCCAAAAAATTTTATAATGTGCATCAACTTGGTAATCAGAAACAAAAATGAAGTGGTTTGGGGTTTGGAGTGGAGTTATAGTCATGGCCACAGCTAGGTTTTGCAAGGCTTTCAGGAAGAGGAGAGAGAGAGAGAGAGAGAGAGAGAGAGAGAGAGAGAGAGAGAGAGAGAGAGAGAGAGAGAGAGAGAGAGAGAGAGAGAGAGAGAGAGAGAGAGAGAGAGAGAGAGAGAGAGAGAGAGAGAGAGAGAGAGAGAGAGAGAGAGAGAAAGAGTACTCTGGAAGTCTGCTTGAAAGATTGGACAACATTTGAAACCAACATTCACAACGATTTGGTTACACAATAGTATTGCCAACCAAGTTTCTAAGAAAGCCAATTTAGACCAAATAATTAGTTCTTTAAAAGAAAATGATTTTTTTCAGAATCAGCTGTCCTCACTGACTAATAGATGGGGGAAAAACGAAAGCAACTCTGGGTATTTTCATACATGAAGTGTGAATCTTCAGCTGTGCTTTGAGGCCTGGAGTATCTCTGACCCTGAACTGCAGGGAAGAATGGGCTGACTAGTTTGTCCTCTTGGACAAACCCCAACTTTTCCTCAAGAAAGGGGAGTATCTAATTCTCAGAGACTCTTGGAGAATGCATCCTCTCTCCATCAGACATGAGTGGAGATTCTCTCTTCCATCTCCTGTTTTGTCCCTACCCCTGGCCTGCCACCTCTTGGTGCCTTCCATGAAGAGGCCTGTGACTTTCCATCAGAAGAAAAGCTTTCTGTGCTCATGACAGAGTCCACTGAGGCTTGGCCACCAGGAAAGCCGCTAGAGATGCAGATCTAAGGCTGCCCTGGACAGGCCCCAGAGTAGCTGTTTCTAGCAGACATGCTGCTCAGTAGACATGGTCACCAGCAGTATTCTGGCTGGGGGATCATGACTGGTGACTGGATGGGGCGTACGTGTGTGTGTGTGTGTGTGTGTGTGTGTGTGTGTGTGTGTGAAGAGGCTCAAGTGAATGTTTAATTGTTTTTGCTTTAATTTGTATTAACAGACCCTAGGGATGAGGTGAGAGAATAAAAACACAGCCTCCACAAACGGGAAAATACTTTGTCTGTGAACTCCTCAAAACACACATGCACACATGTGCCTATGGTGTGATAAGGACAGCACAACAGGAAATCGAGATGGAGCATTCAGTTAGGGAGTGTAACCATGTCTCTGTTGCAGTTTTCCTTGGCTATACAAAAAGTTTTTTTCATGAGAACAGAGAATACTATACAATGTGTCCAACCTGTTAGGGACAATTGGTTCCGGTGACACGTGCCTTGCTCTGGGGCAGAGCTGTCACTAGGGATCATTCTTACTCAATATCTCCTTGACTCAAGATTGAATTGAATGACAAGCTCTGGCTCTCTGGACCTTATAATCTAAGCCAAACACTGTTGGAGACTGATAGAGACACATCTGCTTGCATGGCTATGCATGGATGTAGGAAATTAACTGGAGACACAGCTTAGTGGGTGAAACTCTTGCCCTGCAAACATGAGGGTACGAATTTCATCCCTAGCCCCCATGTGAAAAGCTGCATGAGCCAGCATATGCCTCTCACTGCAGCACCTGGGGAGCAGACACGGAAGATCCTAGAGTTCACTGACCTGCCAACCTAGCTAAGTCAGAAAGCACCTGGTGGCGTGGGGCTGTGGGAACTAGAGAGACAAAGATGGAAACGGAAATACTGGGTCTCCAAAAGTAAAACGGAAAGCAACCAAGGGTGACATCAATCTTTGGCCTCCACACACACGTGCACACACATGCACACGGACTCGTATGCACACAAAGAGGCAACCTTGTTCATGTATTAGTATGTCTGTGAAGGAAGTTTCTCAGTGTGTACAGCTACATAAGCCACTGTGAATGTCAGTAAGCTAAGTGAAACAACAACAATATTTCACATTATGGCATCCCATCATTTAAAACATCACACCACAAATGAACTACTTTCTAAAGCCCTTTGAGCGAAGACGCCATAGCTGTTTTTCAGATGAAACACCAACAGGAAGCTACCACTCACCTCGATGAGGACTGAGACCATTCCAAGTTGTTACTCCTCTCCTGTAAAGCGAATGAAAACGTATGAGTGAGACAAGAAGCTGCTTAGGGTGGGTGTCCTGACTGCTGCTCACGAAGAGTCTGTTTTCAGTTTTGAGAGACAGCACCTGGGAAGGTCATCACGGGGACAGCTCCCTTCCTCAGACAGCACACTTCCTCAGAACCACTTATGCACACATGTTTTCCTTTTTCCATGGCTAGGTAGGAGAGGGCCTGACAGCTAACCAGGTGGTGACATTTATGCTGCTTTCTGTCCTCACCACTGGTGAGTTTATATTCCCATCTCACCTCTGCTCCTTGGAGTGAGCTTTCTGGTTCTCCGCCTTGTCACTGACATTTGTCCTGTCAGACATTTTGGTGGAGGTTAGCTGGTGGGTGTGTGGGTATCTTGGTCTTATTAAATGATGTCTATCATTTTCCATACGCTTCCTTGCCATCCGTGTTCTCCTTAGCAAAGGATTTGGTCAAATCTAGGGCCATTGTATTAGAAAGATCTTAGTATTCTTAGTATAGGTGTGTAGTTTAGAAATGGCTTAACAATGGCTTGCATTTTATTTTCTTAATGACAATTTTTGAAAAGAAAATTTTATATTTCATAAATTCTCATTGTATTATTTATCTGGACATTGATTTCATTGTTGTATTGGTGGCAATTGCTGAGTTCAAGGTTACAGAGATTTGTTTTCTCTAGAATTGTCATAATTGCCTCCCAAACATAGACCTATGGTTGCCTTTGGATTTCTGCAGAGGTAAAGAAAAACTCAAAAATGATTTTCAGCCTTGGGTGTATTAAGTTCAGGGCCAGCGCTTCTCCCCAGTTAACCTTGTTATCTTTGTTCAACACGAGCTCATCAGAAATGAAAGGTGCAATTCTGGGCCCTTATTCCATTCATCTGGTACAAGGCTGTTGTAAAGCTGTTAAGCTGCTGGTTTGCACATTTTTAAGGATTATGTTGCCTATAAACAGCTTCCTGTTGTTCACTGTATGCCCTACAGTGCGCTGGCTTTATATGATATCAAAGGTGGTGAGAGTGGGTATCCTCGCCTGTTCCCAGCTGGGGGAGGGGCAGAGGAAGGCAGGGGGAGGTCACTTTTTCACCATGAAAGTGGCAGACTAATGAGCTCTTCATAGTTTTCATTTTATTCTTGGCCTGCAGTTATTTCTTTTAACAGGAAGTAGGGTTTTAACAGAGTCCACATTTATTTTCTGTATGGGTTGATATGATTAAAAGGTTCTTAACCCTATCCGGGTGATAGTGGCACACACCTTTAATCCCAGCACTCAAGATGCAGAAGCAGGCAGATCTCTGTGAGTTCAAGACCAGTCTGATCTACAAGACCTAGTTCCAGGACAGTCTTCAAAGCCACAGAGAAACCCTATCTCCAAAAACAAGCAAACAAACAAAAAAAAGGTTCTTAACCCTTATTCTATTAGTATTTTATTACAATAATAGATTTACAGATGTTAAACAAATGCATTTCTAGAATACACATCACTTATTCTCAGTATACAATCAATCCTGTGTGTGCATTTACTATATGTGTTGGCTTGGTAATGTTTCATGCATTCTGGTGTCATTTATTGACTATATTTGACTCACTACGGTCTCCTCTTGTGCTGATATTTTCTGGCTTTAGTATCAAGTTAATCCTGGTGTTACTCAATGGGTTACTCCCTCCTCTGTGATCTGAGTTTGTATGCAACTGCTTTCTTCTTTCTCCTCCTCCTCTTGTTTCTATTGAGAATTTCATACAATATATTTTGATCAGATTCTTTCCTCTCCCCCAACTCCTCCCAGATTCCCTTCAACTTCATGTTATTTCTCTCAAGAACAAAACAAAATCAAAAATCAAAAGAACACACACACAATAAGAAAGAAATGGAGTCTGGTTTGTGTTGGCTAACTACTCCTGAAAATGAAGCCTGGCCTCGAGTGTGGTTGAGACAGACATACTGCACCACACAGTCACACCACACAGACACATAGTACACTTCACACACCACACAGTCACACCACACAGACACATAGTACACTTCACACACCACACAGTCACACCACACAGACACATAGTACACTTCACACACCACACAGTCACGCCACATACACCACACCAGACACTAGACACCACATAGACGCATCACGCAAACATACCCACACCTCACACACTACACACCACACACTACACACCACATAGACACAACAGACAAATATACCAACATCTCACACACCATACACCTCACACACATCACACAGGTATACCACATACCATACACATCACATACCACACAAACACAACTGATAGACACAGATATACCACATCCCACATAGATACACCACATACCACATACAACATATAGACAGACTACATAATGCAACATATGTCACATAACACACTACACAAAAACATCACACAGCACAAAGACATATCATACACCACACACATATATCACGTATTACACATTTAACATATATACATTATATGCCATACATAGATGCACATATCATACATTAACACAACCCAAAGTACACTTACTCCATGCACTACATACATTGCATAGCACATAGAAAGACATGACACACCTGAGCACATACGTACATACACATTACACACTATGCAGGCATACACACTAAGTACCATATGTATACAGACACTCCACACACTTTCAATGAGTCTTAGCAACAGTGAAACCCAGTGCAAAGCCGGGAGGTCCCTGTATAGGACACACCCACACATTGGCCTCAGCCCTCCCGTGAGTATGACACAGAAGGACCAGCACACCTGGGGAATGGCCCCCCTTTTCCGTACAGGTAGATCCTTTTTCTCTACTGGAAGTGACTTCTTCTGGAATCGGGTCTTCATCATGTAGTCAAATGTGCTCAGGTTCTTGGCAACTGCAGAGAGGAGGGCAGCAAAGGACAGGATCATCCAGCAGCCATGCACAATGTCATATAGCACCCCATGTACAATGCATAGGCCACCTTTCTGGGGAGTGACAGCCTTTCACGTCCCAAGACCAGGAGGAGGAACAGGTATGGCAGACCAGACAAGCTGTGCTCTGCACTTTTATGAGTGACAGGACAGAGGCGGGGTGTCCCAGAGGAGCTGGACTGTGGCACCTCTCATGGGTCCCCTGCTTTTGGCATCACGACAGACTAGTTCAGGTCCTCCTGGGATGGCTCCCAGAGGCCAGGCTCAGGAAAGACTACTCTGTCCAAGGGTTCCAGAAGTCTTCGTCTTCAGAGGGGTAGCTATCTAGGGGCAACAGAGGTCCTGCTGATAGGAGGACTGGATCCCTGAGCTGACCCTGCTGGCTGCCTATCCACCCTCGACCTGTTTACCGCCACTCCATGCAGCCACCTCGCCCTAGGTGTGGCTGCCAAAGTCTCAGCCGGGGCTGGGCTGCTTGCTATGCCTCACGTGTGTTGGTAACCCTGTGTTCTCTGAGGCAGAGCACCGAGGCAAGGTGGCAGCAGATGTGATGTCACACACAGTACACCCGATTCTGTGCGTGTCCCTGACCCACTGAGGATGGCCTGAACTGAAAATATGCTCATGGCCATTGCAAGCCCCTCTCAGTACCACCTTCTCTCAAAGGGTGCAAAAGGAAGCATACCATTCTTCAGGAAACACAGCACCCTGTCTCTCTAGGAATCCCTACCCACCATATAAGGAACAGTGCAGGCATACTGCAGCTGACCGTGGGCTAAAAAGCCAACCCCTATCAGCAGCTACAGAAACAGAAGTCTACATCTGTGACCTCCCCACACACATTTCCAGACAATTCATAGGCCTTTCACTTCAGGGAAGCTGACCAATGGGATTAACTTGGCCACCACACACAGAGGAGAGATGAAAGCAAGTCGTGGTCAGTGTTCTGGAAGGGAGAAGCTCAGGTTCTGAGGGCACCTGAGCGTCACTTCACAGCATGAGGCCTCTGTCACCTTCCCATTGCTGCTATACCAGCATAACAGCCCTTTCCTGAGAGGTTTGGTTGACCCTGAGTGCTGTGAACAAGTCGTTTCCAGCATCAAGCATCTTGGGGCCAAAAGCTAGTAGGTGTCCAATCTCTTACACCTTGAAACTGGAAGTTCGTCAAGAAGTGGAAGAAGCCAGATGTGGTGGTGCACATCTTTAACCACAGCGTTCTGGAGATAGAGGCAGGCAGATCTCTGTGAGTTCTAGACCAGCCTGGCCTACATACTGAGCTCCAGGCCAGCCAATGATGTCTCAAAATAAAAAAAAAAGAGGAGGAATTCCACGTTAGAGATGTCACCTTGCCCCCTAAGTTATCCTGGAAGTCAAGTCAGGGATGCCGTAGCAGAAGTTCCTGTCTGTGCACCGAGCCTTCCTCTCAGCATATGTGCACCCAGTGCCCAGGCCTTAGAGGTCAGTCAGGGCTCTCTGTATCTCCATCTGTGAGTTTTGTCAGCATGGGGCCCTTGGTTTCTGTAGTTTTCAGTCTGGGGTTTATGTTCACAGAGCCAGGTAACGATATCATGGACAGTTGCAAGACATCACTGCATGTGTCTGCCTGTCTTGGCTCCTGTGGGCCTCCTCCCTCTTTCTGGTCGGCTATGATGTATCTTTGTCCATGAAACTTGTTTGAGAGGGTGAGCATTGTGGTAAAAGATGAGAGAATTGGAAGCCAAAACCCTGACTAAATCTTGGAACCAGCACTCCTCAGGAAGCATGTGGCTCTTCTGTGGGGTTTGGGTCTATGAATGTCAGTGACACAGCACTCCTGACACCGGTGAAGCATGCAGTATCTAGGGCCCCCAAAAGTTCTGGGTGAGTCTTTAAGGTCCATTAAGACTAAGGATGTGACTGTCAGCATGTCCTTACGCCATGCTTCAGCCTGAATGAGCAACGGTGAATGCACCAGACTATCTGGCCTCCGAGGGTATTGGACGAAGGCGTAAGACTGGTGCAGGTTTTAAGCTCTGAAGCCTCAGTTTTGGTAGCTTCCTGCATGGGCTAGACTGTCAGTCCCAGACCCTAGTCTTGAAGAGTTTCTATATAAGAGTATAGACAGGAACAGCTGACTGCTCCTGGGTCCTTGTCGCTGAGTGTCTCATACATGGCAGAGTGGGACAAAGCGGATCATTGTGTCTGGAATATTCCAGGGGACACAGTCTCTTCCTGGGCCCTTCTGTGGGATGAAGCCTGTTGTGCTCACTCAGACCTCACTGTAACTTCACTGCAGTCCGATGCCCACAAAGTATGTTTCAGTAAAGTTCCACTCACACAACGTCTCTCACTGCCATTGTCCCCCTCTCTACCAGGATGTGGGTGCCTCCAGACCTCATCCACAGATGCAGAATTGCCCCCCCACACATTGGTAGAATCAATGCCCTATCACACAAAATCCTTACTCTGAAGTGGAAAGAGAAAATGACTAACACCAAATTTGTGTTCCTGGGCAGTATGGGCCCCAGTAATCTTCAGGCCTATAATTATAAGTTCTTTGGGAAGCATTGGGCATGACACCGGTTGTTGGACCTAACTCTGAGAGAGAGGCGGGGGACAACTAGATAAAACGGGAAATGAGTTCTACATGAGGTCAGGTGCTGATACATCTGAAAGCATTTAGACAAGAGAAAAATTTCCCGATAGGGTTAGAAAGTAAAGTTCTTATAAATCCCTGCTTACAAAAGCGTGGGGGGAGTTTTAAAGGTAACCCAAAAGATGCATCATTCTGAGGGCTTCAGTGACGGGGAATGTGAGGTGCCCTCCCAGCCTCGTTGCTGATAAAACAGCCTTCGGTGTTCTGTTGAAACATGTGGGTTCAGCTGATGCAGGTTTGAGACTTGGTTCTAACCCACTCTACAAATACATCTAAGCACGAGTAACTAGAAACGAGCCAGGTCATTCCTAACAAAAATCTAAAAACATAAGCTGCACCAACAAGATTTAACTCACGGGTCTGCACTATATTAGGGGAAGGAGAAGGGAGAGGAAGTGGAGGGGGAGGAGCAGGAAGGAGGATCTAGGCTTCAAGTACTCACAATGCGGAAGTCAGGTGTGTGCTAACAAATACACTCACAGGTTACGAAGCATGCTCTCTAGATTCAGGGTGACGCTGCTGGTAAGAACCACTGGCCACATGTGGGGTCTTTCTACGGGAGGAGGTCAGCACTCAGGCCAGGCACTGTCCTCACAGCCACAGGCAGTGTCTATACCGTCCTTGAGGTTTGGGTAAGTCAAGCTACGGGACACCAGCACTGCGGGAGCGGCCCTCTGCCCTCCAGCCAGGCCTACCACTGCCAGAGACCAGAGAAGCTTCCTGGCCAGTTCCCCACAGCACAAACCACATGCACTGGGGCAGAGGTGGCTCTAACTCAGCAGAAACACTTTGTTGGGCAGAGGGTCTTAATAGCATTACCAGGGATCTGACACATATTTGTGGATACAGACCTCCTTGCTGGCTCTATTTGGATGAGGAAAACTGGTCCCTTGGGCTTAAGTTTCATTGTTAAAATTTCTACTTGGTACTTTCCTAAATCCCCCTGGTCCTAATGTCCTATTCTTGCATAATAGTCACATCCCTCTGTCTCCGTATAGTTTCGTCTCTCCTGTGCTCTCTGCAGCCTTGTGAACACGACCTCGGTTCCTGGCTGGACTTGCTGACCTTCTGCTGGTATCTCCTTCCGGTAGTCTGTCCTTTTACTGTGAATTCGTTTCTGGCAAGGCTTCCTGCCTTGAGGTAAGGGCGCTAAAGTGGCGAGTCTTGGGCGGGTACATACTCAGGTAGATGTGGAAGAAGAGCAGGTGTCCGAGCAGCACAAAGCTGGCAATGGCTAGCAGGAATACCACCACCGCGATGGAGAAGACCACGGGCGTCTTCACAGGCACGGGCCACAGTGGGAGGAACAGCAGCCATGTGTTCTTAGGGCTGATCTCTATGGAAACAGAGAGACATGTCCGTCTAGCACCTCCCCAAACTGCAGCACCTGTGGTCAGGTAAGCAGAGGGACAGAGCTTGCTAGGGTTGAGTGAGGACAGCCAGCCAAGGGATGTGCTTTGTCCTGTTCTACTGTGGGTCCCATGGGCTCACTGGCTGTGGCTGGCTCTATGATCCTCACTTCATGAATTCAACATGATGGTCAGAGAGAAGTTCCTGAATGCTGGAGCCTAGAGCCAGCCCCTCTCCTGCCTTTCCCCAAGCCTCGGCCTTTTATTTCAGATCAGTCACCTCACAGACATCCATGAAAACTGAGCCCTCTTTCTTGGTGCATTTCTTGAACACTGTCCACCACGACCCTCAAAATCAAGATGATAAAGGGTTTCCTAGGCTGTGTGACAGAACACTAGAGGACTAGACTCCAAGCCCAAGCATCTCGATCCACATCACGTTCTAGAAAGGTACTTAGCTCTTTCTAGAATGGATTTCTATGTATGCTATCTGAAAATAGAATACTACATGCTGCCTTGTGGATGTAGAGAACTATGGGCCATCTCGGTGATGCAGCCCATGAGATTCTGAGCTCAAGCCATGAACTCTGTAGAGTTCTGGAATGGCAAGTCAGGAAGTGACCTCCACCCACACTCCAAGAACCACAAGTCTGCTCCAAGGAGCGATGTGATCCATGTCCCTGAACCACATCTGATGCCAGCATGGTCAATGGGCCATCCGCGTCACCACCACTCTGAATGCCCCTCTTCCCTTCTTTTAGCGTTTGTTTTCCTTTTCTCTGCCTGCTCGGCATGGCAATTGTTTAGGAAAGGTAACATGGTGGTGGCTTCCAGAGAGTGCTCCGGAATACCAGGATGTCCTAAGTGGTTACAGGGATGCAGAAGCTAAGGTCCTCCCACATGGAACTCACAAAGCTCTTTCTTAAAAGAACATCCTGTCATGTTGGCTCCAGGGATGCCCGAACCTAAGTGGCATACAGGCCCTAACATCTCCTGTTGCAGGGCTTGGGCAAATGCCTATGATGCTTGGAGCAGAGGTGGGTGGCTTTCTCCTGACCCTTAGAATAACCAGCAAAGGGATGCGCCACTTCAGTCACCTGGATCAGTATCTTGGGGCTGTGGTGACAAATGGTCATATAAGCTAGTGGCACTTGACGATACAGTAAAACTCTCATATCTGTAAGCCACAAGCCTGAAAGCAGAGTTCCCTTCCTCCGAGGTTCCAGGAAACGGCCCTTCCATCTTCCTCCTGCTCTGAGTGTCACAGGCCCCCTGATCTTGTGGTCATATTGCTCAGCCTCTGCCTCCTACTTCCATAGGTCCTTTGCAAGTCAGCATTTCCTCTTGTTTCCCCTGAAGACATTGGCATTGGACTTGGGCATATGAGCAGCTTAGGATGGGCTCCTCACCTCAAAATTCCCAACCACATCCACAAAGACCCTTTGCCTTAATTCTGGGCCAGGACTTGGACACTCTGGAGGTCCCTTTCCATCTTCTTTCAGACATGTGTGCCATTGGTTTGTGCTTCTGGACCTATTTAATCATAGAATCTCTGAGCTTCCCCTCAGAGTCTGTGGCTCAACATAATAGCTGCACTTTCTCCTGTTCTTCTCTACAGGTAGTTGTGTCCTACAAGAGAGGCTCCCGCCTTCTCCACTCAGCACTGCTAAAAAGTTCACTGTCTAGGTGCTCAAGAATGACTGAAGGGACACAAGGGCCACAGGGCATGCCTCGCTCTAATCCCTGGATGTCAGGTCTCAGAGGAGCTCAGGTCAGCTGGAGAGTGAGGAAACATGGAGGGCAAGGCTGGGAAGCCTACACTGGGCACACGGGAAGCAGGTAGAAACAGTCCCTGAGCGTCAAAAGGGTACCTTTATACAGGGGGTCTGTGCGAAGCTTGTCGGGGTTGACAAAGTACTGGATGAAGATGTACAACAAGATAACCATCGTGCCAAGCAGGGACGCTGCAGCTGAGGCCACAGAGCAGAAGAAGAACCTGCATGAGAGGGGTGGGATCCTGCTCAGAGATGAGAGAGTGGGACGTCCAGACAGACCAACACCCAGCCAAGCTCGTGAGGCCAGCACACGGCTCTGGTGCGAGTAACCTCGCGGAAGCACAGAACCCAAACTCTACTGGTGTCTTCTCCTCTTCCTTGTGTTCTTTCTACTGTGTCCCTCACTTACCCTAGACAGACGTTGCTCCTGATTGTGTTGATCGTGCTCCACATTCCCTACAGCCTTCTGCCCGGGCCCTCCTGTCCTACCATCTGGACAAGAATATCATTCCCACCTAATGGGAAAAGTTAATCCCCAAGATGGCAAACTATCACCTAGGCAGACAGAACCTTGTCCAGCAAGCATGCTCTAATCATGGCCAGACCTCCTCCTCCTCCTCTTCCTTCTCCTCCTCCCCCTCTTCCTTCCCCTCTTCCCCCTCCTCCTCTTCCTCCTCCCCTTCCTCCTCCTCCTTCCCCTCCCCCTCCTCTTCCTCACCCACTTCTTCTTTCACTGCATACCATGTACTGGGCTGACCTCCTCCAGCCTTCATTGCACCCCATTCTGAAAGACCCATTTGTCTTCCTGTTTTTTAGGACTATGAGACATGGGACTCCAAGGTTTTCTGTTCAACTCAGGTGCCAAATTATATAAAAATGCTATTGTAGGGCTAGAGAGATGGTTCAGTGGTTAAGAGCTTTGACTGCTCTTCCAGATGACCAGGGTTCAATTCTCAGCACCCACATGGTTACTGTCTGTAACTTCAGTTCCAGGGGCCAACAGGTGCCCCAGACATACATGCAGGCAAAATATCCATATACATGGGATAAGAAATGTTTTGAAATGTCTTTTAAATGCCATTGTCCCCCTCTCGTGCTTTCTTGAGCTCTGAAGAATGAGGGACAGGAAGGGAAGGTGTTAAGGGTCAGGGCTGGCTAGTGACAATGGGGATTACCTATCACCCTCTGCTCTTCTCCAAACCCAATTTCACCTTCAGAGGCTACGCCTCAATGTCACATCAAGTGTGCCTTCTCCTCTCCTGTCCCCACTCGTGGGCAGGCCACACCCTCACCTATTCCAGTTTACCTTCCCAGAAGTACTTGGTTAGCTGAAGAACCGTGTAAGTCAGTGTGAGGCACTCAAAGGATCTGTGATCAAGGGTCTCGTGGCTAATCCAGTCACTGCCAGAACCGTGGTGGCACATAACTAACAGGCCACATTGGGATGCCTAGAAACTGTGGCTGCATTTTTCAAGCTCAAAAGCTCAATCAGGAAGGAGCAAAAACTACACCTGTAGCTCCAGGCACCTCCCTGGATGGATGGCAGAGACCTCACAGCCCAGTGCATTGTCAGGGCCGAGCAAGGCATCGGTTGGGTTGTAAGAAGCTACTATATCCTCCTGTTCATCTTCAGGACAGGGCTGATGGACAGCCTAGGCCAGTGACTCTCAACCTGTGGGAGGAGACTTCTTTGGCAAACCTCTATCTCTAAAAAGATTTACATTATGATTCATAACTGTAGCATAATCACAGTCATGACGTAGCAACGAAAATAATTTTATGGATGGGGGTCACCACAACATGAGGGACTATATTAAGGAGTCACAGCATTAGGAAGTTTGAGCACTGCTGTCCTACACCCTGACCTGGTGCCTAATAGCTCTTTAGATTCTGCACTCATGACCAGGGAAATCCCTTAGGGTGGTCTAGACGCTCGTTCCTGTGCTCAAGAGTCTATCCACTGCTCTTGGATTGGTGGCCATGGCATTGAGAAGGTAGATAGTCCTGAAGCAGGAAGTGTAGATGGTTCAGCCAGGCTGTGACTTACTGTTCATGGTGAGTTCTCTGATTATGGACTTTGTGAGTGCGAGCTTGTTCACCTGTTGAGGAGCTACTCCGCCAACACATATCGGAGCCAGCAGCACATGGGTACTAACTAGCTAAGCTCTGCTATAGCTGGAAACAGAGATATGGCCCAAAGGTCACCCTTTCCCCATGCTGTTCCCAGCCTTGATGACCCCCTCTACTTTGTCACCTGCCACCTATTCCTACGAATTCCAGGCCACGGATCCTTCCCCCAGGTCACAGCCTTGCCCCTGAGAGTGCCTCACCGGTAGTTTCTGCTGCCCACACAGTTGTTCAGCCATTTACAGTGGTGGTCGAAGCCAGAGACACACTTGTTGCAGGAGCTGCAATGTTTGGCTTTCTTGCTCCTGGGAAAGAAATCGGGAGAAACAGCCTGCTGACCCCAAATGCACCACGGGAACTGAATGTCTACTATGAAATGGTGGGTGGGACCTCCATCTGAAGGCAATAGGGTACTGGGAGTCTGTAGGAAAGACAAGGCCATCTTGGGAAAAGAGATGAGCCTGTGCCCATGGGCATTGCTCTCGGAAGGTGGACTCTGGACTCCCCTGTAGGTAGGCTTGTTTGCTAGATGGGAGCCTGAATCTAGGAGGTGAAGGCTGGTATCTCACCCAGTACCCACAGTGCCTTCCTGTAGCCAAGTCACTGTGCTGCCCTCCTCAGGTCCTGTGGACCTTGGACTCCACCAGGTATCAGCTGAAACTGCCCTCTCTCCTTCCCAGTTGGGGATGTGAGGTCTATCAGAAAAACCACAAGGATGTGGCATACTTGCCCCCCCAACCACCACCACAAATAAGGCCCTGTTTTGTGTACAAGAGGACCTGAAAAATGACACAGGGGGACCTCAGACTACGGTTCTTCATACCGAGGGAGAGCTATCGGGAACCAGAAGGCAGAACTCTCAGCCCATTGGGTAGGGCGATTTAAGTGTGGCCTCCTGGGAGGCTGTGAGCACAGGACTGAACCCTCCGTGGATGCCACAAAGGACCAGTGCCCAATAACAGCAGGCTCAGCTGGCGAACTGTGGGGCCATAGGTCAGCTCTACACCCAGACTCCTAAAAGTGCCCCTGCCCCACTGCTCAGCAGATACCCCACTCACACAGTAACCTCACACAGGTGGCAATACTGGTTCTGGATCACATGTGCATATTTGGACCGGTCGAAGGTGGGCACAGGCTCCGAATAGTCCTTTTTGAGTCGGACATTGTTGTCAGCCGGATCGATGGTAGTTGTGACCAAGTGCATGACGAGGTGGAACAGGGACAGCCCACCCATCACCTGGGCTGTCAAGGAACACACAGCCCTGGGCCTGGCAGGCATGATGTAAGGCATCTCCCGGGGGGGACAAATCGTGTCAGAGACTACGGAAAGACCCTGGAACTCCTAGTCACTGCTGTCTGTAGCACCTGAGAGCAGATCCCATGGAGACAGACGCTTCAGAGACCCAGCCAAGCCAGCCAACTACTGACCACAGTGTGAACAGTCCTGAAATGCCTTGTGTGGCAAAGTACAAGGAATAGGTATGGAAAATACAGTCTTTACCTTGCAATGATAGCTTCAGAGGCTCAGAGTAGTTCACCTGGTTGTGGGTGTTTCATAGGGGGGAGAGGCCTAGGCTATATGCGGGCCCGGGACATGCCAGCTCATGCAGGATACATGCCAGGAGAGTGACTATGGACCACAACACAAGAGAAAGCTATGTTCACCAGAGACATGAAGGCTGGACAGCAGTTGGAGGGTACCCCTCAACCTCAGCCTGAGTTAGAACTTTTGGGGCCACCAGACTCTCAGACACCTTTGGGCTTTGTCCATCTAAGCCTATATGACCATGAGAAGAAGGTCTTTGTCCCCCACCCCTCCTCCTGTCCCTAGGATAATATACAAAAGGAGATGCTTATCATGAGGACTCTCCTCTCTTGCTCTGTCTTCTGGGCTTGGAGGGTCAGTATTTACAGCATCTCTAGAGGGACCAAGAGGGTTCCATGCACCACAGCCTAGGTTTCTGCCAGTAGTAGGGCTCCATTGTGTCCAGATAAGACAAAGGCCAAAAGCATAGGTGACATAGGCATAGGGGAGCTCTAGTGAGGGTTCCAAAAACAAACAAACAAAGCCAGTGATGTAAGGCAAGCCTGTAAGAGGCCCAGATACTGAACCAACCCTTGGTGCAGATCCTGTCTTCCTCACCCCATCCTCCAGCATGAGCTGCTCAGTGCCCAGAATTCTAGGCATGGGCACAGGACTGAAAAGCAGGTTCAGAGCACAGAGGGGACTGTGAGGAAGACAGAAAGCTATACTCCAGGAGGACCGGAGTAGCAGCTGGTGCAGAGCCGGGTGAGTGTGTTGCAGAAGTGGCTAGGCAGTATGTGTGGCCATGGAAAAGTGCCCTATGAGCCCCAGTGGACTCGCATGTGCCCCGTCGGGGACGCATGACAGACACCCAAAGCCCTTCCTACAGCCTCTCTGGCCCCACAGTGTAGGGCACAGCTAGTACCACCTGGTCTATTGCAGAACTGATTCAGCTACAGTATAGGTCAGCGGGACTTGGCACAGGGTCCCTCCCAGCTGTTGATACTACCGTGACCAAGAGCATGGTCCAGCAGCTACTCCCAGCCTTTGAAGCTGAGTTGAGGGCTGATGTGCTAGCCTGGTGATGATGAGAGGTGGTGCGTGTTCTCAGAGCCTGGGACATTGACGGGCGAGGGCTGAAGACACAGGAAGTCTCACGCTGCGTGGGTGCTGTCTCTTTCCCTGCAACACTAGAGCGGACCCGTTCTAAAGGAAACCAGGAGCTAAGAAGCCTAGTTAGGAAGCCGGAGAGGAGTTTGAAGAACACGTGAGATAAGGCTGAGGGAAACTGCCCAGGCCCGCCGTGACCACACCTTGAGATACCCCCACATGTTCTCTAGACCACTAGTGTTTGTGCTCTGCTCACACTTATGAGTCTCACTGTTGGAGACTCCTGGGACACGGGCTAATCATAGGGAGTTATGGTTGCAAAGTAGTTCTCAGGGTGTCACTGAGCCAGGTTCCCTTGAACCTGAACCTGCTCACACAGACCCTAAAGCACAGCCTGTACCCAGGCTTCATGTGGAACGCCAGGAGGCCAACCTAAAAGCACCAACATGGCACAGAAAGACTCTGGTCCCATGGGGACTCGGAAGTCAGACCCAAGGTCACCTGTCCCTCTAGGACATGGAGCTCTCCTGTGAAAGACAAAGTTAGAGCACATCTTTTTTCACATTTTCCTGGGCAAAGCTTGTCTAGTAGCACTCTGCCAGCAAGTTTTGTACCATTCGAGGATACATCCCCGTCACCCATAAGAATCAGGCTGGTGACTTTACCGGACTATCTATTGTCCCAAATGACCTGACTGGCCACTCCCTACCACACACCAAGGTGACATTCCCAAGGGGGAGCCCAGGTGAAAAACCTCACGATCTGCCCCTGCCTTCACATAAAAGCCTTCTCTCAGTGGATAGCTAACTTTGAAAGAAGCAGGGTGAGGCATCCTCCATGGAGGCCTCCCTCCAACTCCCTCTGGAAGTTTCCATGTGGGAGCCTATGAGAACCACAGCTGGCTGGAACATTCCCTAGCAACAATCTGTGTTTAGTAAACAAACAAAGGAAGGGCGCCAGCTCAGGACACCACCCTCCTCAGTCTCCTCCAACTAGTGACCTCTGCCTTGTCCTGTTTCCGCAGGAAGAGGGGAGGCCCGGGAGAAGCCAACATTCTGGTGCTGTCTGGGCTCATGATTCCTCCAGGGCAAATTCCATGACTGAGCTACAGCAGCAGCCTAAGACACCTTGCCTGATGCCCCCTGTCCTAGTTCACATTTGTTCCAAACCCAGGGCTCTAAAGAGAATGCTGTGGTTAAAAATTGGTGATGCACAGTCTCTTGGAGGTGTTGTCTAAGTCCTCGTCAGCAGGGAGGGAGGTCCACTGGTGGCAGGACCCTCAAGGGCCACCAGAAGGGTGGGCTCCTTCTCTTCTGTGCTGCAAGAAGGATCGTCACGCTTTTCTCTGCCTCTAGTGCCCTCAGGTCCCCTCCACAGAAAGCCCTTCCTCTTCTAACCCAGACCCTCACTTCCCAGCCCCTCATGGTGTCTAGCAGGTGCCAAATGATGCTGGCGCCCTCTAGTGGCTATAAACTAGCACTAAGTGCTGCCAGTTTGAGCATAATGCCAGTGTGTAGCCAGGCTGGGAACAGACTAGCAAAAGGATTCCAGAGATAGCAGCCTGACCTGAAAAGCCAAGAAAGCTGCTGGGGCTGCAGCCTCTCTGGATACTTGCTGGGACTGAGCTACCGAGTGGGAGTACGGCTCTGGGAAGGAATGAAGATCCAGCATTTGGGTGTGCGGGAAGAATGGGGCAGAGAGCATGTACTGCTCAAGCCCACTGCGGTAAACACAGAACCACCTGACATGATGCAGGGCCACACAGGGCCAAGTTAGGAATAAAAATAAGAATGAAAGAAGTGATTATTAGGCTCCTAAACATATTCATGTCTCCTAAACCTACTCATGTCCTGACACCAAAATTGGCACACCTTACTTGCAACCTATTCGTGTTTCCTAAACATATTCATGTCCTGACACCAAAATTGGCACACCTCACTTGCAAAATAGAGTTATCACACATCAGGTAAATGAGGCCACTGGGAACAATCAGATCATTGTGATCACAGACCTTATAAAGATGGAAACTATAGACTGTGACAAAGTGGTTCAAAGAGCTTTCATTGTCAGCCTGACAACCTGGATCCTGTGGTAGGAGGAGAGAACAGACTCCTGAAAATTGTCCTCTGAACTCCACACACATGCTGCAGTGCAAGCATCACACATGCACACACACATGTATACACATGCACATACATGCTATGGTTCAAACATCACACACACACATGCATGCATGCATGCACACACACATGTATACACGTGCACACATACACTACGGTTCAAGCATCACACACACACATGAATGCATGCACACACACATGTATACACGTGCACACACACGCTACGGTTCAAGCATCACACAAACATGCATGCATGCATGCACACACACACACATGCACTACTAAACATTTTCACATAAAACACAACAGAGTGAATTGCTGGGACAGAAGATGGCTGAACACAGGGAGAAGAATGCATCCTCAGGCCAAGGACAAAGTGACATAGTAGTCTCCAGTGCCTTCAGGGGACTGTAGCCCTATGTCAGTGTCATTTTAGGCAGCTACCACAGAACTAAGAGAAAAATATCATCTCTTGCCTAAGACACCTTGAGTAGCTCTGTTAAGACAGCCATACGTCTCACACATAATTCGACAAAACTGATGGAGAAACACAAGATAAAGAAAGCAAGAAGGAAGGTAGGGAGTAGGAAGGAAATCTCTCCTTTATGGGGCATGGGAGGGCAAGTTTAGTAGCAGACCTAGAGATTTAGCACTGACTGTAGCTATTCCCTCACAGGCACTACACCCCAATGACAGTGTGTTGTCTGACAGGCCACAAGTTACCTGACATCTCAGAAATGCTCAGCC
This sequence comes from Mesocricetus auratus, assembly GCF_017639785.1. Classification (NCBI taxonomy): domain Eukaryota; kingdom Metazoa; phylum Chordata; class Mammalia; order Rodentia; family Cricetidae; genus Mesocricetus; species Mesocricetus auratus. The sequence goes on along the minus strand of NW_024429198.1, from coordinate 31,673,051 downwards.
AGGCTCAGACTGGCAGCTGCCATGCTCCACTAAAGAGACATAGAGGTTATACCCTCATGTTCAAGACTCAGCTGTCTAGACTCTGGGATTTAAAGACCCTTATAAAGGATGGTTAGGAGACATTGGACAGAATTGCTTTTCACTCATGCTAATGACATCTAGTGAGGATGCCCTGTCTGGCATTGCATGGACAGTGGCAGAGGATTGAGCTATGGGACTGATGACCTCACTGTAAAATAATAAAGAAAATAGGGATGCTGGCCATAGGGGTATTGGGAAATGAGTGATAGAGTTAGCTGTGTTCTTTTCCAGGAAGATGATAGTGTCGTGGTTACGAGCATAAAAGCCGGGCTCCGATATAAACCACAGCATTTACAGGTGATAGTTGATGCCATCTGAGGCTTTTAAAGATGATCCCCTGGACATGCACGTGAAAATGGAAAACTGGCCAGCCCTGACTGCGGACGTGGGTGACTGTGGGACACTGCCACACCCCGTCTCAACAAAGCAGCCCCCAGGAAATCGCAGCATCGGCCCTGGCTCCGCTGATAGTCACTTGATCCTGGGTACCGCTCTTTCTCCTTCCTAACCACTGCTCACTTATGCCTGGGTCTCTCAACCCCAGGACCAGCAGGACGCCAGCCAAAGCAATGTGCCCCGTAGAGCCTGCAGCCAGTTAATGTTCTCACTAAAATGGGCTCCCGTAGTTTTCTGGGCCCAGGCCCACTTTGCAGCAACTTGGCACTGGCTCTTATGTGGCCCCATACCTAAGGACCTGGATTCTCTAATCAGAGATAAGTGTGATGTTAGATCCCAGATGCCCATCCTGATATATACCGTACCACAAAGAAGTGAGTATATGGACTTGTCTCCACACTGTCCTGTGGAACCATCTCTAAAGGCCTGTCCATGCCTTAGGTCTAGGCTCCACAGTGCCATACAAGCACACTGACATGTGGTTGAAGGCAGCCACACATATGCTTCTGAAGTCCTTTCTTATTGATCTAGCTAAGTGTCAGTCAACAGAGAGGGGTCTGTCTGTGCCCTGTAAGAAAGATCATGTGACTGGAGTCTGTAGCTGCTTCCCTTTCCTTGGTCACCACTTCCAGGACCCCTACTGTCACCTTGAGTCTAGCAGATTCTACCTTCACAGTAGCAAGATCACCCTCTGTCAGGCAATGTAGAGTCACAGGACTGACTTCAGGGCCACAGAAACAAGTGGTCTAGGCAGGGACAGAGCCCATTGCATAGGCATAATGGGGTTCAGGGCCAATTCTCTTGAAGACATTCAAAAACCCCTCCACCTCCAAGAGACAGGCAGCACAGGGCCCCACCCCACTAGCGCAAAGGATACAACATAGGCAGCATATTTCCAGCTAGTTGGTAGAAAAGGGATGAATATTCCAAAGGTGGCAATGGACATGACCAGATAGGTGGCCCAGGATATTGCCTGGAAGGAGTGGAGGGGTGGTGACCAGCCATTCACCCTGGACAAAGGGCGTGGTAGGATCTTCTTCACATTATTGGCTTGGGCTTCTGGGAGGACCCGGCTCCGGTTCAAACCACAGATGTTCATCTGAGAGATAGAAAGGGCACAAAGCTGTCTGTCTCTGGGCATAGAATGAGTGGCCTACAATACTGCTTGACATTGTCAGGGGGGTCACCAGGACCTGGGTCAAAAGCTGATATCTGTATGGCCGGTTGGTATGGCTGACTAGGCTTGACAGGAGGTTCCTGTCATGACAGATAGGCTTGCAGCCTCCAAAATAGTGGCCACAAGGCTAGGTATATCTATCCCACCTCTGTGGACACAGCTACCCATGAATAGACCCCCAGCTGGGCCAGATCTGCCTAAGTACCAACTCTCTCCTTGACACAATTCTGTCCTGAATGTTCAAGTGACAAATATCAGAAAATACATAAAGAGGCCACCCTACATAAGAACCCCAATTCATCCATTTCCCTAGGGCCTTCCCACCCACGACACCCCCTCTTTAAAGTGACGCTATGCAGGGACAGCACTAGAGAGGGACAAGGAGAAAGACACAGTACGCTGAGTCGCAGGAAAGGGCCCTGTCAGTGAGCCAACAAGGCGAGTCCTCACATTCCTAGCAGGCCCAAGTCCGGCTCTTGTGTGGTTGCTGTGTGAGAACATTCTTGCACCATACATACCACCCACAAAGAACATACCGCTCAACACACACCGGACACCACTCCTCACATCAAACGTGTGTATCACACAGTTCTTAGGACCTCTGGACTCCTCCTCTGGCTACCTGGCATGCCCATACCAAGCCCATCCTCTGCCAGGCATCTGGCCATATTCAGCCTGTGATACTTGCCAATACACCAGCTAGCCTCCCTCAGAGTCACACCCTACCATCTGGACTGGAGTCCCTTCATTCACTCATTTCATAAGAGCATAATTGATCCTCTCAAAATTTGAGGACTAACGATTGTGACTCTGGTAAGCTATGAGCTGTAAAAGCACTGGTGAGCTGTGATTTCAGACTCAAGAATCAGTGGTGCTGGGAGCTTTTAGCATCGTTGACTCTTTTGGTTGAGGTCTCTTGCTTCTATACTCCCTACCTTTGTCATAGGTTTCAGTGTGGGATTCCGCCATGACTACTAACACAGCTACAGTCACCATTTCCAGAGCTTCCTGCACGTGTTACTCACAGCCGTGAATTCTGTCCTTATATCTGGCCTTAGGTGCCTCCCATAATTCTCTTTGAACTGTCTAGCACCCATCCCGCTCATGATTTCCCATCAGTACCCTCATTTCTCAGGAGGAGCCTTGCCAATCTTAGACATCTCATTGTGTGCCCCATGGAGAGGTTCATCAGACAGAGATCCTGCCAGCTCCAAGAAACCAAACATGTCACGTGATAGCTGGGGTCTCCGATGGGCTGAGTCTCCACCTGTGAGGCCCTGGCCCAGGGAGCTATGAGGCGAAGCCCCACTGCCTGTGGCCAGTGTCTACTTCTGCCTTCTCACCGCTCTCATCAGGCTGAGCAGTAGAGGTCAGACACTTCTTGCTCAGCGCTGACACATTAAACAGTGGAGGGACCTCCCCATGTACAAAGCAGATATGGAACACCTCACAAAGAAAGGTTCCACAGCTCATAAAGCCACACCCCTGCAACCGAGGAGACTGCCGGCTGCAGAACAGAGGCGGGAGACAGACAGGTGGCATAATTAGGTGGCAATGGGGCTAGCTGGTTCCCACACTTGGGACTCTGACAGCAGAGCCGCTGAGTTTTGACTAGAAAGCTATGGTAATCTCTTAAAGAAGGGCATCAACTTGTGTGTGGGCCTCTGACATGCACCTCCAACTCCAACTTTTTTGCACTTGATCCCCATCTTTTTTTTTTTTTCTGTAAAGCTGAGGGGCACACGCTTCGTGGAGAAATGCAAAACTTCGAGTCTAACCAGCACTGCTTGCAGACTGCTCATCTCTGGTGGCTATGGGCCAGAGATATTTCCTAGATGATGGATGCCGCCGAGTGGTGAGTTGAAGCCCCGTGCTCCCCTGAGAATTTCCAAACACAATCCTACTTGAGTCTTTTCCCTCCATGTTTCAAATTTTAGCTTAAGAAATGTTTAGTTCCATCAATCTCATAGGTGAAGGGCATTTAAGGTAGCCTCTCCACTATTGCTAAGATTCTTAATTGGGGTCATCCTTGTGGATTCCTGGAGATTTCTCTGGTGCCAGGTTTCTCGTTAAGCCCATAATGGCTCCCTCTATCAAGCTATCTCTTTCCTTGCTCTCCTCTGTTCTTTCCCCAACTGGATCTTATTGATCCTTCGTGTTCTCCTCTCCCCCTTCTCTCCTCCTCTTTCTCCTACCCCTTCCCATGCTACCAATTTACTCAGGACATCTGGTCCCTTTCCCCTTCTTGGGGGATCCATGTATGTCTCTCTTAGGGTCCTCCTTATTTCCTAGCTTCTCTGGGGTTATGGATTGTAGGCTGGTAATCCTTTGCTCTATGTCTAATATCCACTTATGAGTGATTATATACTATGTTTGTCTTTCTGTGACTGGGTTACCTCACTCAGGATGGTTTCTTCTAGTTCCATCCATTTGCCTGCAAATTTCAAGATTTCATTGTGATTTTTCCGCCCACTGAGTAGTACTCCATTGTGTAAATGTTCTACATTTTCTTTATCCATCCTTCGGTTGAGGGGCATCTAGGTTGCTTCCAGGTTCTGGTTATTACAAATAATGCTGCTATGAACATAGTTGAGCAGAGGCCCTTGTGGTATGAATGTGCATCCTTTGGGTATATGCCTAAGAGTGGAATTGCTGGGTCTTGAGGCAGACTGATTCCTATTTTCCTGAGAAACCGCCATACTAATTTCCAAAGTGACTGTACAAGTTTGCACTCCCACCAGCAATGGAGGAGTGTTCCCCTTTCTCCACATCCTCTCTAGCATTGTTTTTTTTTTATTTTATTTTAGCCATTCTGACAGGAGTAAGATGGCATCTCGGAGTTGTTTTGATTTGCATTTCCCTGATGGCTAAGGATGCTGAGCACTTTTTTTTTTTTTTTTGGTATTTACGAGACAGGGTTTCTCTGTATTGTTTTGGAGGCAGTCGGTCCAGCCTGGCCTCGAACTCACAGAGATCCGCCTGCCTCTGCCTCCCGAGTGCTGGGATTAAAGGCATGCGCCACCACCGCCCGGTGCTGAGCACTTTCTTAAGTGCCTTTTGGCCATTTGAAATTCCTCTATTGAGAATTCTCTATTTAGATCTGTATCACATTTTTAATTGGATTATTTGCTTCACCCTCCCTGAGGAGTGGATGGGGGGATGGTGAGGGAGATGGAAGGACAGGAGGGAGAGGGAACTGGGATTGGTATGTAAAATAAGATTGTTCTTAATAAAAAAAAACACAAAAAAGAAATGTTTAGTTCCTGTTTGTGGACTTCTAAGATGATGTAGATGCTCCCAGTGTGGGCTGACTGCTGATGCACCCCTGGAACTGTGATAGGATGGACAGGATATATCCCTTTCCATGCACAGCAGCCCCTGTGGTGGCATTCATCACCCCCATATGCCACTTGCAGGCAGGATGCTGTTGGCGGCTGAAGGATGCTGTCTGGCCCTGCTGCCAGCTGTCCACATAGACCTGGGTCTACAGTCTCACCTGAAGCCACAGTCCAGAGTGTATGGGAAGCACATCATTAAGAGGCATGGACGTACTTTAGACACTGGGTAGAGTGGCTAAGGGTATATGACTGGAGGGAAGGTCAGTCTGGTAGGATGTGGTTCCTGTTTTCCTAATTTCTAATCTTAAGCAAAACAACAACACATACCTCCACCTGCACATGTCTTCATCTGTATGCACCCTCATCTGCACACACACCTCCTGTGTGACTTGTGCTGTGTGTACACATTCCAATCTAAGAGCGATGCATGTGAGTTTTGTCTCACACCTTGGTCTCACCTTTTCCTCTCCTGGTATGTTGGTGGTTTCCCAGGTGTGAGCTCGGGTACTGGGCAAGCCTATGGGTGGCACTCGGCCAGTGAGATTGAAGATTGACGCTGTACCCTACCTAGTCAGTTGTTATGATGAGTTTCTAGTTTGGCCAGGGATGTCTGGCTTCCAGGGCTCCCCAGTATCCAGTATTAAACAGTGGCCAGACTGCAGTCTCTGGTGAGGGGAGGTCACCTAAGTAAGGCTGAACTCCAAGCTATAACAGTGAAAGGCAAATACAAGATCCTACTACTGTGGGATACCCAGAACTGGCAAGTCCAGAGAATGTGCTGGTGGCCTCAGTGAGCATGGAGTTTCTTTATAGGATGATGGAATTATTCTGAAACTTAATGGGCTACATAATAATATAAATGCACCAAGTGTGTTATATTAATGGTAAGTGGTTAGATTTATGCCATTAATTTCACCAAAGATAAAGGGTCTTTCAACAGTGAAGGCACTGAGTTGTTTTTCTTCCATCCCTCTGAAAAGCTGGCTGAATGTCCAATTGTCAAAACAGCCCGAGTGTCCATGGTTCTACCCGTACCTCAGGCTGACCCAGGAAACAGCATCTCCCAAGGCTCGTGTGTAGTCCTCCTCCTGTGGGGACCACAGAACATGGGCCTCCAGGGCGCAGCCCAGATGCTCCCATTGTAGCTCACTACATGACGCCGCCATGGTCATACATAGAAGACCTAGCACAGTGCCCCAGCGAGAAAAAGGCCCTGAAGAAAAGCTATGAGGCTGCCACCCAGACATGCTGCAGAACTGCCTAAGCGTGGAAGCCTCATCAAGACTGGAACAGCACAGCACATCACATGATGCTGTGGACCCAGAATCAACTGTTTCAGTCTCCCTCCCAGTAGGGGCACTGGCCCAGAGCTAAGTTAGCCTAGACAGAGAGGTGGCTGTCTCAAGGCAAGGCACATTGGTTCCGAGAAGCAGGCAGTCTTTAACAAGTGCTGCTCCTGGCTCAGACAAAATTCAGCTGCAATCACTTAACTTATCCAGATGTGAGATATTCTGTCCTTTGCCAATGACTGTGGCAAATCTCAAGGACTCCCATAGACCACTGCTGCTTCCAGCCCTGCTTGCCTATGCCAGGAATGCCGCATGCTATGCCCTTACAGCCACAACCCTTCTCCCTTCAAAACTTAACTTCCTTCTGCAGCTGGCCTGGGATCTTCATTGCTTTTTTTATCCCAAAAAGGAAAAGGGTGTCCAGCTGGTCTACAGGATATAACAGGTGTCCCCGCCATCACAACAGACAAAGATGATCATAGAGTCACCACCTTAGGCATCTCTTTATTAGGACCCGTGTTCACGTCATTTGCAAATACAAACAGATACTCAGCAAATACATCCAGTTTAAAAACATTTTACGGCTCTGAATACTTCATTCTAAAATGTGGGGTGGTTCATTATTTGTCAGGGAGACAACTCCATCCTCAAGTGACCAAATAGAAAACAGAAACTGCCCTCTGAAGGTCTGTTCTGCAGGTTCCCCTTTGAGAACTGTGGGACAACTTCAGGACTCATAGAGTGACACTGTGCACATTATCATAAACAAGCTTGGTCTCTGGGGCTCAGAAGAGACCAACCCTGTTGTGTTCTATTGTCATTGCTCAGAACTCGGTGCTGTTGGGCCTCTTCTGTGGACATGACAGTACAGACAAGCCACCATCTTCCTCAGGCTACATGCCAGAGAGGATGAGCAAAAGTTTCTGTCTTGCGACAAAAAACTGTGTATCAAATAAAACTTAGAAAAATAAAATAAAACATCTGGAAAGCCCACAAGTTAGTTCTTGGCAGAAGCTGCAGGTTCTGGAGACTGAAGGAATTCATAAGGGTCATGGGTGACATCCGGCTGCTCCCCAACACTAAGGCGAGAAGGACTTCCTGTAGGTTTAAAAGAGCATAGCATTTAAGCACACCAAACAGATCTGCAAAGCTTATGAAACCAACATCTATGATTGATATCTACAGAGATCAATGTCCTCCCTGTCACCACACACAGGTGCATTCATATCCCAATCTCAATCAGGGCTGCATGGAAACTCCTCAAGCTCTACTTTGATAGCCTGAACACAAGATGATCAGAGTAAAAACCGAATCTTAGTCTTCTGGCAGCTGCAGCCAGGCTTCCTTTGAAAAGATCAGGATTCATTCTGTGCACAGCAGGATGCATGTGAGGTCACAAGAAAACAACGAAAGTGGAGGCCAGGGAAAGTCGCTCCTGAAGGTCGAACTCACTTGCTCTATTAGGCAGATGGATACCTGTAGCTGAGGTTCCCACAAATACCAGGGGCTAGAAGGCCACAGAGAAGAGACACACATTACTCGAGAAGCTAGCATGCAGTGTGTGATGCTGTGTTCACCAGACTGAAAGTTAAGAGGTTGACTGAGCAGAGATCTCAGGGTTGATCCGGAACTATAATGGCTTTGCTGAGCCCTGTGACGGGATGGGACCCGTGTGGGACGAGGAGGCTCTGCTGTATGTGAAGGACTCAAATGAGCACCCACATTTGAAAGTGCAAAAGCAATCAAGAGGTGATGGGAAAAGGGAAAGCAAAAAAGGAATCCATCCAGGTCACTCAAGGGCAAATGGGGTAAGATTTGTGTCAAGCCAGAATTCACAAGGAAAAAGCAGGAAGCCAAATCCTAAAAGCCTAAGCAACAGTTCATAGAAGACTTAAGTGATAAAACTTCAAAGGAAAAAAACTTAATGGGTAAATATGCCCCCACCCTGCCCCGGTTTATTGTGTATAATTCTCTCCTGTGACAGAGTACACTTGGGATGGAGTTAAGTGTGCTAGCCCAGAGCCTGTCAGAACCAGTGGCAGGCATGGCAGGCCGAGGCGAGGGCAGTCCTGATTTCCCTTGGTCTTACGTCAGAAGGAGCAACACAAGCGGCCCAACCAAGACTGTCCGGGGCAGGGAAATGCACAGTGGCCCTATGGTGGCAGCCCTGCTCCAGGATGAGGGGGCTAAAGGCTCACGGAAAACAACTATGTTTACAGAGGTCTAGATGGGGTAAAGTCTCCGTCCACGCACACATGCCATTCTGGTGATGAGGTTGTGTAGTGCTGTGTTGGACCTTGATAATGTTTCCTTTTTAGTTGCCTTTTAGCCATCCAAAACCAGTCAGGACTTGTTTCGTGGCCTTCGGAGACTTTACTCCTACTCTGTGAAAAGCTTTCCTTATGTAATGGCTGAGGGCCTTGCAGACTAGAAAGAGCACCTGGAGGTGAAGCAGCAGTCACAGTCTGAAAGGAGGGAGGGCCCGCGCTGGTGAGTTACAGTCTGAATGGAGGGAGGGCCCGCACTGGTGAGTTACAATCTGAATGGAGGGCCCGCGCTGGTTAGTTACAGTCTGAAGGGAGGGCCTGTGCTGGTGAGTTACAATCTGAATGGAGGGCCCGCGCTGGTGAGTTACAGTCTGAATGGAGAGCCTGTGCTTGAGTCATTTGGGAAGAAGCAACTTCAGCTGGCTTGCAGGGGTGTCTGTGGGTCATTTTCTTATTTGCTAATTGATGCAGGAAGGTCCAGCTTCCTGCGGGTGCTATCAACCCTGCATTGGAAAGGTAGCTGAGGAGGTCGGCAGGCAGGGTTCCTCTGTGGTCTTGCTTCAGTTCTTGCCTCTGGATTCTACCTGAGCTCCTGCCCTGGCTTCTCTTCGTGTGAAGTTTACGATGAAGTAAGTAAGCTCATCACCAAGTTGTGGTTAGTGTTTTATCACAGCAACAGAAAAGCTAACTAGGACGGAAAGTGTAAGGCTGTTGGGTGAAATATGCTGAGTGGGCTAACTTCCCGAGTTGGAGAGGAGACCCCTGAGGCTCCTCAAACCGCTGCACGACTGTTAGCTGCATGCCAGAACGAGACAGTAGCTCTCTACTGCTGAGGCACACATAAGGTGGCTGTAGGATATGGAAACATCAGACTGAGCTGCAAGCTCTCTTTCTGCTGGTTGGTTTTCATAGTGCTAGATGGTGTTAGGTGAGCTACTGCTGGGGAGAACAGTCATCAACAGTCTTGCTTGGTTATGGACTCTGCCAGCCACCGTACCAACATGCTGTGTGTGGTAGTTTGAATGAGAATGGTCCCCTACGCTCATGTATTTCAATGTTTGGCCCTCAGTTAGTGGAACTATTTGCGAAAGATTAGGAGGTGTGGCCCTGTTGGAGGAGGTGTGCCACTGCAGATTGAAGTTTCAAAAGACCATGCCAAGCCCAGCCCAGTATCTCTCTCTTCCGGCCTGCTGCTGTGGATGTAAGCTCTTAGCTACTGATCCAGTGTCATGACTACCTCCACCCACTCCTGCTATGATGATCATAACTAATCCTCTGAAACTGTAAACTGTAAGCAAGCCCCCAACCAAGTGCTTGTTTTTGTTGTTGTTGTTGTTATTGTTTTTTGTTTTGGGACAGGGTTTTTCTATATAGTTCTGACTATCCTGGAACTCACCATACAGATCGTGCTGGCCTTGATCTCATGGAGATCCACTTGCCCCTGCCTCCTGAGTGCTGGGATTAAAGGTGTGTGCTATGTCTGGCACTTTAAATGCGTTATTTTATAAATTGCATTAGTCATGGTGCCTCCTCACAACAACAGGGCATGCTCAGTGACAGAAGGGCGATACGACGACTCATGTGCAACAATCTACTTTCTGACTGAACTAACACAGGAAGAAATTCACATATATACTGTAATCCAGGGCAAATGCCAGTGGCTAGGGAGGTCACAGGCCTCAGCAGGGAAGCAACTACCATGCTTTGTTAAATGGCTGTGATATGCCCCTCAGTCTGCCTTTGAAACAATTGTTTATGCCCATAGAGCACGATTGCTGTCAGCCTCAGTTCTGAAGAATAAAAAAAGACTGCTGATGTGGCATAAGATGGAGGAAAATAATCATATCATTTACCCCAAAGCTTAAGGAACATCATGGAAGGAGAGACGATAGGAGTGACTTACCTATGCTCCTGCAAATAACCCCAATAAACTCACAGGTTCACTAAGCTACACTTGGGTGAAATTGTCTCTTTGGGCTGTTGTCAGTGCCACATCTGGGGAAAACTCATACAACATGCTCAAGCATTTTTAATGAATTACAGAGCCAGCACCTCAGATCCAACACATGGCTGGGATACTCGAGTGTTAGTGGTGAGGCTCATCTCTCCTTAACAAAGAATCCCCTCACCAGGGATGGTTACATGTTCTCCCAATAGAAAATGAACATCCTTTGGTTGATACAGCCAAGGAATAAAATACGGAATGGCAGAGGACAGGTGGCCACAAATCTGTAATAAAAACACATATCCTGGCCCCACAGATGCGCAAGGGTTTAGAGACCTCCCAGAATAAACCACTGTGCGAAGGCCACCATCTTGGTCTTTTAGGCCTGATCCCCCAACTCAATGCAGGCTCCTTCTACTTGCTTGTGTGAGGTCCTTACCTGGAGGGTGCTGCTCCCTTTCAGAGGCGGTGGACAGAGAGCTAAGGTTGGAGGATGGCCGGGAGCCTCCTCGCTCTGCCTGTGCTTCATGTAGATCCTGTAGGAGCCTGGCTGTCTCGTCCAAGTTCAAGTGGCTGTCGTCATGGTCAAGCTCCTTCTTCACTTTCCCTAAATGACAAAAGTGAGGCTGTGCTGGTAAATATAGTCGGCACACAGGCTAGACAGAGCACAGCTGCTGTGTAAGGCCACTGCCGGAGGAGCTCACAGCAGAGGGAACCCCATTTGACGACTACCAGGGCTGGCAGTAGGCAAGGGAGCAGCCCCAGAGTCTCATTCAAGCAGAATGCCATGTTGAATCTCAGCCGCCCAATGCGCCAACACTATGGACTACTTTGTCAATAGGAAGGATGTGTCTGTCTGATGCTGGCCTCCTGCCACACACAGAGAAAGTGGACAGAGTATGCAAATAGGTACACTTGGTCTCCACCCAGATCCCAAGCCTAGGAACAGACTAGTGCCCAGTGTTGACTTGTCTCAGCAAAGAACTACCCTGAACCTGTGAAAAGACACAGCATAGTCAGAGGAGCCTGGAGCCCACCTTTACTCTGTATTAAGAGAGTGGCCTCAGGAACATTACAGAAGATGAGAAAGAAAGACTGTAAGCATCAGAGGATCAGGGAGTATGCTGGGAGATTGTGTCTCCTAATAGTGTCAGAAACTACACCCCAGTCTCACCAACATGACTGCCCAAACATGGGCTGGACAAGGACAATGCCACGATGGTCATGTCAAAGCAGACAGGAAAAAGCCCACGAGGCCTCAACTCTACCCAAAGAACTATAGGCAACTAAGGAAAGCTGCAAGTGGGGAGAGGTGGTCTTTCCCAGGGAAGGGAGCCTCAACTGCCCAATGCCAAACGGTAAGCCCTGAAAACATACATACCAGAAACACTACGTGGAATGAACAGGTTATATTTAGGAATATATATGTATCTACATATTCATTATATTCATGTAAGAATGGTTAGTGAAACCGGGCGGTGGTGGTGCACACCTTTAATCCCAGCACTCGGGAGGCAGAGGCAGGCGGATCTCTGTGAGTTCGAGGCTGGGCTGGACCGATAGCCTCCAAAACAATACAGAGAAACCCTGTCTCGTAAAAACAAACAAACAAACAAACAAACAAAAAGAATGGTTAGTGAAAAAAAGAGGCCATGATTTGAAAGAGAATGGAGACAGATAAATGAGAAGGTTTAGAGAGAAGGAGAGGCAGAAATGAATAAAATAAAAAACACTAAAAACAAACAAAGTCCCCCAAACAAACAGACTCAAAAGGTGTCCCTGGGCCATTTCCAACAAGACCTGGGAATGGTTCATGGGGTCCAAACCACTTACTGGTCTCAGAGCACAGGGTGTCACAATCCAAAGCATTACCAACCCAGCACCCGGGATATGAACTCAGACTCCTGTAAATGAATCTATAAAGCAGCAAGAAAACATGTTCCACACCGTGGCGGCTGAAAAGGCACAAATAACTGAGATAAAAGTTAGCATGCAGAGCTGAACAGAGTGTCTGGGGCTAGTACATTAGAGGATTGGGAGACAAGTTGCGTGGGACTTCCCAAGATTAGGGTAGCAGCATCTGTGTTGAGACACTACCAGAGAGAAGGAGACAAGAGCCCTCAGGTGCTCAACTGGCAGAGGGCATGGTCAGCCTCAGCAGGCAGGGGACACTGGCCAGGGAGCTTACTTGTATAAGATCGTAGGCTGGTAACTGAAGGAATTATAGCCAGGAATTTCCACATTTGGTAAAGGATATGGAAACCCCAGGGTCTGAGAAGTGTAAATCTAAAGAAAAGCAAACCAAAGTGCATTATAACACAACTTCTAAAAAGTTGTCAAGGAAAGAAAAATCTTACTAGTACCAAGATAAAGTTGGTCTATATGCAGGAATATGCACCAAGCAGCCTGGGCCACTGTTCCTACACAGACTAGATTCAGGCCTGTTTTTCAGGGAGGCAGGGAGTCCCCATCACTAACCGACACCGGTTTATGCAGAGAATGGGTTACAACTACCCTTATGGGGTCTGGAACCAATATAGGCCAAGCCAGGAGGAGTACATGTGGTGGCACCTAAACAGTCCCCACCCAATCAAAATGTTGGTTCTGGGGACCTACCAAGCTTGTTGTCACTGCTCATCGAAGGACTGAAATGTGCTCCCTGTAACTATGGGATTACAGTTCCTTGGGAGCTTGTATCTGGTTCCCTCTGGAATTTTCCTTTGTGCCTTCTTCCTCCTATGAGTTTTATTTTTTTGTCATAAAAGATCTTAGCCCTGAGTCCCAGCAGGCGTGGCATCTTGAGGACTAGAGCAGAGTTGACCAAAGACAATGGCAGATCTGAACCCATCCCTAATAACTGTGGCAGTGTGAGGCTGGACAGACTTCATTGTTTCCTTTATAACACAAGAAAGTCTACTTCCTCAGTCTGCCACTGCTGACGCTGGGCCATCTTCACTATAAGATGTGCCTCCTCTCCATGTATTAACTTAGCATGCCTCCAGGCACCACTCCAGAGGGGGACCGCAAGGCTAAACAGGTATATGCAAGGAGCAGCAAGGAAGTGATACAACACAAAACAGTCAAGGGACCTAGTCGTCCTCAATCCTAGGTGAAGGACACACCACACACCCCATGGGAGACAGCAGTTCCTAACAGTAGAGGGCTTCTCCTGCAGGGCATGCGCATACTGACCCACCATGGACCTGATCAGCACCAAGCACCTCAGCTACCAAACAGGTAGAGCTTCAAGTCAGGAAGGCACAGGGCACAGCACCAAGGCTAACTGCGGCTTCTGTTCAGAGTGGCGTGCACCAGACCTGTCTAGGGTCAGTGACAGATGCCAAGCCTAGCAGTCTGACCAAGGGAGTCTGAAGTAAACACACTTAATATTTATTTCCTACTCTCTTACAAACCAGTGCTTGTTGTTGTTTAGTTTGGGGTTTCTGCTTGTTTGGTAAAAGGAACTGTTCACGCTACAGCAAGCACTCCACCACTGAGCTGCACAGTACTTCTGATACCAGCCTTAATTGGGTTTTTAACTCATAGGGAAACCAGCAGATATCACCGGGGTGTCCTTGTCCTCTAGCTTTGACACTGTCCCCTGGAGACAGCATCTGATCCCATATGCTGAGGGTACAGTTAGGCCCTAACCACAGCCCCAGGGTGTTTCTTGTTCTGACTAGTGGTAAGTTAATCCCACGGGTTCTCCTTGGCTGTGTTATTTGCCTGGGCGGCTTGTGAATACAGAGACCACATGATGCTCTCTTACTACATCACATATCACAGGAAGGGCGGGAGTCCATGTGAGAAGACACACAAAACAGTGCCCAGGATGCCTCACCCAGAGAGCTGAGCATGGACACATCCAGAGAGACATCGGGATACGGTTTCATTGACATGAAATCCAGAACAGGGCCACCACTATCTCCCAGTGGGTCCCCAACCTAAGAAGATGAGGAAATATTGATTAAACAGACAGCACAAATGTTAGCTAATGTCAGCTGTATAAGTCAACAGGGCGCGCTAAAGTTGAGGCCAGTTCTCAGTAAGTAACATGAATGCACATTACTCTAGAGGCTGCAGCCCAAGGAACATGGAATCCAAGCTTATTAATGGAAGCACAAATCAACGTCCAGGGACCTACTCAGATTGACACAGCTCTGACTTTCCTCTCTACTAAGAGCAAACAACCTTTTGCTAACTTCTTAGGGAATTCATTTATACTATGGGGATATGGGAGGTAGGCCACAGGGAGACCAAGCAGACACATGGAACTCAAGGGCCTAGTACCACCTTTTTCAGGAGCAATGTGGCAGATGCCAAAAGCAAAGGTTTCTCTCCCAGCAAGGGTGAGTCTGAGGTTTCCCAGGGCTCTGGGAGCTCCTGCTGCCCAGCTTCTGCCTGTATCCACAAACTAAGGCCTCACAGCATTCCCGGGATCTGAGGCTGGATCCCACAGGTACACAGGCCTCTGCTGCCAGTGGATAAACTTTGCAGCACAAGCCCGTAGTGCTGTCTACCATGTCAAGTCACACAGGAAAAGGGGCCCCCACCCTCCTTGAGGACAGTGCCTAGCTGGTTGCTTTGAACTTGCTTCTGAGCTTAGAAAATTATAGCCCTCGGTTCAGGTCACTAAGGTAAGTAGATAACAGGAAAACAGCAGCCACTGAAGTCCCTCTTCAGAAACTAGCAGCTCCTGAATGGAATGACAAGAGGCTGCCTGGCCACTCACCACAGTGACTAGTGACCACACAAACCACAGAAGCTGAGCTTCTATTCCCATGCTTGGGAAACCCACCTTCACTTCATCTGCAGGTCTCACGGGGATGCTCCTCCTCTGCCAAGAAACGAGATAGGAAACAAGGTTTTCCATCAGTTTTACATTACAGGGAAATTCGTTTACATTACATTAACAGGACTCTTCACAGGCGGCAGTGAATTGAGACCATGACTGGTCAACTCATTCCCTCACCAGCCAAATGCTCAAATGCCACCCTGGGTTTGGGGTGAAGGTGGATATGGGTAAGAGGATTCCCACATTTATATCAAAGCCAATATTTAAAACAAACTGAAATGGGCAGCTTGAGAAAAACAGGCCTCGATGTTTAGTCTGGAACATGACCAAGTACCAGAGACTGGATGTGGTGTGATGGAGGCAGTAATGACTCTGCTCTACTGCGGAAATGACATGAGCTACATGTTCCGCATGGTTCCTCTGTCCTGTGCTCTGGCAAGAGCGTGCCTTTAAAAACACCCTACTTTAATGCACATTCCTTGAAAAGGGATCATTTGGTATGTATTTCCACATCCATGAATTTGGTCCCAATGTTTCTGAGAGTTGGTTATGCAATTATTTTCACCAACTTTTAATTAGAAATATGACCTACATTTTACCATCTGTTCCTTGCAGAAGACTTGCAGAAGGCATTACACCTTGGAGTACTCAGCACCATTTTTACTGTTGCTGTGTATGTGAAACTGTCCAATCCTAATGATACATCAACTCAACCTTACACAGTGAATCCAGTGTTTACCAACAGCACAACCTCATTTTGGGAACACAGGGAGCAATTTCTTGCCGTACCAGACAAGATGTAGCTAGAAATGGCATGTGCTGGGCCGGCAAAACGCCTCATCAGGTGAAGGCACTTGCTGCTTGAGCCTGACAACCTGGGTTCCGTCCCTGGAATCTACAGTGGAAGAAGGCACCTGACTCTCAAAACTTAGTCCTCTTTTGTTCGTATGTCCACCAGACATTACACAAAGTAGTAAGGAAAAGGTTTTAAATACATGGTCTGTGCTAAGGCTAACTTCTGGAAAGAAATACATATGAAGAACGGAGACCAGAACAGGAGCCAAGCACATGTTGCCAGGGCTGAATTCTGGATAGGGCACAAGATTTCTCTGCTCATCTCCAGACAAGGAGGAGGCTACCAGGCCAATATAGTTTCAGAGCTAATGTGGACAGATTTTTTTTAGAACTCCACCCAGTCAGAGCAGAGACCTTGGGGGGAGCTTTGGCCACGAGAAGAGACCTAGCAACACCACTCTTCAAGGTTATGGGCACACAGTCCTGGAATGATGTCTGCCCTAGACCAAAGGTCACAAGTAACTTCCTGTCAAAAATGAAGATCAATACTCTTCAAAGGAAGAAAAAAAATCTTCAGAACTGAAGAAATAGTTCAGTAAAGTACTTGCCTCATAAGTATGAAGACTTGAGTTGGATCCCTAGAACCCACATGAAATGCTGGACATTGTGTCCAGCACTGGGAAGATGGAGACAGGTAAATCTCTGTGTCCATCAAGCTAGTTCCAGGTTAGAGAGATCTTATCTGACACAAACAAACAAAAAACCCTCGAGGTTGACCTCTAGAGTTCATATGCACCACACACACACACACACACACACACACACACGTAAAATCCAATCATCCTTGAACTGGCGTGTACCTCAGTGGTAGAACACTTGTCTAGAATATAAAAAGCTCTGCATTTGATCCCTAGTAATGAGGGAAAAAATAACCCTAGCAGTACTGTCCAGCAGAAACTGCACTTCATATACGTGTCTAATTAGAACAGAAACACACTTTGGCTTGTGAACATGCACACTGTGGATCTGAGCTGGCCTGAGGTTACGGTGTGTCAAGCATAGTCTTGACGGACACATCACAAACAGTAAAGACACAAAGGCTACAGGTGCTTCTTCAGAAACAATGCTAGTCTCTGTTTTAGTGGAAGGAAAAGTCCACCTAGACCCATGCCAAGAGAAAACAAAGGCAAAGATGTTCAGATATACTAAAGCTGAGAAGAGCTCAGTCTTCAGATCTGTGTTGTAAGAAAATAACGTATTTTTCGGGAGGCGGGAGTGGGGGTAAGGGAGGGATATAATGATGGCCAATGAAAAACACATGGGCATAAGAAAGACACAAAAAGCAACTTCCAAACCTTTTTAAGACAGCTTTTAAAAAGCTTAACTTTTGTTTGTTTGCTTTGGTTTTGTTTTTCAAGGCAGGGTTTCTCTGTGTCTTTGGAGGCTGACCTGGAACTAGCTCTTGTAGACCAGGCTGGTCTTGAACTCACAGAGATCCACCTGCCTCTGCCTTCCGAGTGCTGGAATTAAAGGCGTGTGCCACCACCACCCAGCATGGATAAAAAACATAATTTAAAGCTCAATGAGCCAGAAACAGCCAGCGATGACCTCAAGAGCCTGTCCCCCTGGAGTCTGGTGGGCTGGATGGGCTCTCTGCACTGGAGTAGCACCGAAAGTTAGACCAAGAGCCTGTGCCCACAAGGGCACATCAACTTCCAATAATCCACCTGCTTCAGCTGGAAGATCATCCTTGAGTGATCGCCACCTGTGATTTGGTCCAGGAGGTCATCTACCATTTTCTTGCTGTAGCTCCCAGCATCCTTCACAAATTCCTGCAGGCTGGAAGGGAATCGTGTGAGGTAATGTACTGAAGAAGTATCACATTCCAATGTCAAGACTCATGGCCAACAATGACAATGATTCTGATTCTAGAAGTCCACTGCCAACACCTCTCCTCAGTCCTCTGGAGCTTCCCGGGTACGTGGAGGGGGGGGGGCGTTGGGGACATACCCAACTGGACTGACAGCTCTCTAACCATTTTCAAAGTGGTTCATGCAAAAAAAAAAAATGACTGAAAGATCCCCAGGAAAATTAAAGAAACGAAACAAAGAAGCACCAAAGGCAGTAACATATGCAGGTATACAATCCATATAAAATTATAAGACACACTGCTTAACCTAAAGAAGGCTGCCTGCACCTGCCAGTCTGACATTTAAAAGTACAGGCGGCACGGAATTAGAAGTGGTAAGTGGGCAGATATGGAGGGGTGGGGGTAAGACTCAGGGCACACTTTTTGGTTCACTTTGATTTCTGAATCAAATGATTTATTAAAAATAAATAAAATTTATGATGTAGTCAGAGGACAAAAATCCCCTAGAACAAAGCATCAAGGATGACTTCTTAAGAGTCCTCGTCCTTGAAGATCATCAGAGAGAAGCAAGGCTGCTGGCCTAGAGCTAAAGCTGGATAAACCCATTTGCTGACAGAATACAGAATATAGGGTATCTGGGATACCCTGACCATGTGGGCAGAGGGCAGATCTTGAGGATGGAGACTTAAGGTGCTCAAAGACCGACCCTGATGGACCCACGGGCCTGGCCATTTCTTTTTGTATTGCCCCTGCAACTGTGAGCGGCTGCCATCTTCAGGTATTTCTGTGTGACATGTGGAATTCAAACACATTCCAGGAGCAGACACTTGGGGAAGACTGTAGGATGTTAATGGCCTGGGGACAACTTTCTCCCTCAAGGAATAGAGCTCAGGAGATAAGGGCCTGCTAGCCAGCATGTACTAACTGTGGAACTTGACCTGCTGACTTGTCATACTTTTCTCTCCTGAAGGAAACCTTTCTCTCACTTCTATTTTTACTGCCTCTTTGGTCACAAAAATCTGGGTCAGGTAGGCATTCATTTATTAAGGACTAAATAAAACTTTTCTGTTTTGTGTTTTCAAAGATTCTAATTTTTTAGAGGCTAGCAAAGTTTAATTATCCATAAAAACTTAATTCTGCAAAGAAGGCCCACTTCTATTTTATACAGAAAAACAAAAACAAAATACAAACAATATGGAGATGCAGTCTTGCATCTGTGTTTTTAAAAAGATTTATTATTTCTTTTAATTATATGCGGGCAAGCATGCCTGTGTGGGGTGTGTGACCATGACTGCAGACGCTTGCTGAAGAGGGAGTTGGATCTTCTGGAACCGACGTTACAGGTAGTTATGAGGTACCTGACATGAGTGCTGGACCTGAACTCAGGTCCTCTGCAAGAGCAGTATGCACTCAGTCACTAGGCCATCTCTCTGCTTCATGCTACATTCTAGGCTCTTTATGGTCAGAATTTTGCCTATGTCACCCCACCTCACCCCACTCAAGCGCGTCAGTTTCTGTCCTAACCTCAGCACTACAGAATGGGGCTGTATTTGGAGACAGAGTCTTCTGAGAAGTGATAAGGTAAAAAGGGACCACTACGGTAGTTGCTGATTCAATCCTGACTGGTGTCGTAAGAAGAGGAGGCCGTGACAGAGGGAAGGCTGTGTGAAGACAGGAGAGAAGACAGTGCCTGTGTTGACCCAACATCACTGAATCTTGGGCCTCAGCCCTCCAGCTTTCAGTACAGTGTGGCCTTCTTTAGTCCTTGGTGCTGACACTTGATTACTATGGCTCCAGATGACTAAGAGTTTCCAGGAAACAAATCTCAGAGCAACTGTGAAAAAGCTTCTTGTAAGCATGCAAGTCTGCTAACACATACTTATGCTACAGCCTGGATCACTGCCTTCTTCAAACTGTGCTGAACTGCAGGACAGAGGGGTGGACAGCGGCAAATCCTACTGGAGCTTGTGCTGACCCCGCCTTGCTGCCGGTGCTATATTTCCCAGAGCTCACAGCAGTGTCAAGCTGCTCACATATATGTGTGACCTGGCTTACCTCAGTGCACACTGCACACCAGTCTCGTCTCCATATGCCGAATACAGAAGCTCCATCTCATCCGATTTCAGGTCCCCAAACACTGAGTTGTTCTGCATGGAAAGTGCAGTGCTGGCACTGGAGAGGAATGTAACTAGAGAGAGGGAAGCAGAGGGAAGGCCAGAGTCACACTCAATGCACAGCCGGCATGGCCACAGCCATTTTCCCTTCTAACCTTAGCCCATGCCTGGTTCTGCCTTTTGCTTTTTTTTTTTTTTTTTTTTTTTTTTTTTTGGTTTTTTGAGACAGGGTTTCTCTGTGGCTTTGGAGGCTGTCCTGAAACTCGCTCTGTAGACCAGGCTGGCCTCAAACTCACAGAGATCCGCCTGCCTCTGCCTCCCGAGTGCTGGGATTAAAGGCGTGCGCCACCAATGCCCGGCTCCCTGCCTTTTGCTTTCTGCTCGAGCACAAACACAGAAGCAGAAACTGCCCGTGGGTAACTGCACTGTCTATTCAGCACCCCGTTCCACACCTGTGGATCAAGGGCTACAAAGCGAAGACTGACCCTTGGGTAGAGATGAGCTTGGACAGGCAGAAGTGATTCTTGGGACCAGTCAGTTCATGGACCCCCTCTGGCAGAACCAGAGCTGCACCAACACAGAGCGCACTCTTACCCAGGGTTGTAATAGAAAACCAGATTATGTCTACGTGGCCTGGCAATTCTCAGTCTCTACTGACTGCCGCTATGGGTAAAAGTTACGCTATAGCATTCTCTCTCTCTTCTGTTGGACTTGACAGCTGCACACCTTCTTTTTCCCTGTAATGAAGATGCCTCCTGGGGATAAACTACTGAGCTGAGGACCAAAGACAATCAACATCTCAAAAGCAAAGTGTGTGCAGTATCGAGAGTGGCATAGAGGCAGGTGTGGGTAGGCCACACAACACAGAAGGCACATTTAACCGAAGGTCCAAATGCAGGCTGGCCTCTAATATCCAGAGATGTAGAAAATATCATTCCAGAAAGGAAATGGCCTCTGCTGAGGCTGCACCAAGCCTCCTCAACACCAGTGTGAGTGATGGCAGAAGCTTACGGTGCAGAGGTGACCTGAGCTGCTTCTCCAGAGAGCCATAGCAAAGACGAGGGCCACAGGAAGCAACAGAGGAGAACAAAAGCGATGACGCGGAAAAGGACAGTCCCACCCCTGCCCCTACACTACCACTCAAGAAACAATGTGCCCAGGTAACTACAGAGACAGAAAATAAAACGAAATGTCAAGTCTACAGGAACATGCTAAAGTGTTCCACATGGTTTTAAAAGAAAAGGCAGAAGAAATGTCATCAAAGCACATCTAGACCAGGGATGGCTGCTGTGCCTTCAAGAGTAAGGAAGTGGAATCCCTTTCAGCTGAGACCCACAGAGAAACACCAGCCCTTTTTTTTTTCCTTCAAGACAGGGTTTCTCTGTGTTGCTTTGGAGCCCATCCTGGAACTCGCTCTGTAGACCAGGCTGGCCTTGAACTCACAGAGATCTGCCTGCCTCTGCTTCCCGAGTGCTGGGATTAAAGGCGTGCACCACCAGCGCCCGACAGAATGTTTTCAGCCTTAAAGCAAACATCTGTGCAGATAGATAGACAGACAGACAGACAGACAGATAGATATCAATGACACCCCAAAGCAAGCCTGGCACACACACTACAACACAAATGGGTCAAAGCAAGCCCTGTAAGCACCCAAGCACACACATTCCAAAACACACTAGTAGATCCATTATAAATGTAGACCCCACAAACACAAATATACCTGCCCCTCCCTCATGCCATGCTGCCACCCACAACCACCTTGTCTAGGTCTCTTGGATGCCAGGCAGCTCTATCACCCTCCAAATGGTTACTGCAAGTCTGATGTAAAAAACGAACCCCTCCATAAGAACCAGCAGGAGCCTGAGTCAGGGCCCCTGGGGAGGGAGGGAACGGCAGCCTGTGTGAGGAAGCTGAGGAGCTCAGTCTGAACTCACCCTTAGTAGAAGCAGAATGCAAGCAGGAACTCTCCACTGAGTATGACTTTAATCCACCTGCTTTAATGGAGCTAAACTTGACTTGTCTTAAAATCTGGATCCAGTCACAGTAACAAAACCATGAAGAAAATCATGGAGGAGGGACTGGCACTTTCATCATCCCCACTGCCAGCCAAGCCACCCTTCAGTCCCTGGGAGCTGCCACCAGTCGCTGTACTTACCTTTACTTCTTCTTTCATCTTTGAAACCTAATGTCGTAAAACCTGGGAGCAACTTGCTAGATAGGGAACTCAGGTCCACAGGGTGTGTCTCCTCCTCTGCAGAAGACAGGAGAGGAAATGATCAAGCCAGCTGATGGCTCATCAGCAGTGGTGAGCACGCTCTCTATAGCACCTTGCACAGGGAGGGGTGGGTGGGGGCATGCAGACTCGACGAAGCCCCAAAAATGATTTTGCAAAAGCAAACTAAAATTCTTAAAACTAATATCATTTCAATTTGCTTTTGCAATTACCCGAAAGTCAACACCATGAAAAAAAAAAAAAAAACATGTCTGGCACTAAACAGATGGTTCCATTGGCAAAGTGTTTGCCTTGTCAGCATGAACTTCTGAGTTCAATCCCACAAATCTGTACTTAAAAAAAAAATTTAGCCAGGCATTGATTTTGAGGCCAGCCCGGTCTACAGAGTTCTAGGATGGACTCCAAAACAATACAGAGAAACCCTGTCTCGAAAAAACAAAAGCAAACCAACAAAAAATTTAAAAAGCCACAACGGTGCATGCTCATAATCCCAGTGTTGGGGAAGTATGGACGGGTACATGCTTGTCCTTGTCATGTCTGTGGGTTATCATGCCAGCAATACTTTCCTTTTGCCAACTGCTCACTCAGCACCTATAGGTGATGTTGACTGTGCATCCCCTACGTGCTCATCTGGTTACACATCTGCTTATTGGTTTTCACACACATCATTTCTCCAATCCTGACAGGAACCTCAGTTCCCACACTGGCTTCCTAGCCTACGCACAGGCTACCTCATCTAGTTTCTCCTGAAGACCACAGAGACTTGTTTCCACCAACAGTTAAAATCGGAGCGTCTGTCCTGTACACGCTAGAGACAATGAAACATCCTGTTGATTGAGGGCTGGGAGAAGAATGTCAAAGGCCAAAGAGCTGAGGGAGATGTCCCCCTGTGCAAGAGACTCCAGCAGAGCAGGAGTGTGTGAGCCAAATCCACTGTGTCTCACCCTCTCCAAGTGTGTCTGTGGGCATACTGCAATCCCAGGGACCCAGTCACAGGCACAGCTGCTACTTTCTCAAGATGTTCTGATGAATGAAATACCCCTCCAGGCTGGTGCGCCTGGTAGCATTCATGTTTCCTCTAAGACCTACTCTGACATGTTCACCCAACCTTCCTTCCAGAATACTTCTGAGCTCCAAGTATGTAGATCAGCATTTGGCCCATGAGATAGTACTGGCAGAACTCAAGTGACGAAACCTTCCTACATCATCAGTGAAATTCAGCCCTTAAGAGTCTATCACCACCCTGAGAAACCCACTGTCGGTCAATGACATCCCAGCGCCTTTCATGATACACACAGACTCCACTGTGCACACATATGCCACCTAGGATGTGTGTAGAAAAGGGAAGGCAGGCAACTGTCCCGCAGTCTCATTACCAGTAGTGGTGACACGCGAATGTGTTATATATGCTCTGTATCTCAGAGCACGTACAGAGTTCAGAGGACAACGTGCAAGCAACCAGGCCCTGCACGGCACCCACCATCAGCATCAGGCTCAGCTGCATTCACCACACTGTAGAGCAGACTTCCATCTCCAAGCTTCTTCAGGTACCCCATCTGCAAGGAAGTAGCATCCAAGTGTCATCCCCCAGGGGAAACCTTGTGCCATCTACTAGAGACATGTGACATGCTAGTCACTCCTCCACCAGTTTTTCCATAAGAAAGAACCAGACACTCCCTCTCACATGTGCAGGGACTGAAGATTGGCCTGCTTGTGACTGATGGCACCTGCTCATGATTACATATACCTGATTAAGACTGAGGATACCTATATGTGGTCAAAGCACTGCTTAGGCAAATGACCCCTTCCAAAGAGTTTCTGAAATAAAAGCCATGTCCCAGAAACAAAAATTAAAAACCATCCATTAAGCATGAACAAAAACGAGATGAAGAATGCTAGAAAAGTAAAAGGGTCATACCACACTATAAAGCTCTGTACCTCCATCTCTAAGTTAGGTAGAAACATCACTCCGCTAGAAATCTTCCACAAAAGGTCTTGACTATTTCCCATAGTGACCTGCAGTCTCAAATAGGGACTGTATGTCAGGGTGTGGAAGATGTACATGCAGATGAACTGTGCAAGGAATTGGCCAGATGTATGAAGAATAAGCTCTTGTGACTGTAAAGGCCCCTGGGACAATGTCAGAGAGCAATATAACAAGTAGGGCAGAGGCAGGCGAGGCGGGACCCTGGAGAGAGGGCACCAACTATTAATGTACCCAGGACACTAGAGCCAGGCTTCTCAATACAGGACCACAAACAAAAAAGGAAGAGACATGACGTGGCCTGTGGCATTGGAGGAAACGGGAAGTTTCACCAGACAGCTAAGATTTCAGGGTATGCAAACACAGTCACCAACACAGCTACTCTAAGTTGTATGTATACATGGTGTGCATCCACATAGGTACATTGCCTGGCTCTACCTGGCAGCGTTTTACCTACCACATGGGTATCTGTCCTGGTTAGTTTTATGTCAACTTGACACAAACTAGAATTATCTGAAAGGAGGAACCTCAATTAAGAAAATACCTCTATAAGATCCAGCTATAGCCAGGAAGTAGCGGCACACACTTTAATCCCGGCACTCAGGAGGCAGAAACAGGAAGATCTCTTGAGTTTGAGGCCCGCCTGGTCTACAGAGCTAGTTCCAGGACAGCTAAGGCTACACAGAGAAACCTTGGCCCCAACTCAAGCTGGATGTAGTGCAGAAATACTATATTCTATGTTCAGGGTGGCCCTGCCAGTACTGTGATCTCTGAGGAGATAAGACCAAGACAGTCAGAGCTGATCTGGCTCTGGCCTGAACCCCGGGCATCCAGGAGGTACTCTGGCCAGATCCTAGTACACTCAGTTTTGATGGTGGTACCTGGTTGCAAAGGCTCATGACCCTCAGGTGAGGGCCACAGATACTACCTTGCCACCTGGGAGAAACCGGTTAATCCTGTCCCGAGCCTCATCCGCTGCGTGCTCTACCAGGGCTAGCACATGCTCCTCTGCAGTGCTGTCTGTCAGGCTGCAGGCATTCCCTTCAGGCTCAAACATGCAGCTGTAAGGCATGAAAACCAAGTGTCATCATAGGCACTGCCCGTTGCTCCCCAACAGTAGCTTCTATGAGCAATCCCCTTGCAGAGGCCAGCAGGGAAGTACTAGAAAGAGTTTAATCCTTCAGCCTCTCATAGTATTCCCATGTGCTCTAATCATGTCCTTATACCTAGGGTAAAAAAATTCAAACCAAACAGAACCCCTTATACTTTCCACATCTCAGAGAAACCCTTGTCTTCTTACAAACAGAAGAAAAAGTGGCAGAAATTACATAGGTTTTAAAGGGAACGTGACAAAGTCCCCCCGCACTAAAGCTGCAAGAAGCCCTGGGCTCCCTAAGGAGGAACAGCGCTGACTCAAGTGAGAAGAGCCGGCACTGTGGAGCTGCCTGTCCCCTGCAGACAGCAGAAACAGGCAGACAGGCTCCCCTCTGCCCTGGCACAAAGGGCTAAAGAGATGGCACAACAAGAGGGTGGCCTTTAACTGACACACCGCTCCCTGGAAATGCAGAGTCCCACGGCACTGGCACTGACAGTCACGCAGAATCGGTAGCATCTGGTGAACAGGCCAGGTACACATGAGGGCAGCAGGTGTCGCTGGGGAGGACAATGGGCAGTGCACCAGAAAGATGTGACTGCTGAGAGGGAACCTGCCTCAGGAAGATGTGTCCTTCTCCCAACTTCACACGCTCCTAGGCCACAGGTCGCTCACTAGCTCAAAGAGAGGTATACTGCATA
Source organism: Mesocricetus auratus (assembly GCF_017639785.1). Classification (NCBI taxonomy): domain Eukaryota; kingdom Metazoa; phylum Chordata; class Mammalia; order Rodentia; family Cricetidae; genus Mesocricetus; species Mesocricetus auratus. The sequence continues at coordinate 31,646,973 of NW_024429198.1, read as the reverse complement.
AATAAACCGAGACCCCCACACCCATCACTTGTGTGGTACCCATCATTCCGTTCTAAGCTACTCAGTCACCCAATACAGCTCAAACCACACTCAGGGCAGCCACATGCTGGCAGTGACGGGGAGGAAAGAAACCATGCAGGCCTCCAATTTCCTATGACTACCTAAATGCTCCCTGGGGTCTGCTGCTGAAGACGTAATCAATGCAGCCTCAGTGCTCACTATCCACGAGACAAAGGGGCCTATGAAAACCTTCTGGTGTGCAATCTAGACAATGCTCTCTGAAGGTCCCTTAATTTGCTGTGGCCTGATGGACAGGAGAAAAGCTTCAGGGAGCCATGTCTGAAGCACCCTGACCTTCCTGATGCTCATCACCAGGCTACCCATCTGCCTACAGTACTACAGCAGTCAGCTTTCAGACACTGTTTCATGGCGAGTGCCGGTGACCAGGGTGAGCTCACTGCAACCGTGCTCTGCACAGTTAAGAATATAGGTCATCAGCAGGTGCTATTTGTGGAAAGCATATACTAAAGGGATGAATACTAGCAAACTGAATGCATATCACATAGTAATGACTAACTGGAAAATGGGGCATATACTAAAGGGATGAATACTAGCAAACTGAATGCATGTCATATAGTAATGACTAACTGGAAAATGCATTGCAGGGACAGTAGTGGGTCCCACGCATGTGGCTAGCACACAGGAGGGTGGTCTCTGTACCCTTGCATCTCACATTCATCAGCAGCATGAGTTGGGATGGTGGAAATGACAGCATGTGGTGAGTGACTATCTTACCCCACAGAACTGCCCTGCAAGATCCAGAGTCCGCAAACACACACAGGTGGCAGGCCAGTGGCAGCTATGAGACACAGTCGCCTCGTTTTGGGGCAAGCAGAACAGGGTGGTCATTTCCCTCTCAAGTTCTAGCACCAGGAAGGCATCCAGTTCAAGGCCTCTAGGCTACACCAAGGGGCTTCATGGAACCTAAGAATCCTTAGAGACCATGCTCCTCCATCCAGGATGAGATGCTCCACAGGTGCCCCTTGCCCTCGTTTGGGCAAAGCATTGCTGTCCTGCTTGAGGGCAGCAGCTCCACAAGCCTTACCTGATAACTTCTCTACTCGGCTTTTTTGATTTCTTGGTAGTTTCTACTTGCACTGGGACAACCTCGGGAACAGGTTCCTCAACTGCTGGGTCTTCACTGCCCAAGAGGGCTGCCTGCTGAGAGAAATCCATGTCCTGCATAAACGACATGCTGCGCTTCAAAGCTAACAGCCGCTCCTAGAATCAGAAAGGACAGAGCAGCAGGACTTTACCTCTCCCTCGGCCACGGGTTGAGCCGTGACGATGGGATGGCATGAGGTGGCCACGGCCTCACCTGGCCTAACCGCCACCTTCCCAGGCGCTACGGTGGGAATGGTTGCGAGGCTCAGCATTTGAGGTATGGCACAGATGGTGGTGAGGGAATGGAGGAACCCAACAATGTCCCTTGCCTAGGTAAGGCTTCCACAGCCCGGCTTACAGTTTAGATGTAGGAAGCCACTTGGAATGGCCAAAGGATAAGCTTGTACTGGTGAGGGTGAGTCAGGCTGCCCCCACAAAGCAAAACCACAAGGCTGGCTGTGATCCAGCAAGACTGACCCTAGATCCAGAACTTTTCACCAGCCCCATATAATGGCACCTCTAGGCTGTGTGAAGGTGCAGACGGGGGGCAGTGCCTGGAGGACAGGGCAGTCTAGAGCAGGGGTCAGCACCTGGGTGTGGCGGATGGATGAAGCGTGTCATTCATTGTGAGCCTGTGAGGCACAGAAAGTTAGAAGACTTCGGCTCAGTGCCATTGCTCTAGTGGGTTTCTTACTTTGCTCATCATCTTAAAGCCCGCGTGCAGGATCTTCTTGGCTAACTTGTAATACACGGTGTCTGGTCTATTGTAGGTCATCGCATTATCACACATTAATTTGAAATCTGCCTAAGAAGGAAAAACAAGGAATTTGCCATATAAGTAACAGCAATGTTCTCCCATTCGTGTCACATGATGCCAAATGGGAGGGAAGCTTAGGAAGGCAGATTTTTTAATAACGCAAGAGAGGTTTTCACAATAATCCATGAGTATTTATTTGCATAAGGCATTTCCCAGTGAAAACTGGTCTAAGTCTGGTCAAAATCTAGAATTTCCTTTTGTACGTTAATAGTAGATTTTATGAGAAAGACTGTACAAATATTTTACGAGCCCTTCTCTCCTCCAGCCCTCCTGCCTATCTGGTAGGAACAGAGACACAAATAGGAATAAGAAGCAACATGTGTGCTGCTTTAACCAGAAGTGAAAAATGAAGGGTTCCCCACTACTGACAGAGTGTCTCACAAGTATATGTAACTCCAGTCCGGGGATTACATGCCCTCTTCTGACCTCCAAAAGCACCAGTTATACATGTAGTGCACATACACATGTATACACATAAAATAAAAACAATAAATCTAAGAGAAATTATTTTTAAAAATGACGTGAAGCACATACACAGTGTTCAGTATGTGAGCGGGCACAAGCACACACACACACACACACACACATGTACATACACACACACATGTACAAACACACACACACACACACATACACACACACACACGTTTTGCAAGCATTATTCCAGAAAGTAAAACTCATTTACCTTAAATTCTGTGACCGATTTATATTCGTTAGCTACAATCTTGTCTTTCATTGTGCCAAAGTCCATGGGATGTTTTATTATCATTGAATACCCAGGAGCAATTGCATCCGTGACAGGAAAAGCAAAAAATCCATGCGGATCTTTTCTGAAAGCAAAGACATCTTCGAAGTGAACAGATTCTAAAGTCTAAATTTCTAAGTGACATGAAAATTTTTACAATCCCAAAAATTTATATAGCTAAACTTTAAATTTTCTTCTTAAAAGTTCAGTGGAAAAAACATATATGCCTCTTTAAGGATGTAACACATATTTTACATACAACAAAAATGACACTGTCCCAGCTCTATCCCTGACAGGCAATACTCTGGAGGCATCACCACAACACCAACTCCAGATGGGACAGATGGGACAGGTTGGAATGCAGCCTATGAGCCCCCTGGCCCTAACCTTGTGGCTTGCACCCAGTTTGTCCACACCCTGCTAGACTGGGAAGGGGAAGTGTCACGCATCTTTGGTGATGGTGGGTGGGATTCGGGGTTCGAAGTGTCTCAAGATGGGGAGGAGGCGGGGGGGGGGAGCGTACTGTAGAGGCAGGAGGTGGGACATGGGGTTTAGAGCATCTGGAGAAGGTGGGGTATCTGTCCCATGGGTAACAATGACAGGTGGGACACGGGGTTACCTCTGTAGCTGGCGGAGGAAGTGCTCCAGAAGCCTCTGGATGGGTGTGCTCTCATTCTCGGCTGAGTTTATAAAGAGAAAGCAAGGAAACAAAAATCAAACAGCAAGACTTCATTTCCCTCATTAGAAATCTCCATATTCATCTGCTTGTGGAACCTCAGCATCTGAAGCCCAAGGAAGAACTGAGAACTTGGGGGCACAGCTCCCTCAACACAGGCAGGCAGGCAAAGGGATACGCAGCATGTCTCAAGACCCATAACGCTATTTCCAGTTCCCATGACAATTCGGTCTGGTACTCTAGACAAGATATGGAGGAAGCAAAAGTGTGGGTGGAGTCCATGCTGGACTCCCTGGTCAGCACTTCACTGAGACTTCTCATTGTTTATCAGTACCTGCTTCTTACTATGAAGGAGAAGAGACACACGATACACACAGACCTCATGAGGACTGTGGGTATCAGCTGAGTCTCTGAGCTCACAGTCAGTCTGACAGCATTGTTCCTGACTGTCCAGGGTATGTCCAAAACAGCACTAGTTTCTTCCGTCCCTCTGAAGGTCACAGTGACTGCATTGTGTCGTTCAGATTCACTGAGGTCAGCAGCTGTGCCACTTTGGAGACAGTGTCTGACTGTTGTTTCTTGGAAATTTACTATGACAGTGAGCTGCTCAGGGGTGGGAGTTACTAGCAAATGGCCCATTTTCCACAAGGACTACAATAGCTATTTCAAGAGGTCCTGATAAATTGGGGGTTGTCAAATCCATAGTCAAAGAATGAAATTCTGAAGAGAAAATCCTCATATAGCCCAAGCAGGGATGAACATTTCTTCTGTAGCCATCACAATCTGATTCTAATATTAGTTTTCCTGATAACCCATGTTCTGACACCCAGCCTCCCCAGTTTCTCTCCAAGTAGGAAGAAACATTCTTGCCTAAAAACAGAGCCATTAGAGTCCTATACAGGAAGTCTGGGAGTCAGGGAATCCAAGAGCCAAGACTGAGACTCCTTGAAACGTCATTCCCAGCATGGACTGCCTCAAAGACCTCTGCTCCCTACATATCATCTTTAGTTTACTTTAAGTAACTCCAGAGCTACCACTGTAGGGAAAAGGGGCCAGCCAAAGAAACACACCCTGAGCAGAGCCCAAGAAACACACTTTGGCCCTGCAACCAGAACCAAAGAAATGTACCCTGACCCGGAAACCAGTGCCAAAGAAACACACTTTGTCCCTGAAATTAGAGCCAGTGAAAGAAATGCACCCTGGTCCTAAAACTAAAGCCAAAAGGCTAAAAGAAGACCAGAGAAAGAAACACATTTTGGTCCTGAAACCAGAGCCAAATCTGACCTTAACCTGTGCAGAAAACTAACCAATCCCTGAGCAAGAGATCTAACCATCCTAAACTCAGGGATTGAAATCTGACCAATCCCCACCCTGAAAAACTCCACCCCCTAAGAATCTCTATATAACCCTGTGTCTGTTCAGCTTGTGGCTGTTCATGCTGCCCCGCTGTTCTCTGCCACTCTGGAAGAGGGCAGCCACTTTCCTGAATTCTTCCCTCCCAATAAATTTCTTGAATGAGGATTGGGTGAAGATCTTCTTTTGCCGGCAGAGTAGAGATGACCCTGGGCAGAGCAGAGCTAGCAGGGCTTGTAACACTGTTGTGTGTGGGGGGGACACCTACCCCTGGCAGAGCGGTTACACTCTGCTCTCCACTCGCCTGGGAGCAGAGCCGAACTCTAGCAACTTCGCTCAGGAAACCCTCCCCTGCTGGAGCAAAACTGCTACACTGGGAAAATATCCCCAGCTGGGAAACCCTCTCCTGCCAGAGCAGAGCTGATACACTAGGGAAGCCTCCCCCTGAAGCAAGGCTGTGAGCTGCTATGCTTACTGTGACCTGTGGTATTCCTTGGCTCTCGAATGCCAGAATATCTTTCCATCCAAGCTGTAACATTCAGTATTCTTTGGCTCCCGAGTGCCATAATCCATCCCTGTCCATCCCATCCGATCCGTCAAAATGCTTACAACAATGAGAGCCTGTGTTGGGGTCTCTTCGTCCCATGGAGAATTCCCATGTTTCTATATGTGTTTCTTGTGTAACTCATGAAGGGCTACTACACAGAAGGTGCTGTTTGGAATGACAAAGCAAGTAAAGCCGAACTTCTAGACTGAAAATTGGTAAACTTTAACCAGATAAAAAAAGATACTGTAGGCCGGGCGACGGTGGCGCACGCCTTTAATCCCAGCAGTCAGGAGGCAGAGGCAGGCAGATCTCTAGTTTTGAGGTCAGTCTGGTCTACAGAGCAAGTTCCAAGACAGGCAGGGCTACATAGAGAAACCCTGTCTCAGAAACAAACAAACAAGCAACACTGTAGGGTTTGTGGGACACATATGGTTGGTCTCTACGGCATCTGTTATTAGATGCCCCCAACAAAAGGATAGCTGTGCTGCAGACAAGATAGAAAACGTGTCCAGGGACAGAGTCTTGCCTGGCTGTGTTCGGCAGGCCCTCACTGGTCGGTCTGGGGGTGGTTCTACCTCCACCTTCTTTCCAGGGTCAAAGGCGTCTGCCTCCCCCTCCGAGTCGCAGTGCTCCCTCTCCCGCTTCCGTTTCTTCTCTTCCTGTATCAAAGAACAGAGGCCACAGGACAGCAGGGGCTCCTTTAGATGGGTACTACAGGCCCGCACACCTCTGCCCTGGCAGACTGGGAGGAGGACCCATGCCCGACACTCCACCAAAGACGCCCTGGAAGCCCGGGTGTGGCCAGGCCATTGCAGCTTTACCTTCCGCTTCCTCCTCTCCTCCTCATCGAGGTGCTTTTCCTTCTCTGACTTCTTCTTCTTTTTCTTCTTCTTTTCTCTGTGTCTCTCGCGCTCGTGGTCTGACCTATCGTCATAGTAGCTGGAGTCGTGGCCAGATCCTGAGAGCTCTGTCACTTCACTGCCTCCCACCTTGAGCACCAGTTTCAGAGGCTTCTCCAGTGGTGTGTCTGTGTAATCTGCACACAGACCGGGAGTCAGACTTACAAAATGCTGCGTGGGGCTACTGCGCCCCTGTGAGCATCACAAGGGTGGGTGTCTGGCCTTGACGAATCTACACAGGAGGGAGTTGTCAAAACCACGGGGAGAAGTGGGCTCTCGAACTGACAGGGCTGTGTTCAGGTCCTCTCTCAAGCCACATGATCACCGCTGAGGCTTCTCAGGTGATCCTTCCAACCAGGGGAAAGGACATCACCCCGACCTGAGACCCAAGACCCCAGTTCCTTTACGGAAGTCCCTCTTTGTGTTGTGGGTCTTCCTGGTGTCAGAGGGGAGGTCCACGGGGGCTACAGGACCCGAGAAGCCCATGGCCTCTTCCTGTGATCTCCAGGAAAAGCAGCTGATGCCCTGCCCCAGGCCTAACCCCGCCCTCTCCCGGCTTGAAGCCCCTCCCTCTCAAAGGACCCCGCCCGCCTCAGGCACCTCCTCCGCAACCCCGCCCAGCGCAGACCACGCCCTTCCCCGGGAACACCGTCCCCCGCCAGTCCCCGCAGCCTAGACCCCGCCCGCGGGCTCCGCACCTTCGTACGACGAGCGCCACTCCGCCTTGTGCTTCTTGTGCTTCTTGCCCATGGCTGCGATCGCAGCGGATCGGGGGAGAAGCGGCTGCCCGTAGCCCGACCTGCGCCAGTCGGAAGTGGCCCCCTCCGCCACCGCGGAGTACTTCCGGGTGAGGGGGCGGTGCTCGGCGCGCGGCAGATTCGAAGCGCGGCGGGCGGGGCGGGGCGGGTCGCGAGGCTCGGCGCGGCGCGCGCGACGGAAGTGGGTCCGACCCGGGCTCGGGAGCCTGTTCCACCCGGCGTGGGGCGGCGACTGCGGCCGCATTCCCTCGGCTCCCGGCGGCGGCGCCATGGACGAGGCTGTGGGCGACCTGAAGCAAGCGCTTCCCTGCGTGGTGGAGTCGCCCGCGGTGCATGTGGAGGTTTTGCAGCGCAGCAGCAGGTGAGCTCTGCGGGGCGCGACCTGGCCCGACCCCACCACGCGTGCCTGCGAACGGCACTACCTCACCCCACAGCGGGATCCCGTCCCACAGCAGCTCACGGCCGCACCTCACGTAGCACGGGCAGCCTGGCTTTAACCCACCCGGTAGGACGCGAGACTATCCCCACCACACACGGCCGTGAGTTTCACTCCTCACAGCCCCGCGTATCCCATCAGGACCCTCCCGCCATCCCACATGGTCTGGTAGGACCCCACAGCTCTCAACTGACAGGCCGGTGGAGCGCGGTCTAACAAGGATGGCATAGATGATGAGCTGCTTTACCCAGACACTGATGATCTCCAGGCAGTCAGGGGTGCAAGAAAGCGGCGTGTCAGTAGAGCAGGGAGGATAGATGTTTAGTTTACTAAGCCTGTATCTATCCGGTGGTGGATTTCCTGTTACAAAGATGAACATACTCCGAGTTAGCACCCACAGCCATGCACTTTTCATCCCTTCCCGTACACTGGCTTCTAACATGGATTGAATGCTCATTATGTTTCAGGCTTGTCCAAGCACTGAATTTTGATTAGTCTTCACAGTGACATGTCAGGAACTAGTGCCACCTCCTTTTTCTAATGAGGGGGTGATGGTGGGAAGTCTGAAGGTTTTGGTGTGAGTGTGGTTGGTGGTGGTGGTGGTGTTTTTGGGGTTGGTTTGCTTGTTTTGAAACAAGTTCTCCTGTCTCAGCCTCCTTCCTGCTGGAATTTCAGGCATACCCCAACTGTACATCACTGTACTTCAATGATTTTTTTAACTAAGATATTTTATGCATGTTTCATTTATTTTTCTAGTACTGCAAAAAGAGAAGACATAAAGCTGAATGTTCACAAACTGCTCAACAGGCATAACATTGTGTTTGGAGATTACACATGGACTGAGTTTGATGATCCTTTTCTGGCCAGAAATGTTCAGTCTGTTTCTATTGTTGACACAGAATTAAAGGCCAAAGACCCTCAGGTAAATTCCTAGTTCACATGCTCATCACTGAGTCCTTAGGGAGTGTGAGGTAATTGTCACAAATACCTAATATTGACATTGATCTGGTGGCTAGATATGCCTTAGCTATATGTCCTAGGGCTAGGTGCTAGTAAGGATACCATGTGTCAGGATGTTCTGGACAGAGCCAGGAACAGATAGAATGAGAATCTGAGAGTCAGAGTACAGAGCTGTAAAATATCAGACTGTGCCTGGAAGCCTGAGTTCCCTTCTGTCCATGAACAGGTGTCATGGTGTGCTCCAGAATGTGTTAGGACAGTAGATTTTGTGGAAGTTACAGAAATAAGGTGGTCTGCCTCTTCGTCTCATGTAAGATGACTTACCCACTATCTTCTGATCTCATTTTTGGGCAGTTGGAAACTTTGTGTTGACAGTGTTGTGCACTAGGACCGTCTATCACCAGTATAAAAACATTCGGAAGTGTATCCCTAAGGAGGAAGCTTCAGTGACTTTACATGACTCTTGCTTTATAAAGAACTGACTTTGAGGGCTGGGATATAGCCAGTAGTAAAGCTCTGGCCTAGTTTGCACAAGGTCCTGCATTCAGTCTTTAGTATCGTAGAGAGAAAATAAATATGTAAATAGAAATTAATTTTGAAAAATGAACCCTAGGCCTAAAATTTTGTTTCTGCCCTGTTCAATGGTACATGCCTTTAATCTCAGCACTCAGGAGGCTGAGGCGGGAGAATCTCTGTGAGTTCAAGGCCAGCCTGGTCTACATAAATTCTAAGCCAGCCATGGCTACATGACTAGACTTCATTCATTTGCTAAGCCTAATGTTTGGATATTGTCTACTTTTATGAATACTAAAATCTAGTGGCCTTCTTGGTTTGACTAGGGCTTAGGAGCTGACGGGATGGTGCTCTTCAGCGTTGCTGTAGAAGGCAGGTTAGCACAGATTAATTTTAGGGTACTCTGAAAAGTTCCAGCAGCATGGTTACACAGTCACCTATAGGAATTTCTCTTCTCTGATAATGAGGCAGTTCCCTACATATATATGAACAAATATGTGCTGCACATTGTTGCTAGCCAACACTCTGAGATAGTCTTATCAATTAGATTGCTGAAACAAATTTGATGCGTATACAACAAATATAATATCATTTTACTAATGTAAAAATGTCTCCAATTTATGGCTAGAGAGATGACTCAGAGGTTAAGACTGCTTGTTACTGTTGCAGAGACCACAGGTTCAGTTTCCAGCACCCACATGGTGACTTACAACCATCCATAGCTTCAGTTTTAGAGGACCTGATACATACAGGCGCGCGTGTGCGCGCGCACACACACACAGACACACACACACAGACAGACACACACCTGATACATACAGGCTCGCGCGCTCATATACACACACACACAGACACACACACTCACAGGCAAAACACTCATACATGTCAAAAATAAAGAAATCTCTTTCTTCTTTTAATATCTGCAGACTATAACCAGTAGATAAAAGTCCAGTTAGATAACTGTGTGGTTTCCAGTCCCCTGCAGTCTATCAGTCTACAGCAACACTTTACCAAACACTCAGTCTGGGAACTGAGTCATGGTCAAGGAAATAGTCTATCCAATAAAATTACTTAAAATATCTCAGATCCGTAACTGAATCTTTTGACATCAATTAAAGGAGCTGCTAGTAATTATGTTACATTAGAATATTTAACAGACCACATACTCTTTTTATGTAGTTTTGTCATACCAAAGTTCTCTTAATTGCCACTCAGTCACTTTAATGGAAACCAAATATTCTATACTATCTCTTTGTCAAATACTTGCCCAAAACTTAGAAATTCTTCTAGTCCTAGCTTTTTCTCCATTTCCGAGGAGTTGTGATCATAATCCAGTTCATTTTAAAGGTCTCAGAGAAGACCCAAAACACAACTAACCTCATGTCTGTAAACTTAGAATGCAACCAGAAGGGAAACACAGCATGATCATTTAAATTAAAAATTGTGAGTCTAATGAATTAATAGCCAGCTTTAGGGATTTAAGGACTAAATTAGACTAGTAAGAACAAAGTGCAGATAACCTTGAAGATTATATGGTAATATAGTTATATGACCACAGACTGATGGGGGGTGTCCATTTTGTAAGACTACAGTAGCTGTTAACTTCCAGACAACATACCATTCACCTCAGTGTGCATGTTTGTTCAGTTGTTGGTTCATGACCTACTGGGTCCTTCATCATGGCTGTCTTATTGATAGGAGGAGGGAGTAGAGGCTTAGGTTTCTTGATTACATAGTTAAATCCAGAGTCAGGCAGGCAAATTATAAAATTAGATTGAGTTGTCTTGTAGTGACAGAACATTGTCAAGATATTCAAATTTAAGCAAAGGGATAAGGATGTTTCACATGAACACCAGGGTGAATATAAATTTTCTCCCAGTATCCAAATCTAGAACAATGACAGTAACAGTGAATAATGTAGTTTTGAATCATGACCCAAAATAATATAAAGTCCCTAGTGATAAAAGTAAATGATTAATAAGTAAGTGAGGGAAAGATACAGATATTCTTTGTAGGATACTTCTACATAAAATATATGTGGCTTCCCTTCAAGAGGTAGCATTTAATCCCTGACACCTACCCAGTTCCTCCACTTTGGACCTTTAGTATCCCACTTCAAACCAGTTAACGCCAAACTGATAAATTAGAAAAGGGAAGAAGCCATTAATTTCTCAGTGGACATACTTGACAGCATTCCCTTAGTTAGAGCTAAAGTCATCAGTCACTTTGTGTGTATCCTGTGTCTTGACATGATGTCATGGTGAGGTGGTACTTTATTTTTAATTTTGAAACTCAGAATCCTACTCTGATTTCGAAAGGAAACAAGACATTCTAAATGAAGGACAAATATAAAGATAACCTACTGAAAAAAGAAATGGAAAGGACACTATATGGAAAACCATTTCTGCTCAAGCCCATATGAGTAATTGTACTATCTCTGAGTTTGGTTTTAGGGGATTTCTTCTTTATATAAATGTTGGTATTTTCCTCACATGTTACTTCATAGTGTTAAAATAATCATTTAAACTTAGGTTTGCTAAGAATGGTGGAGCACACCTGTGTGATCCCAGTGCTTGTGAGGCAGAGGCAGTTCCATTGAGGCCAGCCTGACCTATATAAGGAGTTCCAGGCAGATAACCCTACATAATGAAATCTGTTTTGGGGTGTGAGCTCAAAGGAAAGAAGTGGATAAACACCTTAAGAGCCAATCCTAGATCAGCAGTGAAATGAAAACTAATCTAAGAGCTAGTTTTTAACAGCAGTATGCCTTGGTCTTTAATTTGGACATCAGCATTCAGAATTGTAGTAAAGAAGGTGTTCTGAGTTGCACACATGTGTTTACTTTTTAATCTCATCACCAGCCCATTGATTTGAGTGCATGCACCATCGCCCTTCACATCTTCCAGTTGAATGAAGACGGCCCCACCAGTGAAAATTTGGAAGAAGAAACAGAAAATATAATTGCAGCAAGTCACTGGGTTTTGCCTGCAGGTACAGGGTCCTGATGGGTGGGTAGTGGTAGAGGGAGGCAGCCAAGGAAGGCCTGGGGCAGAAACTTGGGGCACCTGGGTTACTTCATGCCAAGTTACTTAGGGAGAAGACTTTAGGATGCTTGATCTCTTAGGAAATGTGTAGAAAGGTATCACTGTGTTAGCTCTCTATCACTATAGTGAATGTTGGAGACAATTAGCATAAGAAGAAGACTTTGTTTGGGCTCACAGTTTCAGCTCATGAAGGAGTGGCTCCATTGCTTCGTGCCTTTTGAAAGGGAAAGCACCATATTGGGGGAGGGGAGAGTGACACAGGAATCCTGTTCTCTTCGTGGCCAGATGCAGGGGAGAGAGCTAGAGATCTGTGGCACTATGATTTTAAACTTCCTTCTGGGCACTGGCTTTTAGAGCTCCGCTACCTCCCAGTAGGATCATGCTGATGACCAAGCCTTTAGCATGTGGGCCTTTAGGGAATGCTACAGAGTTGACTGGTGGTGATCGCAAAGGAAGGAACAGGCTTCTGGGCTGAGACTGTTGTCCCTTTAGACAGGCTCTCAGAGATTGTGTCTGACTAAGGGTGTCACTTGCATTCCTTATCCCTGCCCAGCTGGTCTCCCTTCCTGGTCAGTTCTGACCTCCCATGACAGTCCGTGCTTCTCCAGGGACTTTGCTGCTAGGTTCCAACAGGTGGTGTCCAGGGATTAATTCAGTCACTAGAGTTTTGTGTTTTGCCATGCAGTGGGAGTCCATTTGTTTTTTGTTTGTCTAAAACACACTTTAAATACGTAGCTTAGGGCAAGTCTAAGAGGAAATGTAAATGCAGCACTCAATGAAAACAAAAATACAGAGTGCCGATATTTATGGAAATACATGAAGAGGGAACTGATGAGAAAAACTAAACCCAGAGGAAGCGGGAGGATATAATAGAAATGGCAAAATTGAAAGTAATGAAACAATGAAAAATTTCCTTCTGAAAAATATTTTTAGTGTTATATACTTCACACATACATGTAAAGGTTTTTTGATCAAATCTACTCCCATTCCCTTCCCTCCAGTTCCTCCCTATCCTCACCACCATTTTTGCCTCCCAGGACCATGTACTTTTCCCCCCTTTGGCCCATTGAATCCACTTTGTGCTGCCTGTATGTGCATGGGCATGAGACATCTGCTGTGTCACAGAAGGGCCTGCAGCCCTGAAGAAAACTGACTCTTACCCCTAGCAGCCATCAATTGCCCGTAGTTCCTGAGATAGGGGTGGAATCTCACGAGCTGTGTCCAACAAATACTGTTACAATGCAGCATCCACTAATTCTAGCTCTAAAAAAGATTTTCCACCTCCTTGACAATTCCTGAGCCTGGGGGTGAGATGTGTGATATAGATGTCCTGTTTAGCTCTAAAAACTCCACAGTCTCTTGTTCTTCCCCTTGGCCCGTTGTCTGCCTCTGTGTGGAGATTACATCTATTACAAAGAGGCTTCTCTGATGAGGGTTGGAAGATGCACCAATCTTTGGGTCTGAAAAGAGAAGAACTGGACAGGGAGGTGTAGTTTAGTACAGTGTTTATTTAACAAATGCTATTAGGTTCTCCCCTAGGGCCTAGGTAGCCATGGAGTTTTGGTCCATTTAATGGTACCATTCTGTGATGTGTGTGAGCTTAAATCCAATCAGAAAGTGATTCCTCCTATAACATTTAGTCCACTACTGCACCAATCGGCATATCCTAGCAGGCTAGTCATTATTGTGGCTTCCAAGGCTCACAGCTTTGTAAGACTGTTGCTAACCTTTCTTTTGCAGTACCTTGCATAGACCTTTCTAGCACTATGAAAGCTAGCCATTAGGGATGAGGAGGATTCATTTGTAAAAGCACTAGTCCCCCAAACATGAAGAGTAATTCATTTTCTCTCTTTCACATTGGGGATTGGTTTAAAGGCCTCACATAAACTGTCTCTGAGTTCCCATGCCAGGTCCTTTTTTTAAATTTGTTTGAGAGAGGTTTCACTAAGTTACTCAGGCTAGCCTTGAACTCACTGTTAACCCTGGCAGGCCTTGAACTTGTGATCTTCCTCCCTCAGCCTCTCAAGTCATTGGGATTACAGGCTTGAGCTTGGTAAGAATAATCTTTTTACTTCACTTATCTGTAAAATTATATGACTGGCATTTATTTTGAATCTGTACTTTTAAGAAAAGTTGAACTTTGAAAAACAAAAACTGCACTTGCTGTATCTGCCTTGATCTGCAGTTGGAAGCCGTGGAAACATTGGGCTCAAGGTCTTAAAATTGAGTTTTGTCTCATTCTCCCTGACAGCTGAATTTCATGGGCTTTGGGACAGCCTCGTGTATGACGTGGAGGTCAAATCACATGTAAGTTGCTGTGCTTTTTCTCAGAATGTACTTATTGCCTTGCTCTCCAGCCTCTCCATGGCCCTTGATTCAGGTAGGCTTTTGGAAATCCTGTCTACCAATGGCCTACATCCTGGATGCAGTCCATCAGAGGTTCCCTAGCATAGAGTTCATCCTTTAGGAAGGAAATGGTCAGAGACTAGAAGAGGATGAAATTTGTTTTGAATTGCATTCTTCCTGTGAGCCCTTTGGGGGACAAACTAGAAAACTGTCACTTGGTGAAGGCACTCCTTGGGCTTCTGACAGATATGCTGTGTTGTTACCCAATTACCTGCTGCAAAGTCACCTTCTATCTGATAAGTACCTTGGGCATCTTATTGGACACTGTCATTCTAAGTAAAAGTAATGACTGTTTCTCCTCTTAGAATGGTACCAAATGGTATTTCACCTTCTTCCCTTTTAAACATGCCTTGTAGAGTGATATAGCAGCTGATGGTAGATGGTCTCTGAATGTCAGAAGGTGACAGTCCTTTCAGGGGTGACCATGCTGGCCGCCCCTTTCTTGTTCAGAAGCAAGACTTGAAGCATGCTTTTGGGAACCTTTGCCTTGCAAGTTCCTTATCTGCCTTTCTGCTTTTCCATACTAGCTCCTTGACTATGTGATGACCGCCTTACTGTTCTCAGACAAGAATGTGGACAGCAACCTCATCACCTGGAACCGGGTGGTGCTGCTGCACGGTGAGGTGGGCGGGTTTTCATGTGACAAAATGAATGGCCTAGAATTGATTTATAATTTACATCTATTCCTTCTATAATATTATAGCTATTTATTTTTGAAAGAGTCAAAATTGTTCGTGGGTATTCTGTATCTGTGACATTGATTTGATTCACTTAAGTCTGGCAAATTTGCTAGTTGGCATCTCTTAGGGACAAATTGTTTGCTTCCCTCTATATATATTATATAAAATGATTACCTAATTTTCCCAGCTGAACATAATTGCTTAGGATAGAACAAGTCTCCATTCTCTTGTGTGTAATAGTTCCTGCTTCTCTTTGTGAGTGTGAGCTACAGAAGCCATGTTTTAAAAAGGAACTCTGTCAGGTCCCTCTTAGAAGGAAATATCGTTGATTTGTACCCTCCCACCCTCCTCACTACATAGAGACAGAGCAAAGTGGAGACAGTACCCACAGTATAGCAAAGGAGAAGCTTAGGGTAATTAGCCTGTTTATGTTAATTATAATTGTGAGATTGCCCAAGATCTTTTAAAAAGTGTCATTTAAGGACTAGAAAGATGGCTCAGTGGTTAAGAGAACTTGGTGCTCTTGCAGAGGACGGGGTTCAGGTCCCAGCACCCACATGGTGATTCACAACCATCTGTAACTCTAGTTCCTGTGGATCTGATGCCCTCTGACCTCTGAGGGCACTGCATGCACATGGTGCACTTACATGCAGGTGAAAATAAAACACTCTACACATAAAATGTAAATAAATCCTTAAAAGAAAAAAGAAACCAAAAAGCTGGATATGGTAGAGTAGGCCTTTAATCTCAGTCCTTAGGTGGCAGAAGAAGGCAGATCTCCAAGTTTGAGGCCAGTGCTGTCTCAAAATTTTGGTTCACAGTTTTAGAGGTTTGGTCCATGATCTATTAGCTGTGCTGTCTTGGGCCTGTGGTGAGTCGTATTTCTGTGGGGAGCACGTGGGAGAGCAGTCACATCACAGCCAAGAATGAAGAAGAGACCAAAGTCCTTCAGTGCCCTTCAGGCGCACATCCCACTGACCTAAAACCCCTCTTCACTCTCTTTCTGCAATCACCCATAGCACCACTGGGCACCAGACCCTTAACAAATGGATCTAAGTGACATCCCATCTCTAAGCTGGTGTTGCTCTTTGGCTCTGATGTGGAATGCAGGTCCCCTTTTGTTTATCTACAGCGGAGGATGCCACTGCAGTAATGGTCCTAATGAGAAGGCACTCTTTTATCTCCAATTACTAAGAAAGGTGTATTTGGTCTTGGAAAGTGGATTGATAAGTGTGGCCTTCATAGAGGAAGTGTGGAGACAAGGGTTTGTGTCACTAAGATTCAGAGCAGAAGTGGTATATATGCAGTATGCCTAGAGAAGTTAGGAGCCAGGAAGCAGTGTGTCAGCTGGGAGACCAGAAATCCATGTTAGTGATGTCCAGTCAGAGCTACATAGTGAGATCCTAGAGCTTTTAAGCTATAACATCACAATTAATACTTATAGCATCAACAGCAATAGCGCTTAACTATGTTTAAAAGTAGTATTATAGCACTGACTTGAATATATTTCCTTGCCTATTATTGCAGGTCCTCCAGGAACTGGAAAAACATCCCTTTGTAAAGCATTAGCACAAAAACTGACCATCAGACTGTCAAGCAGGTAACTTTGGTGACAGCAGAGAGGAGAGCAACAGGCACAAGACTTGTAACATTTGAAACTTTTATTCTCAGTTGTTCATGGATTCCTTTCCTTGTAGGGCAGTTGATTCCTCTATACTCAGTCGGGTTGATTCAGTCCTATAAAGTGCCCTGAGGCCAACGGGTAGCAGCCTGGCACTGTTGCAGTGCATGTGGGCTTCGGGAAAGGTGCTTCTGCTCATGGATGGCAGGTCTAGATACTGAGCAGACTTTCTGCTCATGTGCTTTTATCATTACTAGGAGAAGAACTTGATGTTCCCTTGGGCTTACCTGTCCACCTCATTTGACAGGTGTCTTCTCTGTCTGTTCGGGGTCTCTGTTTTCTTCACATTTGAGGACTGTAGTAATGACTCATGACTTGGGAATCTGTTCTTCAGTGTATTAGACTCATTGGTGTTGTTCCACAGACCACCCATGGACTTTGCCCTTGTAATTCAGATTTTTAATTTAAAAACATTATTTATTGTTATGTGTATGGGTGTTTGCCTGCATGCATGTCTATGTACCACATGTGTGCCTGGTGCCCAGCGAGGCCAAAAGAGGGCATCTGATCCTAAACTGCTGCAGTCTCAGTGGTTGTGAGCAGCCGTGTAGGTACAGGGAATCAGACTCAGGTCTTTGGAAGAGCAGTCAGTGCGCTTAACTTCTGAGCCAGCTCTCTTTTTTCATCTTTTAAAAAATATCTACACTTAATTTTAAACAGTTTCTATTGCTATACCCTTAAGCCCATGGATTTTAGGCTGCTTTTACTCCCAATCGGTAGTTCTTTTACTTCTCAGTTTCTTTTCTTTCTGTGAAGATTCCTTTTGGCTCGTTTTTCCTCTTCTTTCCTTCATATGTTTTTGTTAAAGTCCTGAGTCAGTTTATATGACTTTTGATGATCTTGCCTATCAATTGCATTGTTACCTCTGTTGACTGACTTTTCGTCTAATTATGGGTCATATGTTTCTACTTCCTGGCATGTGTGTTTAGTCTTTGTTGTCAATCAGAATGTATTTGGAATCTTTTAGAAGACACAGCTGTCTGTCTGTCTTTGATGAAAAAACAACTAATTCAGCTTGTCAAGTGTTTTTTTTGCATAAATACTAAACATTGTGGTTAAAGTATCTAGACTTTTACATATTCCTTTTAAACTTTCTGACTTGATCCTGGTAGCCTTTTCAACTACATGTAGTGTGTCTTTCTAGGGTTTGTTTTCAGCATTCTGGGGAAAGGGTTTGGGTTTAATCTTGCCTTTGTCCTGGTGTGTGCTCTTGTGCTCTGCCTAGGAGCTCCTGGGCCATAGGAGCTTGGGTTCTTCTAGCCTGTATGAGCTTTAAGGGCCTTCAAGTCTCATGGCTTCTCCCTGCTCAGGTGTTCATCAGACTCAGATGACACTCTGGTTTCAGGGATTTATTCTTCATTTCCCCTCCCCTGTGGAACTCTGCCCTGCAGCCTAGCACCTCTCCACATAAACACCAGCCTTGTTTCTTCAGCACTGTGATGATGCCTGGGTTCTCTTGGGTTGTAGTTGGAAGAAGCCTGGATGGACAACCAGGGTAGCTCTTAGAGCATTTCCCTCAGGAGTCACCGTCACTCGTCTGTTCAACAACATCCTTACCAAGTGCCACTTTTTTTTTAAATCTTGTTTTAATTTGTCATTGCCTAAAACAGGATAAGTTTGGCTTCTGCTACTCAGTATGAGTTGGGGTTCCTATGAGATTTAATGGTATATGTCTATATTGCTTTAGAGAGATGTCTTAGGAGTATCTTTACATACAGAGAGTACTTTATTTTGACCAGTTTATGTCTAGCAACTTGGCCCTGTTCTGATAGATTTAATTGCATCTTTCCTTCCTTTAAAGGCCTCCTCTAAAGGCAGAGTTCTACATCACTAGAGAAGCAAAGTATTCTTACGAGGAATCTTAACTTTCACTTAGAAAAATGTGAGAGTTGTTTTTGTCTTGTGAGTTAGAAATGGATGTGTGTGTGTGTTTGCAATTATTTGTTGTTTTATAATTAATGTTATTTAGTATTTACCACCACTCCCGTCTCTTTGTCATGTTGTTTTTAACACCTTTCTCTACACTTTGTAAGAAGTAAAAGTAATTAGATTTTAAAATAGAATGCTAGTGGTATATATATATATATATATATTTTGTTTTTGTTTTTTTTTGTTTGTTTGTTTTTCGAGACAGGGTTTCTCTGTATTGTTTTGGAGGCTCTCCTGGAACACGCTTTGTAGACCAGGATGGCCTCGAACTCACAGAGATCCACCTGCCTCTGCCTCCCGAGTGCTGGGATTAAAGGCGCGTGCCACCAACGCCCGGCGCTAGTGGTATTTTTTAAGAGCAAGAAATTCTTCTGTCCACCTGTGACATGGGTGAGCTATAAGGAGTTCTGGGAAGCCTAGTCTATATAGAGAGTTCTAAGATGACCAGAGCTATATAGACACTGTTTCAAAAGGAGAGAGGGGGGGAGTGAGTGAGTTTTAGGAGCTTCCTCCTCTCCCCTTGCTTAGTGAGGCTGAGTGTGTACTATTTCTGAGTGAGGGGTCGTGCCATTTTAGACTTTTCTCTGGGCAGCAGCATTAGTGTGTTTTGGCTCTTTGAGCACTCCAGGGCTTGAATCTGTGGGAAAGAGAATTGTCACACTTGAGGATTATGGAAGAAAAAAATGTGTAGGTCCTGCCAAAATTTCTTGATGCTGCTATTTTATTTAAATAAAAGTTATAAGCAGATTAAATGAGATATTTTACTATTTTATTCAAATGAGAATATGAGAAAACTGCTTTTACTATCACCTGGACTTGTTAATTACATCCTATTAGGTTTTCCACAATTATTGATTATATGGAACTGCATATCTTAAGAGTGGGAGTTCACTTTCAGAATGTGGGCAATAGAAAAATGTTGTGTCAAGGGCAGTGTATTAATTGTAGTTTCCTTACCTTTTCTTACCAGGTACCGGTATGGCCAGTTGATTGAAATAAACAGCCACAGCCTATTTTCTAAGTGGTTTTCAGAAGTAAGTATTAAATGTTTTAATTATTGATATTGTCAGCCATGATGGGAAAACAGTGTCTTCTGTCTTGACCAAACATTCCAAACACAGAAACTTCTAGAAAGAAATAGGTGAAATGAGAAAGTCAACAAAATACCTAACTTATGGTCCGAGATGGGCTCCAGAGCTAGAGCACATGGAGGCAGACCAGATTGGAAAAAGCAACCCTCCAAGGTCATATCCCAGACCTCTGATTGGGTAAGGCAGGACACCCACTAGGCCTCCAATAAGTACCAAATTCTGTGGTCTCATTTAGACTGTGCCCTTTTGCCAAGCAACCTTTAGGCTCATGCACTCTGGATCTGACTGATGAACTACCCCAGTATGATGTTGTGGGTGCTCCTAACCCCTGAAAGCCTGTGTGCCCAAGGCATCCCATTTCAATGTGCTCTTGTAGTAGGTATTAAGGCAGGAACTTTCCCTCTTCAGTTTTTGTGTTGCCATCAGTGATTTGTCTTATTCCCAGGGTGGTAAGTTCACCTAGGTGATCGTTAGTGGGGTCACTTGCAGTATGCCACCCTGAACAATAACACACACAGTCTCAGTTCTCCATGTCCTAGAAAGCAGTAGCATTTGTGCTAATCTCTAAAGCCGTCTCTAGATCTTGTCTGATGCTGTGAGTTCCTGAGGCGCCATGGTGGTGGTGGTGCCTTTGTGCTTCTGTAACAATTGACTACAAATTGGCACCACTAATAAGAATGCTTTGGTTTCAGAGTGGCAAGTTGGTTACTAGGATGTTCCAGAAGATTCAGGATTTGATTGATGATAAGGAAGCTCTGGTGTTTGTGCTGATCGATGAGGTAGGCACTCACAGGTAGCCAGTCTTTGCCTGAATTGCCTCTTGCGGCTAGTGCCTGATCTGTCTCACTTGGTCAGCTATATTGCAAGCTCTTTCCTGTGGATCTTTTCCTGATGCCCAATGCATTGAGCTTCGGGGAGCAGGTAGCACGCATAGACCACCCATTCAATCTTTCATTCAGTAGTTGACACAATCCATAGCTGCCTGTGAAGTGTCAGTTACTCTTAACTTTGACATGTTGCTCTGCCCCCACAGGTGGAGAGTCTCACAGCTGCTCGAAATGCTTGCAGGGCAGGCGCAGAGCCATCAGATGCTATCCGTGTAGTCAATGCTGTCTTGACTCAAATTGATCAGATTAAAAGGTAACACTGGGATAAATAGTGAGAGTGCACCTGAGTAGTGATAGAGGCATGTGATGATCAAATAGCTCTAGATTTTGCTCTCAGGCAGCTTCATTCATGGTCATTTCCCTCACCTTAGCTTCTGCTGCCAGTGTCTTCCTACAGTCTCCAAGGAAGGTTCCTTAAATGGCCTGTCAGAAACCCTCACCACCCTCTCTAGTAACACTCCCAGTTCTGTGTGCCAAGTTCCTGTCGCAGACCAGATAAACACCCAGTTAAACACTCTAGATAAATACTAAGTCTCAAACCATTTCTAGATCCTGTATTAAACTGCTCAGTTACCCCACCACCCAGGCTCTCTGTCTACTCTCCTTCCCAAGGTCTCCTGTTACATTGATAGACTTCACACTTGCCTGCTTAGAATCCCTTATAAGACTTGTGATCCTCCTCACCTGCCTGCCTGGAGTGCCCCATTGTGGTGATTTCTTCCCCCACTGCCAAAGAGGCAGATATCCCCTCCCACTAGTTAAAAGGTGATGAGGGGTGAGGAGGACACTTCCCCATGGTGTGTCTTTTACCCTGTGCATACTCAAGGCTGATAATCTCCATTGCCTCAGGTTCCTCTGGTGGGTAGTCAGGGATGTTGCACAGTGAGCTCTTCCCCAGAGCTGAAGCAGGTGAGACAGCAATGGAAATAGAGAATACCACAGCTTTCTAGAAGCAAAGGCCTTGAGAGTGTCTGTTGGTCATAGACCTGCTGCAAGTCAGGGCTCTCAGGACATGAAAGCTGTGTTGGAAGGTTACTCTGAAATACATCTGGATAGGCTCTTGCACTCATAGACCCACCGTTCCTCCCACCCACGTGCCTGCCAAATACGGCAGACCAGAACGGGGCCTCTAAAGCTCACTTGTCTCATTCTTGCCTGTTTACTACACAGGCATTCCAATGTGGTGATCCTGACCACTTCCAACATCACTGAGAAGATTGATGTGGCTTTTGTGGACAGAGCTGACATCAAGCAGTACATTGGGCCCCCTTCTACAGCAGCCATCTTCAGAATCTACCTCTCTTGTTTAGAAGAACTGATGAAGGTACCTTTCTTTATCTTCATTCCTGACCATCTCTACATTTGTACGTGTTAGTAGTTACTGAGCATCGCTTACTGTACGCTAGCTCCAATAAGGCATTTTATAATAGGCATCTTACCATGCATTGAAAATTATAGTTATATTGCATCTAAATTTTGCCTGCTGACTCAGTACTTTTATCTTTATTTCCTGTAAAAGTAAAAATAAAATCAAACAAAAAAAACCCAAATTTTGAATTAACCTATAAAATAATGTCATCCCCCCCCTTTTTTTTAAAGAACACTTTTATTTACATATGTCATTATACCATACTCTTAATAATGTTTCTGTCTTTTGGTACAGTATGATTAACACTTGAGTTTAAGGTAGGTTAGTGACAGGGTTGTAGGCAGACTATTAGGTACATCCTGGTTCTGAGCCTGCCATAGACTATGAAAGTGGCCATTCTCTTAGCCTACACAGAGAACAATGGAAGTCTTGCTTTTCAGAGTATCATCTGACTGAAGGATATAGTTCAGGGTTATACTAACAGAGCTATGACTGGCTGAAAGTTGTGGTTCTCAGACCTGCATCTGACAGCTCATGCTGCAAAAACATACTTTTGAGTTTGGAATATAAGGAACCTGGGCAGTAACCAAGCAAGCCAATAGGCGGAGATTTATAATGATTGCTGTGGTAAAGTCCTTGCCCCTACTCAGCAGAGTGGAATTGTCCTCACATCCTGTAACAACTGCCTGACACTTGATAAAATAGTGGGCCTCGCTGTCTTCACCAAGAACAGCATGGTCACCTTTGGGCAGGAATAGGGAGCCAGCTTAGCCAGAAGCCCAGTAAGGGTGCTCAGGCCAGCATTGTTCTGGCATCGGCATCCTGCCCAGCATCCTGGCATTGGCTGGGAGAAGGGTGGGAGCCTCTGTGGAGCTGCCTTACTGCCAAAGAGCTTAGCATGATGCAGGTCCAGTGAGATGCTGGATATGTTAGAGGCCAGAGATGCCTTTGATGTGTCTTTTAGCCTTAATAATGGGACATTTGTCACTTTCAACATGAATCTAGAATGTTCTGAAATCTATCTTAGAGGTACAGATTTTGGGGTAGCTGAGGCCAATTTCTCATTTGGTAATTTATGAAAACTTAAGGTAGAGTTTAGGATAAAATGCTTACCACCCAAGCACGAGGACTAGAGTTCAGATCCCCAGCACCCACATAAACGTGGCAAACTCACTTGTATCCCAGGAGTCAGGAAATGAGACAGGATCTCTGGAGCAAGCTGGCTAGCTAACTAGTCAAATTTGTGAGTTCTGGGTTCAAGTGAAAGATGGTAAGCTATTGAGAAAGACATTGGCCTCTGGCCACACACACCACATACGCATACATATGCAAAGAAAGAACAAGAGATTCAGACACTACAATGAAACTTGGGCTGGTTCTGAAGGCAGATGGTTTGTAATTGAGTCTCTGTCAGAAGCCTGCAGTCTGGGCTCTCGTGATGTATGCCTGCCTGTATAAATTCATTGGCTGTACAGAGAGGTAAAAATCCCAGACAGGAACCTGTTTCCTGTTTTACCCACAAACCTCCACATTATACAGAAACAGGTTTTGTGGCAGCAGCCAGTGCTGCCCTGACAACTCAGTGCAACCCCTTGAGAGAGAGCTTCAGGAACCTACTGCCTTGTCTGTCACTGTGGTCGGCATAACTGAAGAACAAACCACGACTGTTGTTTTGAAGACAGCTCTGCATTCCAGTTCTGCTCCTATACGCTTGACACATATTACTGGGACTGAGGCAGCAGTTCAGGGCCACCCATCACTAACCCCCACCCATTCCCCCCAGGCCTGACACGTAGCTAGGAAATATCTTGACTAAAACTCAGCATCTGGCTTGCTACTGGTCTGAGCTGTGCTTTATTGTTTACATACTGATCTTTGACAAACATGTATGTTGGGGAAGAATGTTAAGAGTGTGCAGAGCTGTTTCCTAGTGCCTGTATTTGAGTGATTATTTGGGACTTCTATAAGTCATAAAAGTTTCTGATGGCTCTGAAAGTACTGGCCCTTCTGCTCATGGTGCTTGAACCTTCTCTTACGTGGATTCTGTCATAACTGCTCTGCCTTTGTTCCCTAGTGCCAGATCATATATCCTCGTCAGCAGCTGCTGACCCTCCGGGAGCTGGAAATGATTGGCTTCATTGAAAATAATGTGTCAAAGTTGAGCCTCCTTTTGAGTGAAATTTCAAGGTACAAGCTGATGTCATTTTTTTACCTAAGAAAAATCATTTGCTGAGGTGCCTAGATATTGTGATTTCCTTTGGAGGCCAGAGAAGGCTCTGGAGGTGAGCTATCAGGGCACTGCAAAAGTAGGCATGAGTAGCTGGCAGGGGCAGCAGAGGCCTGCAACTAGTAGAAAGTAAGAAGGAAATATCTTTGGTGACTAAGGTAGGAATCTGACATAGAGCCTCAAAGACAGGCTATATGTATAATTGCAGAACATCCGGAGGCTGCTGGCAGTGTCTTGGCATCCATATGGAGTATTCCCCACAGATCAGTGTGGCAGACGGACCATGCAGTGAATTCAGAAGCCATGAAACATGGGGAAGATTTTGAGTGAAAGAATAACACAAAGAATTCAGTGCTGCTAGAGAAGAGACTTAAGTCAGCGAGAAGGAGAAGCACACTTTAGACATTTCTGTAGAACGTAAGACGTGGTGGCCTGCCTGACTGGGGACTCTGCTAGCAGCTTTGTGCCACAGTGTCCCAGGCTACATCTGATGTTCCCAGGTAGGCACTTGGTGCTAGAGTCTCACTTGGAGCGGGAACAAAGATGACAGTTCATGCTGGGTAGGAGAGAGGACAACAGTCTTGTTTGTTTGTTAGTTTTTCGAGACAGAGTTTCTCTGTGTAGCTTTTTAGCATGTTCTGGCACTTGCTCTGTAGACAAGGCTGACCTAGAACTCACAGAGATCTGCCTGCCTCTGCCTCCCAAGTGCTGGATTAAAGGTGTGCGCCACCACTGCCTGGCTTTATTTGTTTGAGGACAGTAGTCTTTGAGGCCAAGGCTATACCCAGGGTCACACAGTTCACCTTAAAGAGGGAAATTATCTCTGAATCATGCATATTTGTATATGAAGTTGACATCCATGAATGTGGTTTTTATACAGGAAGAGCGAGGGCCTTAGTGGCCGGGTCCTGAGGAAACTCCCTTTCCTGGCTCATGCACTCTACATCCAGGTAAGCTTCCCTTGGCCCTGTGTGCTGGATACCTAGGTCTCTCACCAACACTGTTCACAGGATTCTGGGGTAGCATCTTAGTTTCTTTTCTAGCTATGATGTATTCTTTAAAAAGCAATTTAAGGGAGAAAGAGTTTGTTCTACCTCACAGTACAGACCATCATGGTGTGAAAATTCAAGCAGCAAGAACTTGAAGCTTGCTGGTCCACAATCAAGGAGCAGATAGTGATCAATGAATAAATAGTGCTGCACAGTTCCCTTTTCCATTTACATAGTCCAGGACCCCAACAAGGGTCTGGTGCTAACAGAGTGGGCAGGTCTTCTCACCACAATTGATGTAACTGAGATAACTCTCTAAAGACATGTCTAGAGGCCTGTCTCCTTGATGATTTTAGACTCTGTCATTTGACAACACTATCCATCATCGGCACTGCGAATTTGGGAAGAAATGGCTCATTCATTCATATATATATATAACTCACAGGCACACACTTACTATGGTGTGTTGGAAACTTATGTCTAGAGCCTACCTCATTCCTCAGTACTGTGTCCCATGAGCCTGGGTTCTGTTTACAACCAGTGGTGACCTGGAGTCATTCCCTTACCTGCCCAGGACCAGGCCTCCAGCACAAAGCCCATCAGCCACACAGTTCTCTTAAATCCATTATTTGGCATTCTTCTGCCTTGCCGGTGGCAGCTGCTATTCTAGGTGTGGTCTTCTGTACCAAGGAAACTCCCATGGGCCATGAACATGAGTGCCAGACACAGAGGGAAGATCTTGGGGCTGAACTGTATGGTGTTCACAATTACAAAGCAGCAATGTTGTGCCTCAGCTCCAGGACACTGGGTGAGCTCTTTGGGAAAGGTTCCAAAATGGCAGTCCTTGAGGCCCCCACGTTCTGTTCCTCTTTTTTAGCAGGGGGATGACTGCTGGTCTCACCTGCCTACTCTGGTAGCCTTTTCTAACCAGCAGGAAACAGCAAGTTACATCATCTTTTACAAACCACATCTGGGTACTCTGTTGTAGGCCTGAGAGGTCATGGACTTGCTTAGCCCACAGAGAACTGAGCCTCTTCCTAACTCCACAAAAGCAGCTGCCAGGTAACCCTTCTGAGGCTCAGGACCACTCATTGATGGCATGTGTCTTTTCAGGCTCCTAGCGTCACCATCGAGGTTTTCCTCCAGGCCCTGTCTCTGGCAGTGGACAAGCAGTTTGAGGAGAAAAAGAAGCTTTCAGCTTGTGTTTGATCCCAGACATCCATATCTGTGGTTTGCAATGGACAGCTAGTAGGTGACACCACCTACCTCACAGTGTGTATCAGAAATTACACTAAACCATGTAGGTCTGCAAGCCAGAGAGGGGTGGGCAAACTTTGTCAAAAGGGAAACTGTTTTGTGTTATTTTACAATGCATATTTAAAGGAGCTGCCTGTCCTTTTCACTGTTTTTAAAAGTTCAGATTCTGTTTGTGTCTATGCAAAGACCCATCTAAACATTGACTCTAGCCTGTCAGAACACAAAATTTGTTTAGAATAGAGGGAGATCAAAACAGCTATCCCAGAACAAGAGATGCTAAGTAAGTGCACAGTTACAACACTGAAAGATAGGTTCTTTGCTCAAGCCAGAAGGGAGCAGTTGCTCTCTGGACTGAGAGCTTCACTTAGCACAGGATGCTGTGTGATGGGTGAGAAAGGCATGTTCCTATGATACAGAAATTGAGAAAAGGTCGTGTTCACAGGAGCAGGGCATGCTTTGTATGGGCAGCTGAAGCAGGCACAGTGTGGAAATTTCTGCTCAGTGTTTTGTTTCTCCAGTAATGTTCTTCATATTTCAAGTGAAAAGACATGTTGCCAAATACAGAATTAGTCAATAAGTGTTGCACCTCACAGAATATCATGTTTTACTTCATCTTCTGATAAAAGTAGTTCAGCATTGATGCTCTGTATATGAAGCCACTTTTAAAGGGAGTCCTGCCTTTGTTGTGGAATTTTTTAAATATTAAACTTGTTTTCAGAATGCCCTCGTTTTTATTGTAATATCTGCTTCAAATGCTGTGACTGTTACTCATAATGACTGGTGTGCTCACACACCGTTAAATCTACTATGTTCCGAGGACCTCACAGTATGGTTGTGTCATTGGCAGGAGCAGACCCACACTGCTCAGGTTTAGGAGCAGTGTTTCTGAGACACCACAGGCCATGGCTACAGCCTGTCAACTCAACTCTACCTCCTGATACAGACATTGATTCCTGGGCTCCGTGGGTGCTTTGGCTTCACTTTCCCCTGGGAAGCTGAGGCTGGAACTATGGCTGGAGTAGTGGGCTACTTCCTGCTTCTCTCTGCATCCTTTCTATTGATTTGTGCTTTTCAGGGTTTCCAGCTGATCTACTCTGTTGCATGATCCCCAGTATTCTTCCTCTTTTTAGAAACAATCTGTTCTTTGTTGTTCTGACTATTCTCATGCGTGGACTTGCTGAAGAAGCTTCTACACCATTCTCTTACCTTAGAAGCTAACAAAGTGGAAAGAAAAAATAAAGGTAACAAAAGCTCTACACAAATTCTTGAAAAAGAAAATTGTCAGTTCAAAAGAAAACAGCATGGTCTTGATACAAAAACACAGCAAATTGGATAACATCAGTCATTCTCATGAATAGGATAACACCTCAGAACCAGGACCAGCCATCCAGCAGTGGTAGGGGACTCCTGAGCTTCTCCTTGCCCTCAGGACCCGGAAGACTAGCTCTACCATAGGCCCAAGCAATCAGGGCAATTGCTTCTACCTGGCAAGACTAGGACATTCCTGAAAATGATTTAGAGTAAATACCTGTGCTAATGGGTATACTTAATGACCATAGCAGATACTGGGGGTATGTAACCTGTTCAAATACAGAAAATGCATGGAGGGACATACCATTTTTTAATGTGTTTGGCTGTGACCCCCTTGCTACTGGCCCCTCCATTTTCCGTCTAGCCAGCCCTTATGACGTATCCTAACCCTTTGGACACTTTCTCACAACCGAAGACGATGAGTGGGGTCTGAAGGCACAAAGGTGAGGAAAGGTTGAGGGAGGGTCATTCCATAGAGTTTCCAAGGAACGTCTTCCTACTACTAAGATATCCAGCATCCAAGTGTCCAGGGAGAAAGGTGAGGTCTGGGAACTGAGGAGAACAGAGAGGTTAGGTGTGGACTGAAGGGTTCTTAGAAGAGCAAGGACATGAGTTGGAGAGGCATGGATAGGGAAGAGCTCCTCTGGGGAGAGATGGTCTGACAGCCTCAATCTGACATTCTCAGACCAGCAGAGGGCAATATCATTCTGCAAATGGGCAGGACCAGGGAGGAGGTGTGAGCATCGTTGAAGTTTTTCTCAGCCCAGTCATCAGCTGCAGCCCTTTCTTCCTGGTTCTGTGTGTTCAGTGCAAGGACATGGATGGTCATCTATATGTGTGACTTTTCCTGGGAGATAGGAGCAAACAACTTTTCACCCCAGACTGGGCATGATTGGGAGACCAAAGAAATTATTTCATCTAAATACAGCTTTGGAAATCAGTGTTGGGGGCATAACTTACAGAAGAATTGTGACTTGGACCGCTACATCGCCATTAAAAGCCCCACTCCATCATGGCTGGCCATTTATGAAAACTTATCATTGGAGTTTTTGAGCAGCTTGCAGGAAGTTCCACTAGCAGTTGTTGGCTGCTTATATAAACTCAGTGATGGAGATGGGAATCTTGTAAGTTGCCTGGGCATGCTGCTTATGAATTCCTCCCTTCTCCCCTCCAGTATTTTATGTGTGTGTGTGATTGCCTGAATGTGTGCCTGTGTACCATGTACATGCCTGCTGCCAGCAGAGGCCAGGTGTCAGACCCTCCGGAACAGGCAGTTGTGAGACACCTGATGGGTGCTGGGAGCTAAACCTGGATCTTCTGCAAGAGCAGCAAATACTCTTAACCATTGAGCCTAGGACCTAATGTGTCTGTTGTCTGCATTGTCACTTGTGACCGAACCCTTCCTTTGTCCCTTGGTCTATTCAGGAACCCAGGTTTGACTTTGAGTTGTCCTGTGTGATTGGTACTTTATCTTTTGTTTTTTCTTTTATAGCACACTTTTTTCCTCAAATGAATTATTATTTATGACTGGGACCCAGGGTTATTTGCATGCTGTGTAAGCATTCTGCCTTTGGTGACCCTCCAAGCCCCAGAAGCTTCCTTTATCTGTCAAGTTATTTGTGCCTGGAAAGCTTCCTTCTCTTGATATCAACTGACATTTTTGACTGAAATGTTGAATGTCTTATCACCTGAGTTATACTTAACTCTGACAAGAAACCTAACATATCTACCAGCCTAGAGATCATCTGTGACTAAGGCCTTTCCGTGTCTGTCATTGACTCAGGGTTAGTTACCAAAAACCTTTATCACTTGAATTATCTTTTGTGACTGACATTTTTATCACCAGGTCATAATTTATTACTGAATTCCTTCTTTCTCTGTCACCTGACTTATTGTGGCTTGAGGGCTTTGTTTTTGAGTATCACCTGAATTATCATTAACTTGGGGCTGAAAATTTTTCTAATGTATAAACTTTCTTTTATGATTAGAAATCTTTATCTGAGTTTTTGTTTCTACAAACCATTTTTCTCTTATGACCTGAATTATCATTTTTGACTAGATAACATTTTTCTATTGCTGAATTATAACTTGGAATTCACAGTTAGACACCAGCTAAGTCATTTCTGGTCAGACTGAAAACCTGCCACATCACATGGATTGCCTTCATGACAAACCTTTCTTTCTCTATAATCTGAAATCTCAGTTATGACTTCTCTTTTTAATTGATAGAGTTATCATTTTTACTGAAAAGCCATTCTTCATCACTTGAGTCATACCTATAAACAGAAAACTTCATTGTGTTATTACCACTAATAACTAAAAAAATCGTTCTTCAAACACCCAAATTATTACTTATAACTGCAACCCTTTTTCCCCTCATCCGAATTTGTTTTTCAACCAAAACTGATCTTTTCAGCCACCATCTTCATTACTGAAGAATTTTTGTATTCTTATCATCCAGGCAACTTCTTAGTCACTCTATTTTTCTATTGCTGTGAAGAGACCCCATGACCAAGGCACCTCTTATAAAAGAAAATATTTAATTGGGGGTTTTCTTACAGTTCCAGAGGCTAAGTCTATTATTATCGGGGCAGGGAGCATGTGGCTTGCAGGCAGACAACGTAGCTTAGAGCTATATCCTGATCCATAAGGCAGAGAGGGCAACACCAGGTCTGGCATGAGCTCTTGAAACCTCAAAGCCCTGCCCCAGGGACAAACTTCCTCCAACAAAGCCACATCTACTCTAACAATGTCACACCTCCTAATCCTTGTAATCCTTTCAAACAGGTTCCTTCCCTAGAGACTAAGCATTCAAATATATGAGTCTGTGGAAGTCATTTTTATTCAAACCGCCACACACAATTTTTTGTTTGTTTGTTTTTTGTTTTTTCGAGACAGGGTTTCTCTGTATTGTTTTGGAGGCTGTCCTGAAACTCACTCTGTAGACCAGGCTGGCCTCGAACTCAGAGATCCACCTGCCTCTGCCTCCCGCGTGCTGGGATTAAAGGCGTGCGCCGCCGCCACCACCACCGCCACCGCCACCGCCCGGTTTGCCACACACAATTTGCAATAAAACTTTCTTGGCCACGTGAGTTATTAATGATGGAAACCTTTCTTGGTTACTTCAGTTATCATATATCACTGGCGTTATCACTTGTGATTGATGGCTGTCACTATTGTGTAACTTGTCACCTGTTACTTCAGGCTCTTTTCTGTTGTAAGAATTAAGGCTGGCCAGGCGGTGGTGGTGCACACCTTTAATCCCAGCACTTGGCAGACAGAGGCAAGCGGATCTCTGTGAGTTCGAAGCTGGGCTGGACCGACAGCCTCCAAAACAATACAGAGAAACGCTGTCTCGTAAAAAAAAAAAATTAAGGCTGAAACCTTTTGTAGCTCACCTTACCTTATTTTTGTTTCTTTCATTATATTTTGAAAAAGAACCTTTTATCAGACAAGCTACCATTTCCTATGGCAGAAAATATTGTTATATTTGGGAATTGGCTTAGTAAGTATTGGATTTCATCATGGTATCTTATATTACATATGTGTTATACTTTTTAATTCTGTAACCTACAAACATGCAATGTACATATATGTCATTTTATTAGATTCCATATACGAGAGAGAGAAAAAAAACACGCAGTGTTTTTCTTTTTGAAATTGACTTTTTTCTTAACATAATGGTCTCCAATTATATCCCTTTTCCTGTAAATGCCATGTTTAATTTTTGTTGTAAAATATTCTTTTAAGGTGTATTACATTTCTTTCTGCTGCTTTTGTTTATAATGCAAAAACATGTTCCATTTGTTTGATTAAATAAAATTAACCTGTGGTCAAGAGGCTGAGTCAGCACGTAGCTGACAGGAAGTGGTAGGGAGGAGCCGGGTGTGGAGAGTGTTCTTAAGTGGGAGCTATTAGGAAGATCTCGTTCAGTTTTCTGGAGAGACAAACAAGGAGAGAGGGTTAGCCACATGCAATTCAGCTTCTCTGAGCTAGTAAAATTTCACCTCAACTTTCCAATCCTGATTTCTATAGAGGGATAGAAATCTAGATAAAGTTTCCCTTAGTGGCTTTGAGAGAGCTGGTGTGTGGTGATAGCTTGCTTGCACAAATAAAACCTGTCTGAGAATCAGAGAATGGAGCTTACCACTAGCTAACCACAGAGGTCTGGAGGTCTGTACAGACAGACAGCAATTAGATAACTGGGCAGAAACAGGATATAAGCAGAGAGAAACAGGAAATCGCTCTCTTGGTCTGCTGAGATGCTAAGGAGGTAAGGTGTGGCGGTGGCTTGCTCCTTCTCTCTGATCTCTCAGCATTTTCCCCTATATCTGACTTCTGGGTTTTATTACTTAAAACCCTATTTACACCAGTGCGTGAAGGAACAGAGTTCCTGCCTGCTACAGCCCTTGCCAGCAGCAGAGTTGCAGGTGCTGATTAGGACAGTAGTTGCTTAAGGGGCAGCCACTGAATTAGGTTTTAAAAAAATTCTTGCCGGGCGGTGGTAGTGCACGCCTTTAATCCCAGCACTCGGGAGGCAGAGGCAGGTGGATCTCTGTGAGTTCAAGGCCTTGCTGGACCGACAGCCTCCAAAACAATACAGAGAAACCCTGTCTCGTAAAACCAAAAAAAAAAAAAAAAAAAAAAAGAAAATACCTTGTCTTTGGGGCCGGGTGTTGGTGGCGCACGCCTTGGCAGGCGGATCTCTGTGAGTTCGAGGCCAGCCTGGTCTACCGAGCGAGTTCCAGGATAGTTTCCAAAAACAATACAGAGAAACCCTGTCTCGAAAAGCCAAAAAAAAAAAAAAATTCTTTGTGGCTACATAAAATTCCTTTGTGTATATATACCATGTTTTCTTTATTCATCTGTTGATGTATGGCACCACTGGTTCTATTTTTTGGTTGCTATGAATAGTGCATAGGTAGATGTGCAAGTATCCCTGTGGTGCATTGACTTCAGTTATATACCCAAGACTGATATAGTTGGATCACATGGTAGTTCTGCTTTGAGTTTGTTTTAATGCACCTCCATTCTGATTTTCATAGTAGATGTACAAATTTACATTCCCAGTGGTAGTGAATAAATGTGTTTTCTCCCTACATCTTTGCTGGCGTATTTTTTTTTTGTCTTAGTTTTCTTGATGATAGTCATTCTGACTGTAGTGAAATGGAATCTAAAAGCAGTGTTAGTTTGTCTTTCCCTGATGGCTAAGGATGTTGAACACTTTAAAAATATTCACTGTCCATTTGTGTATATTTGAGAACTGCTCATTTTCCCACCACCTGACCATCTCCCTCCTTTTTCCCTCTCCCCTGTCTCCATGGACAGGATTAAACCATGAGAAGGTCTCTTAGGTCTTTTTCTCTCAGGGTATCAATCACTTATTGCTACTTTTCTGTTGCAAAGTTTACCAAGCCTGTCTTCCACATAGTTCTATAAAGTTGTATGGTGATCTTTTATTATTGCTATATACTTACAGTATATAATTAACAATAATAAAATGATATATAGTAGTTCTAAAGTTCTCTTTTATTCTTTTTTTAGTAAGGCTTTATTTTCACTAGGTTCATGCTTCCCTCAACTCCTTCAGCATATTCAGGGTACCTTTTCTAGACAATCCCAAGTCATCTCCAGAGTGACCGTGTTCAGCAGCAGCAACACGAGTGCGTGAGAGCATCAGAAGGACTAGATGAATAGACTTGCCTGTGTCAGTGTGGTCAGACGAATTACAGGGCAAGTCTTCTGTGTCTTGTATACACCCACAAATGCATGTGTGCATGTGCACAAACACACACCTGCAAAAATTAATCACCCAAAGCCAAATCATCCAAATAAAAGACGAATGCAATAGACAGTTCTCAAAAGAAGAAATACAACTGGCCAATAAATACTTGGAAAGTGTTCAATATTTTAAGAATTGTTGTGATTACCTTACATTCCCAAAGCTTGTAAAAATTCCCAATGATTTGTATTTGGCTTTTTGTTGTTGATTGATTGATTGATTGTTAGTTGTTTTTCTTTCCCAATTCAACAATGTTTCCTAGAGATGAAAAGTGTGGTAATATATTATTTATGATTTATTAAAGCTTGCCTGAGGATTCAGAAAGCAAAATCAGCCTCAAGGTATAGAGATCAGGCAGTGCTGATACACACCTTTAATCCCAGCATCCTGAAGCTAGGAGGTGGTAGTATACACCGTTAATCCTAGGACTTAGGATTAAGAGGTAGAGGGATCTCTGTGAGTTCAAGGCCACCCAGATCTACACAAGATTGATCCAGTCCTAAAGAGAAACAGCTCACACTAAGATGATCTCAGCACCTGGGATCACATGCCTTTAATCTCCAGCCACATTGAGGTTAGGAAGACATTGAAGTCTCAGGATGCTCCAGCCATGCTAAGAAGAGGCTTCAGTCTGAGGTTGGTGGAGCCAGCATTGCCTTTCAGTCTGAGATAGTGAGAGCTAGTGCCCAGCTGCTTTGTTTTTCTGATCTTCAGCTTGGAACATGAACCCCAATATCAGTCTCTGGGTCTTTTATTTATCGAGCAATAGGAAAGCATTAAATGGTATGATTAAGAACTAAAGTTTTCTATGCCAGTGTCCTGACCTTTCCCTATCTGTCCCTTGCATCCCATGCAGGAGCTCAGAATTCACACTGGCTGGTGAGGGGACTCACTAGCTCATGAAGGACTTGCCCATTACTCACAGCTGTGTCATTAAGAGGTCAGAACAAATGCCTAAGGTTGAGCTTCCACCCTGAATTGTGAAGGAGCCTACCAAAGCTCAAGGAAGGTGCTCTGTCTATCGTATTTCTCAAGTGAAAGTAGTTTCAGCATTTGGGAACCATTGCTTGGTAGAAGGGTGCTTGCCATTGTGGAATATTACTTTAACTAGGCAAAGGTGTGTCACTTTGTGCTGTGGAATATTACTTTGGTTGTCACATTTGTTTATTCTGCATTTGTTTAACATGTAAGGATGTGTGTCTAATTATGTAAAGATATGTTGCATTTGTTTAACATGTAAGGATGTGTGTCTAATTATGTAAAGATGTGTTGCATCTGTTTCACCTTGCCTGCCTAAGGCACCTGACTGGTCTAATAAAGAACTGAACTACCAGCCAGTAGCTAGGCAGAGAGAGGATGGGTGGGGCTGGCAGGCAGAGAGGATAAATAGGAGGAGTCTAGGTTTGGGATGAATGAGAGAAGGGGGAGAGAGAGGGTCACACCTGGGACAAGAAGCCAGACAGCCAAACACAAGTAGTAAAAGTAAGACATACAGAAAGAAAGGTTGACAGTCCAGAGGCAAAGGGTGAATAAAGAGAAACAGGTTAATTTAAGCCGAAAGAGCTAGCCAGAATGAGCCGAAGCTAGGCCACATTCATGACTAATCATAAGTCCCGTGTCTTGATTTGGGAGCTGGTTGGTGGCCTAAAAGAAAAGGCTTGCTACAGCTTGCTTTGCCTTTTTGTTGGCTTCAGGGGCCACAGTACCCCAAGCTCCTTGAAGGCACAAAGCAGTTCATTTATTCCCTTTTATGTTTGTATTGAAGCAGGAGCTTAATATGTAGCTATGATTGCCTTAGAACTTGAACTGCAGCCTAGATAGGCCTTAAACTTGCTGTTATCCTCCTCCTGCCTCTACCTCCTGAGTGCTGGGATTACAGGCCTGGGCCACTATTCCCCAGTGATACATGTTGCCTTCCACTCTCTGGTCTCTGACATCTCCACATCCTCTTCATTCCTAGAAATCACCGAGGACAGCTTAGCCTACAGATTAAACTCAGGCACTTCATTTAGCCTCATCTGGGGTATGGGCACAGAGCCTGGGTTTTAGGACATTCCATAGCCCTGACAATCACATCCCTGGGATCTGATACAAACCTCTTTGGAAAATAGGGCCAAGATGGCAGATTCAGGGTGCAGCAGGTGCCACCAGTGACTTTGAAGTATCCCATCAGCTGATGATTCTCTTCATGGCCAGCCTGTGATCCACTACTCATGTGGGCAGCTGACCTAGCTTCGGTTCCAGAATTCTGTCTCCCATCCCCCTTCCTCCTAGCTGCTGCATGCACTCTTATGCCAACACAGCACTGGTTTTCTAGGGAGCCAGAGTGGTAGCTGACTTCTTGTGGGGCAGAAACTGCCCAGAGTTGGTTTAGCTGCTAGTGAGTCCTTCTAATAGAATGTTATGTTGATTTGTTAGTTTTTTTAAATGTGTGTAAACCAGCAACCTCTTCTAAGATACCTTAAATTTTCATTCTGCTAATAGCCACCTATGAACTACGTAACTCATATCCATATACTTAAACAATGGTTCTCAACCTGTGTGGGCCATGACCCCATTGGGGGTGGAATGACCCTTTCACAATGGGCGCATATCCGCTATCCTGCATATCAGGTTACATTACAATTCCTGACCGCAGCAAACTTGCGGTTATGCAGTAGCAATGAAAATGACTTTACGGCGGCGGGGGCTTCGCCACAACATGAGGAGCTGCATTAAAGGGCCACAGCGATGGGAAGGTTGAGAACCACTGATTTAGAAGAAGCTTTGCCCGGGACAAACACAGTGCTGGCTAGTGGTGGTGTCTAGAAAAGGATGTTCACTTTAAAACTATTTAGAAAACTCTGGAGTATGAACTTCCCAAGTCTTCAGTGTCCGGAGGGAATGCCACTAGCACATTCACCTACACATGCACTACAGACGTAGTCTCCCGTGGCTGAAGACTTGAGTTGAGGAAAGTAAATGACCAAGCCAAACATGCAAGTGTATTCGTTAGAGCTTCCCTGAAGCATAGGAACTTTCATTAGCAAACGGAGCCTCGAAGGCACAGTTAGCAGGACACCCATGGGCCAAATCAGACCAGCAAGGTTTAAGGAAGACTGAAAGAAGGTAAGTGATTTTAACAGAATGGGTTGGTCCTGGCTGATTAGAAAACAACAGCAACGGCAAAATGCTTGCCTCTGTTTCAGACGTCAGACCAGGAATTCCACCTCCTGGTTCTCAGAATGGTACCACAGGGAAGTGACACTATTACAGCTGTCATTTCTGAGCATCCACAGGGTCCACACCCAGAGCAGAGCCTTTTTGGGTGCATGGTCTTAGCTCCTTCACGTTATGTCATGAAAGGAGATAGAAGGCTGCTTGAGCCCACACTTAGGAGGCTGCTGCTTCTCAGAATTGAAATAGCAAGCTACTGTCAAACGTTTGTACACCAACTGGTTCTGGAGGGCAGGGTGTGGACTTCAAGCTGGCTTTCTTCCCAGATAGGAAAACATCAGCAAAGCAAATGACCCAACTCCCCTTTTAAAGCAGATCATTCATGGTTATGCAAAACACAACTTTCACCTGAGAGGGAATAAGAGTTAATTCTTGTGCCAAATAAGAGACCATGACCCAAGAACACAGACACACAGACACCCCTCCCCGCCGCCACATTAAAAAAAAAAAGAAAAGAAAATCAGTTTGTGGAACCACTGGAAACAATTTCACACGTTTTATGCTTACAGAATTTTTCAAGTCATAAATCAAGGTATTTTTCAAATACATTGGTGGAAACATCAGGTTGGACATAGCTTTCAGGTTGGTAGAAGCTAGTGACATGACCTGTTAAGATACTACATTTCAAAAGATTTTACTTCATAGTCACAAGAGTCTATGTCAGACACAGCAGTGGACAATGAGGGGCTTTAAAGGAGACTAAAGAATCCCCAGAATGGTTTTGCTCTAGATCAGTAGTTCTCAACCTCCCCAATACAATTCCTCACATCCTGGTGACCCCCAACCTTAAAATTATATTGTTGCCACTTTACAACTGTAATTTTGATACTGTTATGAATAATGTAAATATTTGATATTCAGGATATCTGATACGTTACCCATGTGATATGTCCACAGTTTGAGAACCACTGCTCTAACTTTTCAATATTTCAACTTCCCACAATCACAAAATCCTAAATTAGCCAGTCATTCTTGTACAATATTGAATACAGGTATGGGTTTTTTCTAGGAACTTCAGATCACACTCAGTTTCAAGTCATGCCACATCTCATCAAGGGGGTCTTTTTCCGTAGGGGGCTTTTGAGGTCTCTCTGGAAGGGTAGCTGAGCTCAGTAAGAGACAATGATTTGCCAGCTAGCTGTTTCTGGCTCTGTGTGTTTTCTTTTCTGGTGGACTCAGCATAGACCAGTCTCTTGGGTATCATGTTTCTATAGCTGGGTTTTCAATGAGGTGTTGGTATGAGATAGTACTACCATCATATTCACTCTGGTCCTGTGTCCTGAGTCTGTAGTATGCACCTTGTATTTCAGTCACCTTCCCCTCTTCAGAGTGTAAGGGTAGCTGAACTGTAAGAATGTGACAGCCACATACCCACAGTACTGAGCACTTGTAGCGTTTGCGCATGGTGACTGCATAGGTGTGGGATCAGTCAGTCTGTGTGAGTGAGGCCTTGTGTTCATGTGCACAGCCTTGTTGTCTACAGATCTAAGAACTAACAGTGATGATCAGATGACAACAACAGGGTTGGTTACCCTCTATCCGTTCTCCCCCGCCACTCTAGCTGAGAGGAACCCATCCCCACTTCCAGCTCCAGTGTGTTGCTAACGAGGAGCACAGCTCAGATGACTCTTGACTGGCTGAACAGAGCTCAGGTCTTCTGTGCTGAGGAGAGTCACAGTCACAAGAGCACCAACAAAAAGCCAATTCCTGGACCCAGTGCTGACTCAGGGCAGGGCTCTATTTTTTGCTGAGAGAAATGCTTGCTTGTATTTCACTTTTGGAAAACAACTGCCAAGTAATCTGGCTAGTTTTTGTTTGGCTCAAATTTTAGAGTGAAAATGAAGTACAACCTATTACTGAACTTGGCCTAGCAAATGGAGAAACTGAATGTGCCATATCCCGCGAAGGGAGACGGGACAAGAAACCAGCCACCAATGTCACGGCAGCCTCCATTCTTTCCAGAACCATACTAATGCTATTCCCGTGTATATTTTCACTTATGCCATCTCCAGAGAGGCAGGGCTCATTGTCTACATGCAAGAAGAGAGTTTAAGTGCTGGGAGCTGAACTTCCAGCCAATAAATGACCAGTTATCAGCTTTAAATGATCAAAAGCTGTGATCTTACATTGTAAATAACTACCAGTCAGATCCTTCACCTCCTCCTTGTGGGAACTGGGATTAATGCCTGTTGACAGAGCTCAGTGCTTTAGTCATCAGGGCCTCAGGAAGCTAGGTGTTGTCAAGCAGAAGTCCAGACACTCTGCTATAGACAATGGTGTTGGGAACCTCTCACAGTCCCCGGTGAGGCCTGCATGTGACCATGAGAAGAACTCTGCTATGACTGACCCTCCAAAGCCTTGCTGACTCCTTCCCCTTGGCCTGAGGAAGTACTTCAGAAAGCATGCAGTGCAGCCCGGACATCAGGCCACCTGGAGGAGTGTGGCAGCACCTACACTTGTCCCTTTGTTTCCTCTACAACCCCTACACATAGACCTCCATTCTACCAGTGGCAGCTGAAGCCGTGCTGCAGCATCACACTGAAAGGGGCGACGGTGCAGAGAAGGAGCCGTTCCGAGGATAAATAGGGCCTGAGGGGCAGAACCAGTATCCTCCAGGTCTTAGCACTTCAAGCACTAGGATGCAAACGGTAATAACCCCATTCAATGCCAATGCCTCTATTTGCTGGGAATTTTGAGCACCTGGGAAACTATCTTGTCTCCTAAGCTAGGGCACACGTGTTGGAATCTCTCTGCAGGCCTTGTGCTTGCCTTCAGGGATGGCCTTCAGCAGACTCAGGTTCTTCCTCCTGATAGCTCCGGGTGGCGGGGCTCACCACGAATGCTTCCATGTTGGAGCCCTGCTTTCTCCACTATTCGGGGAAGCCTCATATTCACCCTTGTTCTTCAGTTGCCCCAGCTCCGGGTTCACACTTGAGACTGTTTCCTATCAGCTTCTCCCGTCTCTACACGCTAGCATTCTCCACACGGGGTCTCTGCATGCCCATGAGACTGTCCAGGGTGACTTCGGCACGTCTGTAACTGATCTGTGGAATGGTTTGTGTAAGTTTGTGGTAAAGCTCTGCTATCCACCTGCATTCCTTTGCTAGTGTGTTCCTTTCTCCTGGGCTTGGTCTCCGAGGCTTTCTTACCATGGTGGTGGTGAGGACCTTTCCCAGTCTTCTCGGTGGTCCACATGTCTACTCAATCTAGTCTTATTCTGAAAACTGGGTCATTAGTTTTCCTGTATCCCGCTTTTCATTTATTTTTCTCTTTCCCTGGACCCTGTGTAGATGTGACCATTGGTTTGAACTTTAGTCAGCTTGCCCCTCCTGACACAGCCTTCTCCTCCCCTAGAGATTTTCCCACTGCGCACTTTACTGATGGAAAAGGAAGTTGCCATATGCTAACTGCTCTGTAGGAGCTGCTCTGAGGTGTAAGAAACCCAATGTCCTAATGCCTAAATGTCCTGCCTGCCACTACCCCTGGAGTGTTGGTCTGATAACCCCCACCAGGGATTACACTCTTCCTCGTACCCATTTGCTAGCTTTATTTGCATCACCGTCTGTACTTTCCTTCCTTCCCAGGAGCCTCATCTGGGCTCTCTGTCAGCAGCACCCTTGTGGGTCTTCCCACATGGCAGCTCTCGGCTTGGGCCCCGCTGCCTGGCTGTATCAGAGGTACCTTTGTACCTCCTTAGAGCGTTCTGCTGCCTGGTGCGTGGTGTGTGCTTGTGCCTCCTCCCTTAAGTTAGCTGCCCCACAGCCACGCCATGTCTCCATCTAGCTGGGTAGTCTAGGACCCTTCTCATGTGTCTCGGGAGAATTCTTCTGTTGGGGCAGGAAGCTGTAGCCTCAGTTCACTTTGGGGGCCTTTGGCTACCCATCTCCCTCTCGTTTCTTTCTGGTCCTGAACGTCCCCGTCACTCTGTACTTTTCTCTTGTGCTCTGGGCTTCATTCCAGATGGTTTCTTCATGACTTCCTGCAGGTCTCAAGTTCTTGTGTCTAATATAATACTGAAATTCTCTCTGACTTAAGTTTCAATTATTGCTTAATTTCCTGGTTTTGCTTTTCAGGTTCAGCTTGTCTTTAACTACTTTCAAGACTCTCTTACATATCTAAAAGCACATGGAGTCCATTTATTTTTTTACCTCCAACACCGATGGACTCTGCTTCCTGAATCAACAAATAGTATCCTCTCTGCTGTTTCTAAGGACTTTTATTGTAAGCTAGTAAGTTTTCTTGAACCTCCTTATATGGAAGGCCTTGAGAAGAGGCCTGCATGAGAGTACGGTACCCTACACAGTGAACTCATATTTTACTTCTTTTGGGAACCCACGAACCACATTAAAGCAAACTCTTAGCCATTGGGCATCAGACTGCCAGGAAGGAGACTATAAGGCTGCAAACTGACTCTGCCCATAGACTTGTTATGAATTCCAGGGGAGATGCTCTTCCCAAGCTTGTTGTCCTCAGTCCTTGTATTTAGTGCCACTCTCTGCCTGACCCTGAGTCCTTCCGCTGTGACTACCTTTGCTTTGGATGCATCTCCTATTGTCTGTCCTCTGGGATTCGCCTGGAATCTCTAGAAAACAAGCATTGCTGTTTGCATCACTGCAGTGCAAACTTCCCAGGGATAAGACAGACTCTGGTCTGGCTTCAGTTTCTTCAAGATGGGGATACAGAAGAGACTCCCTCCTCGGTGATTGACAATGCCTCTGGGAAGATGCTGTCACAGCCACCCAGCATGCTGTGGCTGTAGGTGAGACCCAGGCACTGTTTCTCTGCTCCCTGTGTCTGTGGATGTTTGCTAAGTCTTAAGTCCACATTAAGAAGATGTTCTGTGACTGCTTCCAGACTCTTCGTCTTTCTCATAGAGATGCTGCTCCTAGGTCTGTTACAGTCCACAGTTTGAAATGGGGAGGAACCAGGGCAGACACTCATTTGCCATGAAAGGCCACTGCCCAAAACACAGTGTGTAGGGGGGTGGGGAGCTCCAGGATCTGCCCTGGGCAGAAGAGGATACCAGTATCTGATTCCTGATTTTAGGAGGGATTTTCAAAATGCCTCATAGTGGGCCATGTGCAGGACTCGTCTCAGAAACCTTAGCTAACCATAATTGTCTCTTCGTTTCTCCTCCAGCTTTCTTCTAGTGCTTTGCCCATTGGGACAAACTTTGGTCTGGTGGTGTGAGAGCTTACAGGGAGTAAGTGAAGTCCTGAGTGAATGTGTTTTGCTGACATGGGCATAGCCATGTCAAGTATGCCAATGCTTCAGACCCATCGGAGTGGCAGAACCTCTCTCAGGTAAGCCTCAGGGGGAGGGCAAGGCCTTCTTCTGGTCCGAGTACACATATTGACAGTGTGTGCAGAAAATGCCCATTATAGAGGCCCCCTGAAGACTGTGCCCCTGCAGAGACTGCTCCTACAAAACTTAGCCCTGCCTCCCCATTCAACTGTATATAAAAACCGTGCCTCTTTGTTTATATGCAATAACCCCCTGCCTCCCTGTTCAACTCCATGTAATAAATACAAAACTGAACTTATGGGCTGCTGTGGTTTCTCCAAAAGGCCAAACCACCCCATCCCAGCTTTTCTGTATGTGTGTTTGTGTGTCTATCCTTTCTTCATTCCCTGGCCACCCTGATCCTGGCTTCCAGGACCCAAACCAGAGACGAGAGCTAGTTGGTGCCTCTTGTTGAAAACTACAAAGAGAGATAAACAAGACCACAGTTATTTAATGCAGCCCACCTGTCTGCTAGGATCCGCTGTCAGGCTGCTTTGTCAACTGATGACATGTGACCTCTTAGCCTCACCTGATGGTTTCAGTACAGCCAGGTGCGATCTGCGCCAGAGATGCAGATCTGGGATCATGCTGATTTAATAAAAGCGATGTGATTGGGTGGGCTGTCTGATGCAGGCTCTTTAACAAAGCCTTCTACTGTGCAGTTCAGATGGGGACCCTGGTTAAGTGAAGCTGGGGCATGATCAGATTGATCTACTTTTTGGAGCCTCCTGTTGAGCCTGGCTCAGGGATGCTATTTGGCTTCCCAGACAAAAGATGCTGGGCAACTGTCAGCTGTCTCCCTAAGGATGGAGATGGGCTACTGGGGACAGAAAGGGGAGCCCTGGGGATCCTGGGATGTCCAGAGCCCTAGGAGGTAATTCTTGCCAGTTGCATCTCAAAGGGTGAGTCCCAGACTTGGCCAGTGATGGTTATTTCTCCATGTTGCCCTGGGTTGTAGTCTCTTATCTCTGCAGGATCATTCTCTTTTACAAGTTCAGCTGATGACACTGTGATATCACAACCATCCTCACACTGCTGTCAAAGTGCTCTGCTTGCTGCTGCCCACTTCTCACTGTAGAGCCCATTTTAGTGTATCCCGTTCCTCTGTCCAAGGTGGGATAGTTTCAAAGCCACGGCTACACATGATTCCTGCCCCGATGCCTGCATTTGCTCTTCACGTGATGGGTTCCTCTCTTTTTGTAGTTTTAACATTAATTTATTTTTTATATTCCAGTCCCAGTTCCTCCCACTCCCCCCCACTTCTCCCCTACCCCCCACCTCCTATCTGCTTCTCAGAGAGGGTAAGGCCTCCCCCTAGGAAGTCTGCTAAGTCTGTCCATCATCACGTTGAGGAAGAACCAAGGCACCTCCCCACCCCCACACCCCTGTGTCTAGGTTGACCAGGAATCTCTCCATATAGAATGGGCTCCACTAAGTCCTTGAAAATATCCATAATTGATTATTTTGGTTTTTCAAGTCAGGGTTTCTCTGTGTAGCCTTGGCTGTCCTGGAACTCGCTCTGTAGACCAGGTTGGCCTCAAACTCACAGAGATCTGCCTGCCTCTGCCTCCTGAGTGCTGAGACTGAAGGCGTGTGCCACTGCCCAGTCATAATTGTTGTTTTGAAGTCTTTGTTTTGCGATTCAGCTAAACTACTTTTATCAAGGTCTATAACAATAGGGTTGCTAGATTTTGGAGGAGGTATATTTTCTTAGTTGTTCATATTTGTGTTTTTGCACTGAGATATAGGCATCTGGAGTTATGATGTTTAAAGTGTTATTTAGCTTAGATATTTGGTCTTGACTTTGTAGGGTGAATGTCCTAATTGCTACTGCCCACTCAGGGTCCTAGACAAGTATGATGCTGTGGGATACCTGAAAGGGAGTGACTTTGTGGGTCAGTGGAAATCACAAAGGATTGGAGACAAGCAAGAAGAAAAAGGCTGGAAGGGGTAGTGGGAAAGATCTGGGGGAACTCTTGGTCCACACCAAGGCGCAGACTCCCTAGGGGATGGATGAGGGGCTCCTGCTGGTAGGAGGGGCTCCTGTGGGTAGGCTACAGCAGAACTAAGAGTAAGTTTGGAGACAAGGACAGTGGCCTCTGGTCTTTGTTATCTGACCCTGGACTGATTCAGGGCAGGGGAAATATTGGCTTGCTCACGCATTATACATGCACATGCATACCCACCACATGGTCTCCCTGGACACTGCCCCACTGTCCCATGGGTGATGTGGTGCTGCCTGGCTTTTAAATATTAGGAAATGTGGTTGTTATCTTTCTATCGCTGACTTCCAGTGGAACTCAGAGCACGCTGGTCTTCTGTCAATTATGTGCATTGAGGTTTTCCTATGGCTCAAGACATGATGTGCCTCAGGAACATGCTTTCTACAGTTGTGGCATGGAGTGTGGTGTGGCTACATGTGCCAGCTGGTCTACTTTGTTGATGACGCTCATTACTCTAGACATCTTGGCTGGCTTTCTTTTTTCTTTTTTTTTTAAAGATTTATTTATCTATTACACATACAGTGTTCTGTCTACACACCAGAAGAGGGCACCAGATTGAATTGTAGATGGTTGTGAGCCACCATGTGGTTACTGGGAATTGAACTCAGGACCTCTGGAGGAGCAGTCAGTGCTCGTAACCTCTGAGCCATCTCTCCAGCCCCGGCTGGCTTTCTTTTTACTGTTTTGAACAACTTCTGAGAATGTAGTGTTGACATGTCATCCTATAGCTGTGGCTTTGTCTAATTTTCTTTTTAACTTATTCATTCTCACCTCATGTGCTTTGAATCTCTCTCGATTAGGAT
This sequence comes from Mesocricetus auratus, assembly GCF_017639785.1. NCBI lineage: Eukaryota > Metazoa > Chordata > Mammalia > Rodentia > Cricetidae > Mesocricetus > Mesocricetus auratus. Next base: position 31,602,147 of record NW_024429198.1, on the reverse strand, counting down.
TATGCCTTCTTGCTAAATTAATTTTTTTCTCTTTTTTGTTAGTTATTATGTAATATCTATCCTTATTTTTGAAATATTTTTGTTCTGAAATACACTTTGACTTTACTATATTTATTCCAAAATTTATCTGACTAGTGTTTCCAGTATATATCTCTTCAATAATTTTAAATCCCCTCTATTATTATTATTTCAAGTAAGTTTTTTGACATAGCATGTGTTGGGTGATTTTTCTAAATTCATTTTCAGCACTTCTGCTATTCAATGGGTTTTTAAGAGTATTTACATTTGACTTAATTTTTCATACATTGGGACATAGGACACCATTTTGTTATTTGGTCTTTCTTTTTTTTTCCTTTTTATTTTTCATACCTTTGCTTCTTATTTCCCACCACCTTGTGAATTGTTTAGTCATATCCTAGGGTATTAATAAGCTTACCATCTCTATAAAAATAATTCAGATAATTAACAAAAGAAAAAGGTTTATTTTGGTTCACACCCTTGGGATTTCTAGCTCAAGATCAGCAGACTTTTACTCCCCTAGTGGGCATGTCAAGTGGTAAGTATAGGATGCTTATGGTGCATCAAATTGCTCATGATCTGCCTGGAAGGAAAAGAGGATGATGATGGGCCCAGGACTCTACAATCCCCTTCAAGAACATGCCCACAGTGACTTAAAGGCCTTACACCAAGCTTCACTTCTGAAAAGGTCTACTACCTTCTACTAGCGCTACTCACATGAGTAGGAAAATGGTCCTCCAAATCCTATCCACACAGTTTTATTTTTCAGAAGCCTCCATTTGGTTGCTCTGTACACTAAGGTGGTGTGCCGGATTGCAATAAAACAAAGCCATCCTTCCCGCCATCTGACGGTGATTCTGAGACCTTGGACATTATGATAAGATATGGATGGAGTACACCTAAATACAGTTCCTCCATGGGTCTTGTTTACTTGTGCCCTATGCTGAGTACCACATACACTCATAGCTGTATAAAATAGGAAAGGAAGGCAACTTTGGTGAGTGCAGCTGCCTGCAAACCACCCAGTGCTCTGTTAGTAACCTCTGAAGAACTCAGTTACTCATGAAGCTGCGCTGGTTTGAGTCATTCTTTGATCTGTTGGTGCTGTTCAAGTTTTGAGGTAGGCATTTCTTTTAGCAACTCCCTGGAAATTCACACAGGATGCCCATCCAAACCATGGCATGTGGTGGTTCACTTCAGTTTGACTGCCTTCACCACTTGGGCTCAGGCATTACCATTTTCACTGTTATTCAGTGTTCCCTAGAAGCAACTTGAACTTCTACCTCAGATGTGCCTGTTAAGTGAAACCTACTCCAGAGTCATACTCATGTGGGAATTGCAACGATTGACTTGCTATTGGCACACTGCATCAGCTCTACCCTTCAAAGCAGGTATTGTTTATGGTTTATTACATCATCCAGTGCATAGTCACTGGGTTTCAGTCCTACAACTGAATACATCCTGGGCCAATCCCCAGAGATAACCTTTAGCTTTTCTGGTTATTTTGTGGTTGGTAAAAGTTTAGACTTTAGTAAATTCTTCAAGAAGGCCTTGGAGGGGCAGTATTCCCCTAGTGGTTGCAATATTTACAACTGCTTTTCACTTTGTTCTTGATGAGTGGCTTGGTTGTACACCATATTCTTGGCTCACAGTTTCTTCCCTGGAGTCTTTGAGATGTTTCTCCACTGTTTTCTAATTGTGAAAATATTTGGGGCCAATCTTCTGCTCTTTCTTTTGCAAATAAATTAGACATTTTTTTCCTTTACTATCTGTCTCAGGGTTTTTTGTTTTGTTTTGTTTTGGTTGCTGTGAAGAGACACCATGACTACAGCAACTCTTATAAAAGAAAACCTTTAATTGGGGCTGTCTTATAGTTCAGAGGTTTGATCCATTATCAGCATGTCAGAAAACATGGTGCCTTGCAAGCAGACATGGTGCTGGGGTAGGAGCTGAGAGTCCTACATCTGTGTCTGCAGGCAGCAGGAATAGAGTGACACTGGGCCTGGCTTAAGCATTTGAAACGTTAACGCCCACCCTGTAGTGACATACTTCTTCCAACAAAGACACACCTATTCCAACAAGGACATACCTCCTAATAGTGCCACTCCCTAATGACCAAGCATTCAAATACATGGGGAGCATTTCTATTCAAACCACCACTACATGAATTTTTTCCTCATCCTTATAACTCCAGTCATTTTAAGGCTCTGTTTTAATGCTAAATGTTCAGGGATGATTTTCCCAGTTTGTTTGTACTATACGTCTTGCTTATATTGTGTTATGTCTATAAATTATTCCTGAATTATAACTATGGCTACTCTTCTTTTGTATTGAAAATTCTAAATATATTCACATATACACACAACATATGCCCCACATATAGACTAAAACTTAATCTCTTTACCATCATTATAATAAGAAAAGAAATAATATCCACTTGGATGGCAAGAATATATATCATGAACATATGGCTGAAAAACAAGTAAAAAATGCCCCCAAATATTTTTAGTTAATTGATGTAAGCACTGACTTCTATCTCTGTTCTTGGGCCAGCATAGCAGTTCAGAACAATGGCTGGTTGATGAGATCTACCTGATGCTTTCTGTGTTAGCTACTTTCCTGTTGCTGTGATAAGACACCATGACCAAGGCAACTTAGAGAAGAAATAGTTTACTGGGGCTTCTGGTCCTAGAGAGTTAGAGAGGTGTGATCTTTGCAAAACACAGTTCTGTCCCAATTCACTCACCATTAGAATGCAAAGGGGAGTCAAGCAGCAGCTTTGAGCTGGGATCAGGCTTTGCATCTGGCCTGGACCTGTGCATTCTCAGAGGGGAGTGAAGGAGTTGTGCTTCTAGAAGAATCCCAGGGTGATGGGAACCATGTGCTGGGGGAGAAGGCTGGTGGTGGCAGTGGGTTACCCCAGAAAACTAAGTTACAAGGGACTTCCTTGCGGCATGAAATCTTCACACTTGGGGGTGCACGCTAGCCCACTGGATGTCAAGAAGAGCAAGGAGAGAGCTGAGTCAGTTCAGGAACAGAGTCCCAGGTTCACATTGAGGTTTTACAGTTACAGAGCAAAACACTCAAAGTCGTGTAAAAGAAGTATGTATAGTTTAGTGACAGTATCTAAGGCCCCAGAGCCACACCTGAAATCACCAGGGCCCACTCCATGAGCTTCTCTGTCTTGATGTGAAAACAAACATCATTTGAGTGGCATGTTTTTATTAAGAGAGGCAAGGAATCCCTGAGTGAATGTATAAAGACCCTGTAAGTCCTACATGACTGTGTATTATTTGACATGGGCATGACCATGCCTCAGACCTGTGGTGACAGTAAAACCCCCACAGACAGAGTAGCTAGGTGTGTGAAATTATACCCTGTGGTGACTTCTATCATGATTTTTGAGACACACCCACAGAAGTGTGATGGTACATGTGTAGCTTGCGGTAGGTTCAGCCCTCTGATGTTGCCTGCCGCCCCTGCCCCACACAGCAGCTTGTCCCTGCATCACAGGCAGGCTCTGTGGGATTCTGATCATAGTGGACCATGGCCTCAAAGCACATTAAACTCAGCCCCACAATGTCAAGGTGTTTTGTGAAGCAGCTTTAAGAATTTAACCTCTTCCTGGCCCACCTCCCCTTGAGTACTTGGGATTGCTTGACCTCTTTAGTTTTTACAAAGATAGTTCATATAGAATGTTCTAATGCCTTCTGTTGTTACTGTTAATAAGATTGAAGACCTTACATGTTCTGGGTTGCTTGTCCTTTTTGCTGAGAATCCTATCATATTCTGAATATTTGGACTGTGTAGCAAGCACTATAGGTCTCTTTTTCAATCTTATGGCTGCCTCTCTTCTCTCTGTGATATCTTTGTTCTTGTTAATGTGCAGGTACGTGTGTCTGTGTCTGTGCAGGTGTTTGTGGAAGGAGGCCAGAAGTCAACTTAAAGTCTCATTCCTCTGGAGCTTTCCCTCTTTATTTTATTCAATTTTATGTGTGTGGGTGTTTTACCTGCATGTATGTCTGTGTCCACTTGCATGGCTGGTGGTCATGGAGGTCAGAAGAGGAATACCTGGAACTGGAGTTACAGGGTTTATTTAGAGAGTCAAACCCTGAGTGAAATGTGTAAGGAGTAGATGTCCTAAATGGCCATATTGTTTGACATGAGCATGGCCATGTCAAGGACATCGAATCTGTGGGAGCAGAAAGACCTTCTTCTGGGTGAGGTTCAGAGGGATAACAAAGTCTTCTGGTCTGAGTGCAAATGTTGGAATTGTGTGAGAATAATCATCCTGGAGCTTCCCTCTCCTGGTTGACTGCAACCTGAGACTGCTCACCTGCAGAGACCTCCTGATACTGGCTAAGCCCTCCCCCTTGGGCTGTGCATAATAAAAGGGCTGAGGTTTGGGAAGGGGTGTTATGTAGTTAGAGATGAGGTGGGGGTGTTGTGTAGTTAGAGATGAGGTGGGTGTTGTGTAGTTAGTGATGAGGTGGGTGTTGTGTAGTTAGTGATGAGGTGGGGGTGTTATGTAGTTAGTGATGAGGTGAGGGTGTTGTATAGTTAGAGATGAGGTGGAGTGTTGTGTATAGTGATGAGGTGGGGTGTTGTGTATAGTGATGAGGTGGGGTATTGTGTAGTTAGTAATGAGGTGGGGTGTTATGTATAGTGATGAGGTGGGGGTGTTGTTCTGTAGTGAGTGCTGCTCCATCAGACTGAGCACAACCCACCTAATCCTGGTTTTTCTGTGTGTGTATCTAGTCTTTCTTCATTCCCTTGTCACACCAGTCAGGTTTCCAGGACCAAAATGCATAGGATGCAGCGTGAGCTTTCATGAAGATGCTGGGAATCAGCCACTGAGTCCCTCATTTTTTTAAACAGTCTCTCACTGGAACATGGGGCTTAATTTTGTCATATTTTTCTATTGTTGTAAAGAGACACCATTACCAAGCCAACTTATAGAAGAGTTTAGTGGGGCTTACAATTCTCAGAGGGCAAGTCCAGAACCATCATGGTGGAGAGCATGGTAGCAGGCAGGCAGGCATGGTGCTGGAGCAAGTAGCTGAGAGCTTACAACTATCTGACCCATATGCAGGAGGTGGGGGGGGGAGTGGGGTGAGGGCTGGCGTGGGCTTTTGAAACCTCCTACTTGTCCACAAGGTCACACCTCTTAGTCCTTCCCAAACAGTCCACCAGCTAGTAGCCAATCATTAAGTATATGAACCTATCTGGGCCACTCATTCAAACACCCACTGTTTTGGGGTGATAAGCTGTGTGTCTCTGCTTCCCCAGCGTGTGGGATTATAAGCACAGGACGCTATGCTCGGCTTTTTGTTTATTTTTAGTGTGAGTGCTGAGAACTGAACTCAGGCCTTCCTACTTGCTTGAGCTATCTCCTCAGCCCTGTAATATCTTTGGATGTGCAGGCTGCCTTGGTTGTATCAATCCTTCTTTGATGTTTTATGCTTTTTTGGAGTTAAAAAATTCCTCTCTATCTAGAGAGCATAATATTTCATACCATGCCATCTTTATTTAATTGCTTGTGTATCATTTGGGTCTTTAGTATGCCCGTGGTAAGAAGTAGAAACATGACTTAGTTGTTTCTTAACAGATGACTAACTTTCCCACAGTTGTCACTGCAAGTTCTGCCTACAGACCCATTATCTGCCACTGTCTGGGGGACACGTCTCTGTCTCACCCTCACTTCATTCATTTTCTGCATTTGCTTGTTTGGGTCTCTGCACTATCCTTTAGAGGTGGCCCAGTCTCCAATCAGTCACTGTTGCTTTCCTCCTGGGGTTTACCCTCACTCAGCTTATCCACAGAGACATTACAGTCATTTGTCAAGTTTTATAACACTGATTTTTGGGGTGAAAGTTGTATGACTGTCTTTATAATATTGAGATTATATATATATATATCACTGTGCATATATGATGTGGGGGAGGGACATGCAATGCCATGGGATGTGTAAATGTAGGTCAAAGGACAACTTTATGGTGTTGGTTTATTTACACCCTTATGTGGTCCTGAAGAATAAACTCTGGTCTCCAGACTTTTGTAGCAAGTTCCTTTACCTGCCAAACCATCTTCCCATCCCATTTCCTGCTCCTTGTGTGTGTGTGTGTGTGTGTGTGTATGTATGTATGTATGTATGTATGTATGTATGTATGTATGTATGTATATATGACCTCAAGAGGGTCCTTGAGTCCCTCAGGCTTCCTGGCCAAAGTGCTAGGAATTCTGCCCTACTGATCACTGTCAGAAAGACGTGTGTGTGTGTATGTGGTGTGTGGTGTGTGTGTGGTGTGCGTGTGTGTGTGTGTGTGTGTGTGTGTGTGGTGTGTTTGGTGTGTGTGGTGTGTGTGTGTGGTGTGTGGTGTGTGTGTGGTGTGTGTGTGTGTATTTGGTGTGTGTGGTGTGTGTGTGTGTGGTGTGTGTGTCTGTCTGTTTGTGTGTGTGTGTGTGTGTGGTGTGTGGTGTGTGTGTGTTTGGTGTGTGTCTGTGTATGTGTGTGTGGTGTGCGTGTGTGTGTGGTGTGTTTGGTGTGTGTGGTGTGTGTGTGTGGTGTGTGTGTGTGTGGTGTGTGTGTGTGTTTGGTGTGTGTCTGTGTGTGTGTTTGGTGTGTGTGGTGTGTTTGGTGTGTGTGGTGTGTGTGTGTATGGTGTGTGTGTGTGTTTGGTGTGTGTCTGTGTGTGTGTTTGGTGTGTGTCTGTGTGTGTGTGGTGTGTGTCTGTGTGTTTGGTGTGTGTCTGTGTGTGTGTGTGGTGTGCGTGTGTGTGTGCGGTGTGTTTGGTGTGTGTGGTGTGTGTGTGTGTCTGTCTGTGTGTGTGTGTGTGTGTGGTGTGTGGTGTGTGTGTGTGTGTGGTCTGTGTGTGTGTGGTGTGTGTGTGTGTGTGTGTGATCCAGCAATCTTCAAGGGAGACAGAGCTGGATCCCTGTACAACTGGGTTGTGAATTCATTTAGATTTTCCATCAGGTAATCTATCTTATATTTATTCTTTCCTCTCATTGTCCCAATGTATATGGTGATTCCACTTTCAAACAATATTCTTCATTTTGTCTTTTCCAAGGGTGACACAGGATCCTCCTGGGCATACCCTGCCACCTCTCCTATGAACTTGACAGTCACAGAAGCCTTTCCTGAAATGTCAGAAGGAAGCCACCCTGACCATGCCACAGTCACGTGGGAATGTTTGCTCTTCCCCACTTAATACTGTGTTTGCTGAGGGTCTTTTGAAGAGACCCGTATTCAGCTAAGGAAATTCCTTTCTATTCTTAGCCTGCTGAGGGTTTTTTCATGAATGAACGCTGAGTGTTCCCAGATGTGGGCCTGTGTCTATTAGGGTGGTCAAATGCTTTCCTTCTTCCTTTTGTGAATGTGGGCCCCAGGAAGTGAGTCTGTTCATGACTCCAATGCAGCCCTCACCACCCAGATGGACATGGTTACAAAGTGCCTTCTTTTCTGCATCTTCATTTTCCCATCTGAAAAATGGGTCCCTCTTATAAGGGAATGTGAGTGCAGGGTTTTAGCACCAAAACGTAAGTTAGTGTGAAAATTACGACTCTAGAACTGCAAAGGTGTCCTGACTTATCAGGAAGCCAGACTATCTAGAGTCACAATAGGACAGCTCAGCCCCAGAGGGAAAGGTGTCCTGACTTTTCGGGAAGCCAGGCCACCTGAGGCTGGGGTGCAGTGGGGGATGGTCTCCCCACAGGTTATAGCAATCCTGCCCCTCTCCTAGAGAGCGTCACTGCAGCTGAGCTCTGCTCTGTTCCCCTAAGCGAACATCCTAGCAGAGTTAAGGGCTTCTTCGGCCCTTTTCAATACAGTCTGCTGAAGGGGAAGCTGCTGCAGAGATGTAGCAATCTGCTCATGCTCCCTGCTACAGACTTGCTCAGCTCCCTAAGGAGCGTCCCAGCGGGTTTCTTCTTTCTGTGCTGGCTAATGGAATTCTTCACCCAAGACTCTTGAGAAAGAGATTTACTTGGGAAGGAGGAGTCCAGGAGACTGGCTGCCTCTGTCACAGTGGGAAAGGACAGCCAGCAACCGAACAGGCAGAGGGGCTTATATAGGGCTTCTTGGGGGCAGAGTTTTCCCAGGAAGATGTTTTTCTGCTCAGGGATTGGTTAGTTTAGTGGGTCAGGGGCAGAGATGGCTCTGATGTCGGGGCAATCTGTGTTTCTTTCTCTGGATCTGGGTTCAGAGTCAAGATGCTCAGGGATTGATTGGTTTTGTGTTTCAGTTGGTCGAAGTGGGTTTCTTTGACTGGTCCTTTTACCCTACACCTCTCAATGACTATGGACGGAAATCTGGGTCTCAAGGTTACTCTAGTTGGGTCAAGGAAGGATGATGCCAGGGCTTAGGAGGAGTAGGGGATAGAGTGGCTGAGGGACTTCTCACCCAGCTTCTCTCTTGGCTCATTCTCAGCATGGTCCCTCCAGAAGCTTGGGATTACAAACCTGAGACACTGCCTCTGAAGGAACCTCCCAGAGCTCTGGCGAGAAGACCCAACACCATCTTTGGACTTGCAGGTAAAGACCCAAGATCCTTTGGGACAAGCTCCCGCCTACCTCTCCTGAAACTCAGCAGTGCTGCGGCCTGACAGTTCAGGACTGCAGGTAACTTAGTGGTGTGAGGTTCCTAGGAGGGCATAGATGGGGCATCATGGTAGAAAGCCATCGTCAGCCTGCTCTTAGCAAGTACCAAGTACATGGATCCAGCTCTGCCTGTCTTGAAGATGTCGATGCCTGTGGCCAGCGAGGGAGAAATCCATAGCCCGGCGACCCAGGAGCATGAGCGACTCCATTGTACCTTCCTGTTCCTTCCAATAGTACCCCCACAGCCGGCGCTATGGCATTTCATAAATAATTACGCATTCCTTAAGCTTTTGCAAAGCCAAGAGAAAACATAACTGCGATGTTGAGATTCTTGGAATGTTTTCCATTTATTTGGGGCTGCACAATCCGCACTAGGGCTCAGCAGAGCCCTCTTTTCTATGGCATCTTAGAACGAAATGATGCAACTGCTGTGGTGCCTGTTAGATCCTCCCAAGCTTCTTGGTCCCATGATGCCCACTCTTGGGGCAGCTCCGCAGGGACCTGGGGCTGATCTCACCTCAGGCTAAGAGACCCTTAGAGTACCACCAAGTCTTCCCTGGGATCTCTTGGCCTGTCTCTTAGCTCTCAGAGGATGGCTTTAAGATGATGGCTATCACGTCTGCTTGCTCTGGAGTAATCAATACTCCCCATTGAGGCTCTTTACAGTTTGGGGCAGGCTCATCTGTTTGTCTTTCTCTGAGCCTTTGACAGCCACGCTGTTTTAACCAAGCTTGGTGACTTTACTGGTCTGATTTCTCATTATAAACTCAGGCAAATGGGTCCATTTTGGGACATTATGAGTGTCAGGTGACTGAATAAGATTGGAGGTAACCACTAGGACACTGGTCATAAGAACCACTGAGCTATGGGACCACAGGTGCTAGAAGCATGCACCAATATAACAGGAAGGTTTGGAGTCCTAGGTCTGCAAGTCAGGTAGGCATGGGTATATGGATCTCTCTTGGGCTTATCACCTTGCCATTCCTTCTAATCTCTACTGACATTTAAAGCACACTACAGTATGGGTACATCACATGGGTCGGGCCCTTCTCCTGTAGGACCAGCCCACCGATTTCCTGATGAAGTCCCCAGGATAGAAAGTGACTGTGGGTCAGGTCTAAGGACTTCCACCTGGGAGGCTGCGGTTGACCACAATTCCTAGGCCTTCTTGGTACTCACGTCTCATGCACCATCTTGGCCACCCAATTGATGTGATGTGTGTGATGTCCTCTCTTCCTTTGAAGCCCTGGGCACAGAGTTGAACTGGGGTGTCCTAGTACTGTCTGTCTTGGGGTTCTTCTTCCTGCCTGCCTCAAGCAAAGAGGGTTTCTGGTATCATCTGAGCTCACTTGAATCCAGACCTCCCTGGCAAGCTGGGCTCATTTCATACCCTTCCTGCCCCTGAAAGGGCAAATTGCCAAGGCCCCTTTGCCCTTATGGGCAGCTGAAGGGTCAGCTATGCACCCCTATGAAGATGAAGGTTTCTGTCTCACCTGCTCCAACAGCCACTTTGCCCCAGTAAACACATGGACACCATATTAATTATAAAACTGTTAGTTGATGACTTGGGCTTCTTACTGGATAGCTCTCTCTTAATTATTAACCCATAACCACTAATCTATGTATTTCTACATGGTCTTATCTTACCAGAGAACGGCTGGCATGTTCTATCTTCCCGGTCTCTACTTGGCATCTCTCCCTGGCAGCTTCCTTCTCTCTCTTCCCTCCCTTGCTCTCCCCAGCCTGGTCTCGTAGCCCCGCCTATGCTTTCTGGATGGCCAATCAGTGTTTTATTATCAACCAATAAGAGAAACATATATATAGAAGGACATCCCCCATCACCCCTACTCCTCAACGACAGATCCTGCATTCAGAACACCAACATCTGTCTGGATCTGAAGCTTCCCTTAGGTTCTGCTTTGCCCCCCAGACCAGAGAATTGAAGTACTTTGGGTGTTGAATATACTGCCTGTGAGTATTGTCTCATGCCATTTTTAAGTGACTGAACAGTGTGGGTGTTGAATATACTGCCTGAGAGTATTGTCTCATGCCATTTTAAGTGACTGAACAGTGTGGTTGCTGCTGCTTCATTTCACGGAGCCCGACAGAGACCTCTCTGTTCCAAGAATTTGCTGGGAGCCCACCCACAGTCACCTCCTCCCCTGTATCCTTGTTCTCAGTCTCATCTGAGATGTTGGGATCTAGACCATGATGCCCTACCCTTGTGTTGGCACAGCTCTGTATGAGGAGTTAGTCTCTAGGCAGCCCACTCTGCAGCTTTAACAAAGCGTTTAGAGACAGTCAACATCTGTACTTTTCCCATTCTAATAGTGTCAAAGTGTAAGAAAACCTTAAGATTGACTACCTACCTGATCAAGCCAACAGAAAAACCAGACTACCTCTCCTGACATCCACACCTCATAGAGACAGTGGTCACCTTACCTGTCATGGGGGTGACTCACAGTCCTCTTTCCAGTCTGGACCATAGTGGCTAGTTGCTTTTGGACATAGTCCATCTCTAGAGTTGCCCCTGACTCCATACAGTCCACTGGTCACTCATCCTGCTCTCTTGCCACATGTGCCACACCCAAGCATGTGGGCCAGCGACTTGACATCCCTGCCTGGGTGGAGGGCTGCTGTTCCCTGAGCTCCCCCACTTCTAAACTCCCACAGGGAAAGGGGCTGTCATGGTGCAGGAAGAAGTCCAGATGCGGCAGCTCTGGCCCGGCCCCAAGTAAGACCCTTCTGGAGATGGCTACTCCCTGACCAGTGTCCAGACGAGAGCAGCCCAGCCAGCTAGACATGAGGTTCTCATTACACACTGCGGCAAGAACAAAGCAGATATAAATGTTTTCCTTTTGGAAACAGCTGAAAGCAGAGACCAGACTCTGTTCTATATTCCCAATAAAACCAGAGACCACCTGAGTTCATTTCCTCCAAAGCAGCCTGTGCTGGGAAGGGGCCTTTCTAGGAAGCTCCAGCTCATGCCTGGGTTCCAGGCTTGTGCCCCGATCTGAGCTAGCATCTGCTCAGTGGAGATTGTGAGTCCAAAGAGCTGACCTCAGACAGCTTGGCATGTGATACACCTATCCTTATGCAGGTGTTTGATGAAAGAGACATCTTCATCATGCTTCATGGTAGGAGTGGAGAACTCCTAATCTCCTAGGGGGTACTCTCAGCTCTTTCTGATAAGACAGTCACCTTTGCCTTCTTGGACCTTACAGGCCCCAGCTGCTTTACAGATCTGTCCCTGTTTGCACCACCTAAGGTAATGATGGCATGTGGGACAGAGTTCGGCCCCAAAAAATGGCCACAGACTAGCTCAGAACATTTGCAACACTCTCAAAGTGGGCATGCCTGTCCTCCTGGGGCTCAAGTGGTCACAGCATTTGATACTAACCAACAAACCCAGCCTCTCTTCCCTGCCCATAGAATGACAGTGGGTAGCACTTTACAGACAGGAGGCTCTAGAGTAGCTGGGAGCCTCTGCTTTCGGAATGGTATTACCCTACAAAACCTATTGCCCTCCAGTTTTGTGATCACATTATACTGCCTTGGCTGCCTCTGCCAGTAGATGAAACCAGACTGCAAACTTGGCTTGTGTCCATATACAACTGCTTTTATGGATACTGGATTTGCAACTACCGGTTCACACCGTTCTACCCTCCCAGAGCCTCAACTCACTGCAACTTAGTCAGGTCTCAAGGTTCTATGCAAGAAGCAAATAAAACAATTAGAACAACTAATAATACTAAATACATAAGCAGTAAGAAAGACATCCGACCCCCTGAGAAGCAAGCAGGGCAATAGGTTGCCGTTGTGAAAGTCCTGCACCTTCCAGACTGTGGTTTGGGCCAGCTTCTTCCTCTCCTCACCTGTCAGTCTTCTCTAGGCAGACTTTGATTATGTGGTGCAGCCTCACTAGGCTTGCAAAGTACCTATGAATGACTACCGACATACTACCGAGGACCCTATGGCTGCTCAGGACAGCGAGCTGCCCCACCCTCGACACACACACTGCATATTTACAGAGCTTAGCTAGCTCTAAAGAACTTGGTGAAACAAGAGGGAACAAACCAGGGAGCTCTAGGCAGCTTGTGAGTAGGGGAAGTATACAGCAGTCCAGGTGGCTTGCAAAGAACTGGTAGAGCCTTGGGACCCTGGATGAGTACGGGTGCCACCCCTAGTCACCCTGTACATTGCACACCAGACAAGACCAAAGGCATGGCAAGAGACATCCTTCTCGGAAGCCTGTGCAAAAGAACAATCATCACAGTGCTTAAGGCACTGTGCTGTGATATGAGGGTTATAAAAGGCCACTGTGCCTTCCCCTCCCAGTGGCACAGTCACACAAACTCAGCTTTAGATGTGGAGAGGCAGGACCCTGAACCTAGCCACATGACTATGCACACATTTCCAAGCCTGGTGTCCCCCACCTGTGAACAAGGTGCAGGGTGAGCTGCCATGGCAAAGCTATTGGATTGGGTCATGCAGGTGGGACTTCTGGCTGGGCTTCTTGGAGCAGTTCTGAGATGTGAGTTTAATTCATATTTATTTAGTAATGAACATGGGCATCTCCTTCAGCTGTCAAGCGCCGATTTGCTAGCTCGGGGCTCAAGAGCAGCTCAGCTAAGGGATTCTGCCTCAGAGCCCTTCACAGTCATTGAAATGACTCAAGCTGCTAGCTGTCTGCTGTTACTCCACTTGGACCAGGGAATAACCCACTCCCAGCTCCCTCCATAATGTTGCTGCCATTGGCTGCTGCTAGTGGCCAAGGCATCCCGAGACACAGAAGTAGCTCCTCCTGGAAAGTTGCCTGGCCTAGAGGGTGCCCAGTCACAGGAAGGGAGAGAGGGAGGGAGGAAGCCGTGGAGGAAGGAAGGAAAGAGGAAAGCAGGGAGGGGTAAAGGGGGACCAGGGGCTGCTAACACCTGTCAGACCCTTCTAGTTTCAAATTCTGATTCACACAGGGCAGCTGCAGCTGAGGTCTGCACAGAGGACTGGCCTAAGGGCCTTGCCAACTGTGTCTATGTCCTCTATGTGGGGGTTGGCCTATTGGTTTGTAGCCCTGGTTGTCCTGGACCTCGTAGAGATCTACAGCCTCTGCTTCCTGAGATTAAAGACATGCACCCTGCCCAGCTGGGGCTGGACTTTTAAGCAGGGCTTGTCTATGACCAGAGGATATGGATAGAATGTCCACCCCTGTAGTTGTTTTACTCTTCTTACTCCTTTGGCTTGGGGTGAGGGGCACTACCCAGCTCCCAAATAAATCATATACGGAGTCTTATTGTTATAAATGCCTGACCTTAGCTTGGTTTGTTTCTAGCCAGCTTTTCTTAAATTATCCCATCTATCTTTTGCCTCTGGGCTTTTGTCTTTTCTTGCTTCTATATATCTTACTTTCACTCTTACTCCATTGCTGGTCGTGCAACTGGGTAGCTGGTCCCTTCTTTTCTTGCTCCTTCTCTCCTCCTAGATCTCCCTTCTGTTTATTGTCTCTGCCTGCCAGCCAGCCCTGCCTATCCTTTCTTTCCTTCCTTGCTATTGGCCCTTCAGCTCTTTATTAGATCATCAATGTTTTAGATAGGCAAAGAATCACAGCTTCACAGAGTTAAACAAATGCAACATAAAAGAAAGCAACACATCTGTGCATCATTAAAAACAAATGTTCCACAGCATACACAAATGCACCGCATCTTAAAATAATATTCCGCAACATGCCCTTCTTTCCTTGTGTCTTAGTCAGGGTTTCTGTTGCTACGACGAAACACCATAACCAAAAAGCAAGTTGGGGAGGAAAGGGTTTATTAGGCTTACACTTCAGCACAGCTGTTCATCATTGAATTCAGACAGGAATTCAAACAGGGTAGGAGCCTGGAGGCAGGAGCTGATGCAGAGGCCATGGAGGGGAGCTGCTTACCTAGTTTGTTTCCCATGGCTTGCTCGGGCCACCTTCTTATAGGACCTAGGACCAGCATTCCAGGGATGGCATTACCTATAACGGGCTGGGTCCTCCCCCACTGATCACTAAATGAGAAAATGCCTTACAGGTGGTTCCTAAGGGGTCGTTTCCTCGGCTGAGGCTCCTTCCTCTGACAAATCTAGCTTGTGTCTAGTTGGCACCCAAAATTACCCAGTACACCTCAGTAATAATTCTCCAAATTTAGATGGCCAGGAATATGATTTTTCAGGGCCAGAGAGCCCTCTTGTATCTTTCCACCCCAAAGGTCCTGCTATTCTCTGACTCTAAGGACAGGGCCATGCAGTAGCCAGTGACTCGTGGTGGCAGGTCCCTTCTCTACCCCGCATCTTCTCTTCTCCAGGATAGATGTGGCAGACAGGTTGGAAAGCCCAGCACTGAGAGAAAACTCACTTCTGACCTTCTGACTAGAATTTGAACCTCAAGTTTGAGCAGATGGTTTGGGATTTGCGGTTCTGGAGCTAAAGGTCACCTTGTACTATGCAAAGGGAAGAATGGCACCTATGTGACTCAATATAGTCACCAGTTCCTGGACACCAGGCCCAGAGCCTGGGGTGGGACATACCTAAAGGAGCAGGGCAGTCAGCAGCCCTGCCCTTCAGATTCAGCACAAAGTCATCCTGTGGTTTTGGAGACTCTCTTAAGGGATTATTGGATAAAATCCCACATTGTTTTGAATGCATCCCCTTTCCAGGTCTTAAACATAAGCATAAACCTGATGTTACTGACATCTGTATGCTTCGGTTCAGGGAGTTTTTAGTATTTTAGGATACTCACAGCCTTTACTCAGCTGCCTCACAAGGAGCCACAGTTATTCAGGAGTCAAACATCAGAAACTTCAGGGTGTAGGCTCCTGAAAAGCTATACGGGTCTCTGTGAATGGCAAGCCCATGGATTCATCCATGATGAAGTAACTACTCTCTCCCATTTGTACAGAACACGTGCCTGACCATTTGCTTACATCTGCAGGAACATCTTACAAGCAAAACATTCAAGTCTCTCTTCCTTTCTTAGCAGGAAGGAGAAATGGTGGCCTCCAGAATATTGGGTCCCCTGTCCCACTCCAACGCCTGCCTCTCCTGCGTGACCGTCCTGAGTTCAAATGAGTCTGTTTGCTAAGATCTGCACGTGTGCTGCATTGTGAGACATCTTACGTGGGCTGCTGCTGCTTTGAAAATGATTATTGTGTTGGTCCCTCTTTCCCAATTCCTTTTTACCTACCTGGTTTACATCCTTAAATTATAGACTCAATGTGGAAACTGAAAGCAGGAAGTAGATGACCATTGTCTGAGGTCAACTAAACTTTGGGGCTGAATGGAGAAGAAGAGTTACTCTCTAGAATGAGGCCAAGTGATTCCTTGGGGACTTGTCTGTGATTGCCACAACACTGGCCTGAGACTCCAGGGGAAGTTCTCATGGGTCTCCTAGATGAAAAGGGACCCCTGCCTGCCAAGACAAGAAGGAGGATGTGGAAGAGAGTAGTTCGCCACTGGATCCAGGTGCCCCCCATATAAAAAGTAGGGCAGGAAGGGGAAGGGCCATTGCATAGGTGGGAGACAGTCCTGCGTAAGAGCACACAAACATGTGCACATAGGCATGCCTGTGCATACCTTGCCTCTTTTTGTCAACTTTTAAGTTCTTCCAAATTGGAAATAAAGTTGGCTGGCAAAGAATCATTCATGTTTCCTTGGTATGAAAGGTGTGTCTATAAAGGGACCCAGTTTTGCTTCCCTTGTCTGCTAAGCAGACCTGCTCCATCTGGTGCCTGTAGAAGAGGCTGTAAGGGTTAGCAATCATGCTGGGATCTGGGTAGTGACAACCTTTTGCTGGTGGTCCAATCCAAGAAGGTGGGGGAAGATGGTCACAGGATGAAGGGATGCTGTGAGGAACCCTGCCATCCTCTGTCATTTCCTTCTTTCTTCAGTTTATAGATCTCTTACAGCAAAAGCAGGCAAATGGAGGTTCTCAGTCTCTGGTGCCTACACACGGTAGGGACTCGTTAAGTGCTGGTGGTATGGGTGGGTTAGTAGATTAATGGATGGAGATGGGAAAAGAGGCAGAGAAGGGAAGATTTATGATCTTGTTGGAACCTCCCATCATTGTGAGCTGGAACTGAGTCTTCTGACTCAGTGTGTTCCCATCTCCTTCACTGGACCACACCACACCCTGGCCTGGCAAGGATGATGTAATGGCGAGGATGATCCTACAGGGTCCAGGCATTTTACTGAGACCTGCTTGAATGTCTACTTCCTTGAGTAACTTGGAGCACAACCTTCCTGGTGTAGGGTACCAATGCTCCCGGGTTCAGGTGCCTGGTTCTAATGAAGACGAAGAAGCAAAGGTGGTTAACACGCTGTCGAGGCAATGCCTATCCAGACACAACCGAGCCACAGTGATGTCACATCCCACCAGTGCAGTCCCTCCAGTCACTCAGCCCCTCACAGACACACACAATGGGGGCAATGATTCAAGTTTTGCCTCAGTTGACTTCATGTGTTGGTGTCATGGAGACACACACAGAGAATGGCCTCCAGTCAGGGCCTCAAACACAAGAATTTCCAAGAAAGGCTCCATTATTCTCCTCTCTGGAGACTCTATGGAGGGTATTTGGTCAGCTCTGGACAGTCATATTTGTGGCCGGAAAAAGAAGTCGGGAAGACAGGCATCCTGAGGGCCTGAAAGCTGGGTGGTTTTGGCGCCAGATGTCACCAAAAGAAAAATAGGACAATGCTCTTATTTATACACACAAAATTGGAACAGAAGAAAGCTACAAAACAGGATGAAGAAGTTGCCATCCTTATGAAGATCAAGTCAGTAAACACCTAACACTAATCTTTGTGTGTTTTAACAAATTCCTCAGGTTGGAGAATCCTTTGTGTTCAGTTTCCAAAGGCACCCAAGGGAGGCACAGTTGTCAATCAAGAGGCTCTGAGCTGAAGTTTACCTAGAAAGTTCTAAAAGCAGAGGAGTTGGGCTGCTTTTAAAAGCAGCAACAGTCAAAACAAAAGCTTAAACAGCAGTTTGCTCAATGTTGGGAGGTCCCAGGGTGAACGTCTAGAAGAAACATGCCTTCCTCTGTTAGAAAATTAGAGCCATGGACACTTCGTGGGACACGGTGTCTGCAGATGACAATGTTTCATTGTCCAGAGGAAAAATGACATTGAACAAGGCCCACACACCCTCATTCCACAATCTTTCACAATCCCTTCCCTTGAGACAAAATCACTAGGCATTTGCCGTCTCCAATTCAGAACTGGAAGCATGGTTGTTTTCTCCACTTTGATGAAGAAGTACTTTTCCCCCAGGACTTTGAAGTTTATTTATTGTCATTAAATTGCATTAATTATTTTTGAAGCTTATACTTTTGTTCACAACTTAAGGGTTTCTAAAGGGCATACCATCAGCATAAATTCAAATAATTTGAAGAAATGGATCCAACAGTTACTTTTAATTGGCAGCAGAACACGGCCCCCGATTTATTACAAACTTACACGCCATGGCTTAGAACTAATTTTAGGTTCCCCTTGAAGCTGGAATTCAAAACTTCACCGTGGCTCCACATGGTATTATCTGAGGAGAATGTTTGTTTCATAATTTGAAATAAGAACCTGGATCTTTTATGAGGCCAATATCATTTCCATATGAGGACGCAGAAACGAAGGAGCCCCTGGGGTTGAGTTGACATACTGGGAGCCAATTCAGCCCCAGTCTCCGGGCTGTGGGCCCTTCTGTGGGACCCCAGGTACAAGTTTCCATAACTCTGTGTCTTTGGTCAGCTAAACGCCAGCCAGGACCCTAGGGTTTTTGGAACATTAGGGCCAGGACACCAACTGAAAACTCTCCAAGCACTTCCAGTAGCTATAGCAACAGGAACCCCAGCCACCTCAATAGCAGCAGACAGGACCATGGCCCCAGGCTCCACCCTGGCCTGATTTGCACCTGGCCCTTCATCAAATCAGAGAACCCATAGCCCATCCCTGAATCCTCCTCCATCCCTTGACTCTTCCGCTTCCCTCACTTCTCATTGCTCTCCGGAGTGTCTTGTATGCAGGCAGTCTCTCTCAGCTCCTCCAACTTCTAGAAGTGAGTGAGATAATGTCCCAGCTCTCTAGAGGCCCTGTTCCTATGGGAAAAGGAAATGGGATTGCTGACCTGTGGGTGCAGGTCAGAGAGAGGGGGACTATCCTTCACTGACCCCAGGATAAGGATTTAGCCTGGGAATGGATCCGGGAAGGTGGGCCTAGGAACAGAAAGGAAGGCAAAGAGAAAGTGAAATGGGGAGGGGCCCCTGAAACGTTTCCCAATGCACAGAAATAGGAGAATGCTCCACTTCCACTTGACGCCTTGCTGGGCACTGAGCACACTTCCATGGCACTAGATAGTGCTGTGTAGTCAGATGTGAGAACTGTGAATAGTTCTATGAGAGTGGATGAGACCAGGAGCCTGGTGATGGGAAAGTCCACTGAGAAGGGACCGAAGGCCCAAGTCTAGATCTCAGGAAAAGTTCTCAGAGCAGTGAAACATTCAAAGGCCCAGGGTCAGGACTTAACACATGGACACTGAGTGGCTTTATGAGGGCCTAGCCCTAGAGGGCTGAGGGGAGGTAAGAAAGGACCCAGTGAGGCTGAGGGAATCTGGACCACTCTAGCTCTTACTGGGAGAGACTAGAGGCAGTGAGAACTTGGGCAAGGAGTGGCCTAGTTTGGTCTTCTGTTTAAGACCTCATACTTCCATGGAGGAATGGGCTCCCAAAGTCCATTTTTGCACTAGGAATAAATACTGGTTCTTCTGCAAGAGGCCCCTATGGACTGCCCTGGCCTCCTAACTGTCACCCAAGTTCAGGAGGCTTGGTTCAGTCTTACACTGGTTCCCCAGCTGTGTGGCTAGGGTCCATGAGCTCCCACTTGCTCAGGTGAGCTGTTTCTGTGGTTTTCCCCAGCCTGATCTTGACTCCTTTGCTCATCACTCCTTCCTCTCTACAACTAGATTCCAGGAGTTCGGCTCAGTGCTTAGCTGTGGATCTCTGCTTCTGTTTCCATCAGTTACTGGATGAATGCTCTGGGATGGCATTTAAGGTAGTCATTCTCATTTGGGAAGGGCATTCAGCCTACATACACGGGGGAGACCCTAGGCCCCGCCCCAAATGATGTGACAGACTTTGATGATCCCCCATGGAAGGCCTCACTCTCCCTGGTGAGTGGATAGGGAGTGGGATTGGGAAGTCAAAGAGAGGAGAGAGGGGCTTGGTGGGAGGCATGGAAGAATGGGAGGGAGAGGGAACTGGGATTGATATGTAAAATAAGATTGTTTCCAATTTAAATAAAAAATATCAAATGGGAAAAAAAGGACCCCATACTTGTTCAGAAGTCTCTGCTCTGCAGAAGGATTCCTTTGGGCTTAGAAGCAAAGGATATGTGCTGTGTGGGGCAGCTGCAGTGACCCTCCAGGGGCACTGGTGGGTTCAATGGATTTGGAGACAAAGCTGACGGTTCAAGGTTCAGAATGTAGAACATAGCAGGCAGAGGTAAATGATGGGCTGTTTTGGATCCCCTCCTGGAGGCAGCTGAGCCCTTGAGGTGGGGGGCTGGAGGTGTTTCCTGTGACACTGTGTAAGCATAAATTGGTCATTTAAGTGGCGTCCCAGGGAGACAGCCCAGACTACAGAAGATGATAATGTCAGTGTTGGAATACAAGGTCCTCAGCTAGCTGGGCAGTGTCTTCCCTCTAAGCCACACCCACCTTGCAGGGCAAGTCCCAAGACTTGAGAACCCAGAGGGAAGTTGAACAAATGGGAGACACAATGAAGGGTGCCTTGCAAACCCCACAAAGGTCCTGTCCTACACTGGTTCCCTTCCCTGCTAAGGTGGTCCCTAAGGGACCTCCAGGCTCTTGCTATACCCACTGTCAGCATCAGTCCCAAGCTGAATGCCTCTAGACTTTCTCCGCACCTTGTTAATTCTGGTTTGCTCTGCGTTTCCTGCTTCCCTGTTCTTGTGTTTCTCCCTTGACTGACATGATTGTGAGGCACCCTGTCCAGATCCACTTTTGGCCACTCTCCTATCCACTCCCTGCCACCCGCTTATTAGTCTGGCTGGGACCCTTGTTTGCGTGTGTGTGGTTTTGGCTTTTTCAAAGTCAACAACAAACTTCATATTGTTTTCATCTGTCTTCCTCTCTTCTCAAATCTTACAGCTTTCCCTGCATTCATTTTTCTCTTTATTTGGAGACTTCATTGTGGGTTGTGCTGGCAGATCTTCTGAAGCCTTGTGGGAATATTTTTATTGTGTCTTAAGATAGTTCTTTCTCCCAACTCTAATATTTCTACTCTCTCTGTTTATATGGTGTTCTCTTTTCAGAGTATTTTTCTTCCTATATTGTTAATTCTTCCCTTGATATGAGGAGTCGTTTATATTTCATCTGGACCCTATGACCGTCTGTCTGCAGCCACTTCATCTGCCACTGGCTTCTAGTTTGTGACTGTTTCTTGTATGGTGGCTGATGGTGCTGTTTCCTTGACTAAGAGCTTGCCTTGTCCTATAAGTGGATTTGGTCACCTTTGGAGGGGATACACAATCTGTAACTGATGTTTGTATATATATAGCACCCAACATACAGATGTCCCAGTGAGGCCACAGACCAAAGAGCCAAACACTAAGAGGAAACAAGCTTCTAGATGTAAAATTGACTAAAGACAGAGTTTGGATGTTCCGAACATTATTTCAAATTGTTGTGTTTCATTTATGCACCACATAACAAAATAACAGTAGCACTGGAAGAACTTTTTATTCAAGCTAAAATGCTAAAACTAAAAACATCAGCTGAAACTAACCACCAAAAATCCAGACACAGTGACACAGTAATCTCTGAGCACTGGGGAAGCAGAGACAGAAGGGTCCCGAGACCTCACTAGTCAGCCAGTCTAGTCAATCAGTCTAGCCAGCACACACACACACACACTCACACACACACTCACACACACACTCACACACTCACACACACACACACACACACACACACACACACACACACACACAGCTCAGGACTAGCTTAGCCTGGGACCCAAGATGAGTCACAAATTTTTGACACTAAGCCATTTGTGTGAGTGCGTAGAGATGTGGTTATTTTCTTTTGGATGGCGTCTAGTATTTTCTTTCTTTTTTATTTATAATGAACATAGAGTGTTTTGATTTTGTGAGAGTCTACCAAGGACAAAGCTTGATGAAACAGAGTAAAACTATAAGTTGTTGAGCTGCCCAGGCCCAGGACTCACTGACTCCACTGTGATTTAAGACATTTCCTTTAGAACTCTTGTATAAACAACTTTAGTCTTTTCTGATTGACTCAAGCATATCAGAGAGCCGGCTGGTTGTTGTAGAATGACCTAGCTTCGGTTCTGTTTTTAAATGTTCAGTTCCTATCACCTGTAAACTGGGCATGCTAGTGCATGCCTACGATTCTACTACCTTAGGAAGTAGAGGCAGGAGAATCAGAAATTCAAGGTCATCTTTAGCTACATATCAAGTTAGAGTTTAAGGACAGCACAGAATATATGAGACCATGTCAAAACAAAATGGGAGGCACTAATTGTCTTCCTTCTTATAAGAGGAAACCTGCTGGGTTTCTTTTGTGGGCCCACAGCTGATACTCTGCCAGTCAGAACCCCAGCACAGACCCCAAAGGCCAGTTCTCCCTGTCCCAAGCACAGCTTGACTATCTACTCACAGTGAAAGTCTAGAGCCTTGCCATGGCCTATGTCCACACGCTATGGTGAGGCCCAGGCTACCTCTCAGGGTGCCTTTTGGGTATTATTTTCATTTAGTTCAGTCAGAGAGTGACAGAAATTCTCTCTAGGGACACTCTCTCAGGGCAAGGCTGTGTCAGAAGCCAGACACTCCTTCCTCGACCCACCCAACTGTATGGTACAGTGTTAAATCTTTTGTCAATTCTAATCTATTGAGGAACCTTGGTAGCTAGTGGGAGACAGCAGGGAGCCTGGGCCCAGAGGAAGCTTGTCCTTGTTGGGCACCTCCCAGAAAGGTTGTGTTAGTGGCTGAAGACTTCCAGAAATTGGTGCTATGCCAAGGTCCCAAATCCTAAGACCTGCTTTGAAAGTATAGGTGTGGCCGGTTTGGGACTGTGCTTTCTGTGTTGATGCCTAGGCTGTCACTGAGGATCCAGCATGGTCAGAGGCCACACCTCATATACAACTGGCTTAGGATGACGCTTCTGCCCATAGGCTGATGCACACTAAAACAAAACAGACCAGCCCTGAGCCGACATGGTCTTGTTGAATGCTGCTATGTGGGTCTTCTCCTTCCGGAGTCATGCTGAGCAGAAACCCCCATCAGGGACTCTGTAAGTATGCAGGCATCCAAATGACCACAAGTGCCTCTAGGACAGGCCCATGTTTGCTACATGGAACAATATGGTTTGGCTGGACCTCTGGGGACCCTGTCTGCACCTGGTAGTCAGTGCTCTCCTGAAGCAACGGGGCTGTGCTGTCTGCTATTGGTGTTTCTGCCTGGGCTGTGGGCAGGGTCTTTCCCCACTCACCAGCTCTTGCTTTTGAGGTTGGGGAGTGAGGAGGGTTAGAATTGTGCCAGATCTGTACATGTGGCTTCTAGAGAGGAGGGTGTAGCGCCCTCATTTTTAATCTTGAAGGTGTCCTCTGCTTCCTGGTTGACAGCAGAACCGTGGCAAGTCTCTCTGCCTAGTATACAAGTGTGGGCTTGGAGTGTACGTGTGTGCGCCTGTGTGTACACATATGCATGCATGTGTGGAACTGTGCAGCTGCTGTGATGGCCCTGAAGAACACGCTGCCTCTTGAATCCCCACTACCCACTCAGTCTTCCTCATCTTCTGAGCCTTGAGTGAGACAGACGGTGCGTGGATGGGAGGAAAGGCCAGGTAGGCACAGAAGTGGTTTCAGGTGGAGGCTGTGAGTGGGAAAGGCTTGGTTCAGAGGATGAGGAGAGAAGTCAAGGCGAGACCACATGTGGAGTTGCACCATCGGAAATGAGTAAGGGTGGGTGGGAAGGATGAGGGCTGGGGTCCTGTGTGGTGGCTGAATGTGTCTGAGACAGGATAGAAAGACTAGCAAATTAGGAAGCCATACGAAGGAAAGTGGATCCTCATTCCAAAGTCCAGTTGAAACTTCTTGCCAGCTAAAAATTCAGCACGTTTTTGGGGGCTTTTCGAGACAGGGTTTCTCTGTGTAGCTTTGGAGCCTGTCCTGGAACTCACTTTGTAGACCAAGCTGGCCTCTAACTCACTGCCTCCTGAGTGCTGCTGGGATTAAAGGTGTGCGCTGCCACCGCCCGGCAAACATACCATTTTCTGTGAAAGTTTCTGTAATACAGACAATTTTCCTTTTATCTGCAGATATTTCATGTTAAAAAGCAGTGACCCAGGTTAAGGCCTGGATGTATATGACCTTAGGCAGGGTATCACTACTTATTAACTCTGTTTACAATGGAGATATTCTATCTCCCTGCTTTCCTGTGAGGTAAGGTTTTACTATGTAAATTGTAACTTTGTCAGTGCCCCTCAGGGGTAACCCTGTGATCTCATTTGTGTTCTTTAGTCACCCTTTAAAGACGGTACCTTCAGAATCCACCAGCATCCTATAGATAACTCTTGCAGAAACAGTCAATGTGACTCTTCCGGGAGAAACCCACACCCGTGCTCTTTCCCTGAGTGCCTTCCTTTCTATTTTCAATAGACTCCCAACTTGGCTTCACACTAGCTTATTCTGAAATTCTGGTTTTACCTGAGTCAAGGTCCCCTAAAAATTAAGGGAACTCCTCACATGGTTGTGGTCAATGAGATAGAGCCACGCCTCTGTCCAGCACTGCCCCCTCAGCCCTGGGTCATCTTGTCCCATGTCTCAGGAGGAGCTACCAGGTCCCCCTCCCTCTGCCTCCAGGGTTTTTGGACCATTGACTAAAGCTTGATTGATGTATGCTGCCAGTTTCCACAGCGCTGCCAAAAAGCCTTTCTTCACCACTATCCAAGCAAAGAATAAAATCACTTCTGAGAGAAGGGAGGCCCCTCTACGTGGTTGCCAGCTAGTTCCCTTTGTTCTTCATGTCTTCTGGGCTGCCCCTTTCACCCTGATGCAGACAGGCAGTATAGATGGCCCACACAGCTATGCTGCTCTACCTTAACTCCCAGTGTCTTGGCTAGGGATGAACAGTAACTGTGTCCTGTGGCATCCTGTCGAGCACGGGCTTCTGTCCTCCCTGGACATCTGTCAAGGGTATCTTGAGGGGTGGGTAGATAACTATCTCGTGTATCTCAACAAGGAGTTCCCTCAATCGTAGCAGGATCAATAAGTATGTCTTTCCTAGGCTTTTTGGCTGCTGGGTATGAGGTACCAGAGATGGCAGAGGCCTTCCCAGAAGCCTAAGAAGACAGTTGGCCAAGAGCTTTGTCCTTAGACACCCGCTGTGTCCCTCAGGCCATTTACCACAGCGAGGAGGCAAGAGCCACTGCCCCTGAAGGACAAGAGTGGCGTTATCTCTGCCCTTTGAGGGTCCACTTCCTTCTCCCCTTTGAGGGTCCACTTCCTTCTTTCATTCTGAAGTTTTCTAGTGGGGGAGGGGGCAGTGCCGTCTTCAGGGGGCTTGAAAAGTCTCTTCCTTCTGTCTCTAATTAGCTTCCTTTCAAAGCCGAGCAGGAAAAAGAGCCTCTCTGTTTGGGGGCACTTGTCCTGGAAAGCAGCCCTGGCCTCTGAGAGCACAGCTATCGCACACAAGAAAATCCCCGGGAGAGGGAACGGAAGAGAAACACTCACCCTCTTCCTCAACTTCCCCTCCCTCTTGTGCCAAGTATATCTTTCAAGTTAGAGAGAAGCTATTTTTCCTTTTAGTTATTGAAAAAAGAAAACCCACTTTCCCACTGTGTTTTGCCCTGGAAGGGAGATGTTTTGTGCTCGGTGGGTTATGAAGCCACCTGGAGAGGGGATGGCCACCCCAGAATCTGCACTGGGGCACCTCTCCCTCTGTACTCAAGCCTCGGGAGCTCCATGTCCAGGACCAACCCCAGAGTCTGTGCCCTCCCTCTGTGCTGTCATAAGAACAGTCAACAAGGGAGGCAACACTGAAGTTTCAAACCCAGCTGACTAAGATCAGATATGCCCCTCGTTTTCAAGGCTGCAAATGTAATGACAGCATGCCATTAATTCTTGATGAGTCTTTTTATGGAGGAAATGTGGGTGCTATTTTTGTATTCATTTAAAGCAAAATGAACGATAAAAGAACATTATCTCAGTTGTCAAAACTCAGATTCCACGGACCCGCCACGGAAGCATCCCTTTGCCTTCCAGGATGTAGTGGTTTGAATGAGGATCGCTCCCATAAGCTCATAATTTTGAATCCTTGATATCCAGTTGGTAGAATCGCTTGGGAAGGATTAGTAGGTGTTGCCTTACGGGAGTAGATATGTTACACTAGGGGTAGTCTTTGAGGTTTCAAAAGCCCATTCCATCCCCAGTTAGCTCTTTCTCTTTCTTGTCAGGTGCTTGTGGATCCAGTGTAAGCTCTCAGCAAGTGCTCCGGGGTATGTCTTCCTGCCTGCTGCCATGCTCCCTGCTATGACAGTTATGGACTCTAGACTGCACTCAGGAACCATGTGCCCCAGATCACATGCTCTCTTTTGTAAGTCACCTTGGTCACTGTGCTTTGTCACAGAAGTAGAAAAGTAGCTAAGACATAGAGTGCTGTCCCTTCCCCCACCACGCTTGGCGAAGCTTCCTGGGAAACAAGAAGCCATCCTTCTTACCTCTGAACTTAAACAACTGCCCAAGACTCACAAGCTAGGGACCCGGCCAGACTGAGCAGACCTTGGGACTCTGCCCATGTCAACTCCACAGAGTGAGCGGCACACTTTGCTGTCTGCCTTTCTTTGAACTCTTTCTTCCTTTCTTCCTTCCTTCCTTCCTTCCTTTCAGACAGGGTCTCATATGTGACCCTCTCTGGCCTGAAACTTGTTATGTAAATAGGCTGTCTGTGAAGAGGTTCCCCTGCTTCTTCCTCCCAAGAGCTGGGATTAAAGATGTGTGCCTTTTAAATCAAACTAAACAGAGCTTTTAATTTCTAATGAGATTTTTCTCTTTACCCATTGAAAAGATGTATATCTATAAAAACTACAAGTTCAGAACTAAAACAACTTCTAAAATAAGTAGCTTGATGGGGGAAGTCCTTCTGTGTATATGTCTCTCTTTGGTTAATGAATAAAGCACTGTTGGCCAATAGGGAAGCAAGATAGGTGGGACTAGGAGTCAAGGAGGATTCTGGGAAATAGTGGAACAGTCAGTCACGATGTAGGACATCAGAGGAGTAAGAGGTCCAGACCCTTTCTCTGGTAAGAGAAGACCACTTGGAAATACTCAGATTAGCACTCAATAATTAAGTCAGAGATAACCAATAAGAAATCAAAGCAAATGGCCAACCGCTTCATAATTAATATAATGTCTCATGTGTTTTTTAGTGACTGAGACAGCAGCGGGACCCAAGCAACTGGTGGGAAGACTACATGTTACAGTAGCTTCCATTAACAATCCAGTCTGCATCTTCATGGATGCTGACCACATTGATAGAATAAATGTGTATTTAGCTATGCCAAGTGTAGTAATTTGGATGAACCCCTCCCCCCAGATATAAACTCTAAAAATTGCATGCTTAGTCACCAGATAGTGGAGCTGTTGGGGATCATGAGGTGTGGCCTTTTTGGAGAAGGTGTGTTACTAGAAGTAGGCTTGGAAGTTTCAAACATCCACACCAGGCTTGTGCTCTCTCTCTGTCTCTGTCTGTGTGTGTCTCTCTCTCTGACTGAAGATCAGGACATGGCTCTCAACTACTTCTCCTGTATCATGCCGCCATCCCTACTGCCATACTTCCCACCATGCTGATAATAGACTAACCCTCTGAAACTGTAAGCAAGCCCTAATTAAATTCTTTCTTTTGTAAGAGTTGCCTTGGTCATGGTGTCTTTTCGCAGCAATAGAACAGTGACTAAGACATGAAGTCTTAGATCTGACCTTTTTAAAGGCTGAGAATAGTATTCCATACTGGAGACATGATCAGTTCATCAGTTCATATTCAACTTCCCTCTGTCCTCTGCCTGTTACTCTATCTTGTCTTTGTATATCTGTGTCCTCTCTCTCTTCCTCTCTCTTCTCTCTCTCTCTCTCTCTCTCTCTCTCTCTCTCTCTCTCTCTGTGTTATTTCCATATCTCTGACTTTCTCCATCCCTACCCCAAATTTTGCTCCCTTGGAGGCCCTCACACTGCCCAAGGAAACTGGTCCAGGCTTTCTCTAACCATCCCTGAAGGAAGTCACTCTGCTCCTGATACCTCCCCAAGTTCACAGGAGGGAGTCAGGGACATTCCTTTGTATGTAGAGGGTCCATGAATTCTTGATCCAGCATTTATGGACTCTTAAGGAAAACCCCCAGAGAGCAAGTGACCATCCCTGCTGACCTCCCTTGGGGAGGAACAGGAGTGTTTTGAAGCCCCAGGCTGACCCTGAAATAGGCACTTGGTCTCATGGCAAGAGGCTACTACTGGTGCTCATCTGTCTATAGACTGAAACAATATCATATGGGCTATCACTGCCTGAGGACAGAAGTTGGAAATAACTTCCCATGGGTTAACATCTTAGTGATTCTACTATTCAAGCTCATTCAAGGTGAACAGTGTGGCCTCAATTTAGTACACTAGTTTCTTTGTAAAAGGAACTTTAGATGGACTTGCTGATGGGGAGTAGACAGGACTTGAGACTGACATCAAGTAAAGGTCTACCAGCCAAAGACCTCAGGGCTGTACTAGTCTGAGGAGCTGAGAAGGGCGGGCCAGACACCCCTCAGCCTCCAGGGGACAGACACGCACATACCTTGTTTCTTGACTTGCAGGTGGGGTTGTGAGACAATAAATGTTCATTGTTATAGCCACCTACCTGTGGTTCTTTGTCTTAGTGGCCACAGGAATCCCGTTTGCAGAGATCCCCACCCCTGGCCACAGGATCTCACAAGCAGAGTGCCCCACCCCTGGCCACAGGAATCTCAGGCCCACTAACTCCCCTTCCTTGTGCTCAGGGCTCTGGAGGGTAAGTTGAGGTTGTATTCATTAACCATAGTGCTTGTTACAAGGCTGATGAGTAAAGAACAGTTCTCTTCAATTTTTTTCTCACCTCACAGTGTCTCTGTGGAACATGGGCAGTTAGGCTGTTCTTTTTTTGGGGGGAGAAGGCAAGACAAGATCTCTCCACAAAGCTCTGGTTGTCCTGGAGTTATGTAGACCAGACTGGCTTTGAGCTCAGAGATCTTATTGCTTCTCCTGAGTGCTGGGATTAGAGGTATGTAACACCATGCCTAGCTAAGTTAGCATGTTCTTAATTGGAACAAATCTAAAATGTAGCTGATTTTATCTGTAAGAGACTCCCCCAAACCAAGTGCCACAGAGGAGGAGGAGGAGGAAAGATCCAGAAAGGATTTGGGCCAGGCACATATGAACAAGAAACACGGTCTGACAGTACTTCTGTGTGTCAAAATATGTCAAACTGCATTGCATGGAACAAGGTAAACACTGTGGAGAAGACTCAGGCCACCTTGACAGAAGATCTGAGCTGTGAACTACAAAACATAGCTTTGAAAATGTGAAGTATCGACTAAAATTCATCAACAAATCCACAGCTAGAGATTCACTTGCCTACTCCACAAACTCCTACTCAGTGAATTAAAACATAGTGTTAGATTAGGCAAATGCATAATTATCCATTTTAAAGTATTATCTACATATAAAGCCAGTTAACCCAGAAAATCAAAAGCACATTGTCTTTTAAACACTCATGGAATTTTACCAACACCAACAAACAACAACAAAAAAGTATAGACAGATTACATTGCACAATACATAGAGTTTTAATTAACTAGAAAAATAAAAACAAAAATTAATCCGTATACCTAATAACTATTGTATTGAGTTGCCAAAAATAAGGATTAGCACATCCGCAAAGTAGAATTTATCCAAATCATAATTTTTAGTTACCTATTAATTCAGTCAAAGCAGCTCTGAGAGGGTTATGCATAACTAAATTGTATTCAAGAGACACAGAGTGACTGAAAATAAGTAGACTAAGCATTGTATTTTAAAGAAAAGGAAAAATGAAAGGAACACACTACAAAGAGAAGTTTTTAAAAACAAAAAGAAACTATACCTTATCAATAAAACTGAAAGCCGATTCATAAAAAAATATGAAAAAATGGATGTGTGCTCTGCTAAAACATAAATTTTCTGTTCAAATGTTCTAACACCTCTGCTTTCAGACACAGTGTAGTAAGAAGATGGGTCCCACCCCTACCTGAATCTAAAGTATCAGGCAGTGACACTGAGAGAGAAGACAAGGAGGGTCACACGACCCCCAGTGCACTTCCTACAATGGTTTCTAAGCTCTAGGGGAGGAAGGCTCGTCCAAGTGGAGCAGGCAGGCTCACTGAGCCGGGAGGCTGAGAAAACAGAGGGCACAGGAGGCTAAAGTTATCTGAAAGAAGGAGGCATGGGTGCCCAGCATGCAGCTGTCTACCAGGACAGTCAGTGACCCCACCCCAGTACCTGCGCAGGTAAGCCCAGTGCCCATCTCAATTGTCACAGCAGCTGTGCCCCACAGGTACACAGGTTTTCCTAGGGCTGTCAGAAACAGACAAATGATTTTAAATAAAACAAATGACTCAGCCCAGGGCTCTGGTGTCTAGAGGCTGAGAAGAATGGGCAAGGCTGGCTCCCCTGGTCATAAGGAGACCTCACTCCCTAGTGCCCCCCCCCATGGCTTTGACACTTGGCCTGCAGGAACACCAGCTGATGATCCTTTCTAGTGTCCCATATTCATCTGTAGCCTGGCTCACATTGCATAAGACCCGGACCTCATCTGAACTCAGTTGTTACAAAGACCCTATTTTCAAATACAGTCTGACTCTCAGGCACCACGCGTCCGGATTTCAACCAGGGGGTGAGTGGAGATCAGATTCAGCCCCAGTAGCAGAAGCACAGAATTGTCACTAGGCTGCATGCTGTCTGATTGCACTTAGGAGGGCTTCAAAACTATTTCCGTATATCTAAGCCCAGAGCAAAGCTTGGGATGTTTATAGTAAGATGCCCAGGACCTTACCCAGCACAGTCTACAATGCCTGAGAGTCAGCCAGAAGCTGGCAAGCTGCAAAGGGGGAAAATGTGACTCATAGCATATCTCCAAATGACACAGATTCCACAGACAATGACATCAAAACAGTGTGACCACATTTCAAAACACAGAGGATAGATGGCTTAAACAGGCATGTAGAGACACAGGCGATTTCAGAGACTAAAACTAAACTTGGAGTGGATGTGATGGACACAGAACAGATGTTCCAGAGAGTAGCATTGCTGGCCTGGAAGTTGTAACGAAGGAGCCTTTCCAGAATGACACAGGTAAAGGAAAAGAAGTGTGTGGGGAGTGAATTTGATATGAAAAGTGTGGAAATTTTGGAGTATCCTAAGTGTACTGTGTAGCTGTTTCCTCTAAACTGAAACATGCTCTCCTAAGCTAAGGAAATTTAGAAGGCATAGGGAATCCAGTAAGCTTCCAGACTCACGAGGCCTCTCCTTAAATAATAACAGCAGCCAATAATTGCTGAGGAGGGGAAACTCTTTATTAAGTAGGATTTCCAAAGGATGGAAATTATATAAATATTCAAAGAAATAATAGCCTATTTTTTCAACTTTGATGAAAACTACACAGCCAAAGATTTGTGAGCCTCAATGAATTTCATGCATAAGAACAAGAAAAGGACAGAAGGACAGACCAGAGGTACTTCATTGGTACCTATATACATGCATGTATGCATGTATGTATGTTTATCTTGAGACAGTTTCTCTCTGTGTGGTCCTGACTGTCTTAGAACTATCTTTGTAGACCAGGCTAGTTTCAAATTCACATAGATCCACCTGCCCTTGCCTCCTGAGTGCTGGGATTAAAGACATGTGCCACTATGCCTGGCACAGATACCTGTTTTTGTTACAGATTCCTGTTTTGTTTATGTATTTGTTGAGATAGGGCTTTCCATGTAGTCCTGGTTGTCCTGGAGCTTGCTATGTAGACCAGGCTGGCCTTGAACTCAAAGACATCTCCCTGCCTCTGCCTCCCAAGTGCTAGGATCAGATATCTTTAAAGCCAGGGATAAAGAGAAAAATCTTAGTAGGAACCAGTATGTCCCATTATATACACGAATTCATGTAAAATGACAGCAGGCTTCACGCCCAGAGCTAGGAGACAAAAATACAAAAGTCTTTAAAGTTCCAACATTAAAAATCCATCCATGCCAACTGTAGTGGCACAGACCTTTAATCCCAGCACCCAGCAAACAAAGGCAGGTAGATCTCTGGGTTTGAGGTCAGCCTGGTCCACAGAACTAATTTCAGGATAGCCAGGGCTACACAGAAAAATGCTGTCTCAAAGACAATGGATAGATAGATAGATAGATAGATAGATAGATAGATAGATAGAAAGATAGATAGATAGATACATACATACATACATACAATACAATACAATACAATACAATACAATACAATACAATAAAAATCCCCCAGCTAAATTGGGTGTGGTGGTGCATGCCTTGAATGGCAGCACTTGGGAGACTGAGTTAAAAGCCAGCCTGGTCTCCATAGAGAGCCCTAGGATAGCCAAGGCTGCATAGTGAGAGCCTGTCTCAAAACAATCAAATAAACACTCATCATCTAAAACATTTTACCTAAAAACATTATTTGCAAAGACAAGGACAGGAGCTTGGGAGATGGCTCAGTCAGTAAAGTGATTACTGTGCAATCATGAGGATCTGAATTCAGATCCCCAGCACCCACATAAAAAGCTGGAGATGGCAGTAGCAGTGTTTAGTCCTAGATGGGCAGATGGATCCCTGGAGTTTGCATATCAGCCAATCTATCCAAATTGGTAAGTTCTGAATTCAGTAAGAGTCTCTAAAGATACCTAATGTCAATCTCTGGCCTTCACATGCATGTACACATGTGGGCACGTGAGAGCATGTGCACACACACACACACACACACACACACACATCGCGATTCCTTCAAGCATTAAAAGGTGTAAATTCTAAAAGCGCATACATTATGAAGAAGGCTAAAGACCTTCATGGGGAATGCACACTTTAAACAAGGAACTGAAGAGCATCGGAGATGGCATGCATGTAATAGGAAGGTCTCACTACATAAAACTTTATAGAAAGGGGACCAACAACTTCAAGCCAAAATGGAAACACTGTGTAAGTAATACAACAGCAATGTCAACAGGGCAGGAGAAGAGATGCCAGGTTAAGGACCT
Source organism: Mesocricetus auratus (assembly GCF_017639785.1). Classification (NCBI taxonomy): domain Eukaryota; kingdom Metazoa; phylum Chordata; class Mammalia; order Rodentia; family Cricetidae; genus Mesocricetus; species Mesocricetus auratus. The sequence continues at coordinate 31,569,180 of NW_024429198.1, read as the reverse complement.
GTTTTTAGACCATCCATTAAGGAGCCCTGGAATGCCTAAGGGCAATCCTGAGTTAGAGGAGTACACTGTAGTGGGTATTGGCTCTGCCTGTGACCTTGGCCTATCTGGCCTGATACAGGCAGTGCTTCTTGTCTGCCTGTGTGACCTCTTATAAGGAAGGAGGGAAGTCACTTGCTCTCTTGGGTGGAGAAGATGGGTCAGTCGGTGTGAAACAGCACGCGATCAGTCCCCAGCTTTCCAAGGACTCTGCAACTGGATTTACCGTCTCCTGTATTCGTGAGTGTAGTTCCCCCTTTCATATCTTGATAAATCCTTGATACCCCTTAAACAGACATGTGGGTGAATTTCTCAAAATACATCATAGCCTCTGAAGCAGATGTAAAGCAACACAGCAGCTGAGATCTGTCTGTTGCACTCCCTGGAAGAATTTTGGGGACAGTGACTGCACACATGAGGCCAGGCCATTTCTGCCATGACCCTCACAGACCCTCATGCAGTCCACCTCCAGTAAGCAACTCCCAGCCTGCGGCCACATGCAACTCTCCTTCAGCTGGAGCAACTCATGAACAATGTCCCTTCTCTATTCAAAGTCCCAAGAGACCTCCTAGTCTCATGGGGCCAAAGCCACTCCTAACACAGAGTGTTGCTCATTAGTTACTTCTTTTGTTTTGGCAAAATACCCAACTGAAACAAGAGAAGAGAGATTTACTTTGGCACACATTTTCAGAAGGTTGCCACCCATCACGCAGGGAGAGAAAGATGCAGTAGCATACAGAAGGCAGAAATATGGTTACAGACAGGATTCAGAGCCCTCGGTGGAGGGATGAAAAGTGGGTATCATCTTAAAAGCCCACATCCATCAGCCAGGACCCACATTCTAAAGTCCAACAACCTTCCCCAAACAGTGCCACCAGCCAGGGAGCAAACGTTTAAACATGAGCCTACGGGGAACGTGTTACATCCAGACCTCACAGGCAAGCCGTGATTTTTCCCTGCCTACTCCCTGTCTGGGATAGTCTGATCAGTGGCACGTGGTCAGAGATGGAGTTACAGCCGTAAGCCTCTGTCTGCTGCACTGCCTTGCAAGTTCTTTGGGACGGTGACTGCCAGGCAAGTGTCATTGCTAGAACCCAAAAACTAGAAGCAGCTAAAGGCTACCAGAGCACCTTGGAAAGAGTACTCTGTGTACCAGGAGGCAAGAAGGTGAATGGACATAGCCTATGCTCTGGGACCTGCTCGATGGCTCTCTTTCCACTCAGCCCAGCCTTATGCCTTACACCTCAAAGGACCTGGTGGTACCTGGCCATACTTATCTACATGCACTTGAAACTCTATGGTCTCAGTTGATGTGTTCATCCTCGTCTGGACTCAGATGTTCCTGGAACAGCTAGCCCTACCGCCATTCTCCAGTGAGGGCTCCTGGCCCTCTTCCTCTAGGGCTTAGCTGGCCCATATTATTCCAGTAGCAATTGAGAGGGCTTTCTTCTGTATTGCTTCAGAATCTGCCATGGTGTTGAGAACAGAATCACATGTTCTTACTCCGTGGCCCCGCTGTCCCAGTTCTGGGTTTTACCTACATGGAAGTAATGCCAGCAACTTGCAGTACAGACAAGGTAGTGCCCAAAGCCCCTAACCTGAGGAATAGTACTAGACTGAGGCCTAAGGGCCCTAGGAAGGAAGGCACACACGTTCTTAGAGGGTTCCCTTATGTCAGGAGGCATCCAGGGATGTGTGAAAGACGGCCAGTAGCTGCCTGGCAGGCAGGCCCCCTGATGTCCAAGCCTTCTCCAAGAGATTCGAGGTACAGTGTTCATCTGTGAGTCCCTGAAGACAAGTGGCATGTCTTAACATGACCTCAGTGACCCAAGCACAGGAGAAGGCCTCAGGAAGAGACATCAAGGAAGGGAGGTTTGAGTCTCTGGCAGTCACTGTCCATGCAGAGGCTCTCCTCTGTGTCAGTGTCCAGATATGGCCCAAGGTGGGGGCAATGTCAGCTTTCTACATATCCTTGCTAATAGTTGCCCTTGGTCTATCCTTACAATCAATCTGTTGACTGGAGAGGTTCATAATTATACCTATTACCAAACCACAAAGTGAGGAACCTGCTCAGTGTTTCACAACTAAACAGCCTTAAGCCAGACTCCACTCTGATTGTGCACAAGTGCTTACAGAAACACAGCTCTGTGGAACCTTGCTGACACAAGGACCCTAAGTCTGGTTTCATGGTCAGCCCAGTCCCTGGGCAAAAGGAGCCCTGGCCTTTCACTCCTACATCCTTAACTCTAGGTACCTAAGAAGTAGATATAGACATCCTACCACAGCCCATTGAGCCTTGTGCACTGGGAAGTTGTGGGGGCAGTGCCTAGAACCTTACAAATCCCTGGGGATGACTGGCTTTTGTTGTGTTGTTTTTGTTTTTGCCTAGTGTCTTATGTGTATGGAAGTCACTTGGAACCTTGAAAATGCTGGGGCCTTGCACAACATCACACACATAGATTTCCACCAGGTCTCTCAGGCCACAGTTGCACCAAGAGGTAAGAGACACTCTTGGCCCTCAGGTAACTAGAGTACTCCCTGGGCACTCCTGGAATGTAGTCCCACTTACTAGTCATGGCCTGCCTGGGTTTCCATGGCTTCCAGTCACTGAACATGTCTAGGGTCCTGTCTATCCCTCCATGTGGAAGGCTTCCCATCTCCCTCTCTCTGGCCTCTGAGGCAGTCTGGTATCTTCCTGAACATGTAATGCCACATCTCACTCACACCTGCCTCTCCTGTCCTGCGGGGAGCTGACCATTTCAAGCTCAGGGACTTGTGGATGGATGGAGCCCACCTCTACAAGATCCACTTTGGGAGGCCTCCTGCCTTTCCTGGCCCGTCTCCCAACCACCGGACGGCGCCATGCTGCTCACCCTTCTCGCCACCGTAGTCTCAGTGACTCTGTCTGGCATAAGGGGATGGAATACCTAGAGCTGTGGGACATAGAACAGGCACAAGCTGTAAGCTGAGTCTATCTTCCCAGGAAGTAAAGAGAGCAGAATTTCACTACCTGCTTTGTGTGTGTTCTGCTTTCTTTTAACTGCCAGAACTTTCTAACTCTAAGCTATGAAACTGGTTGTGGTTCTAAAGTTACAAGCTCTGACCATTTAGGGATGATGTGGCTGAGTTAAGTTGCCAATCCTGGAAATGATGTATCCTACAGGTACTATTTTTGGTCCTAGAATCCTGAATTTAGCACTGAGGACACCATTGTTCAAATAAAGAAGATAATACTCAGACGCCAAGGTCCAGGTTGAGGAAATGTGGGGCAGCACAGCCTAGCTCATCACCTTCTAGGGAAGGCATACAGATATATTTACAAACACCACACACACACACACACACACACACACACACACACACACACACTTGTGTTTGCTAAAGCTAGTACTGTGTGTATCTGTGTGAATATTAGGGACAAGTTGAAGAAGAGGTTTGTCCCGTGTTGGGCCCTAGGCACACCCTAACATTGAGGGAATACAATGAGGACCATCCTTCAGGACCTACCCTCAAGAATTTATTGAAATTGTACAGGGGGTTGATTGTGTGGGCCTGGTCACTGGGAAACAGATGGTCTATGGCCAGGTTGTCTTCTAAAGATGGCCAGGGAACGTTGTGAGAAAGTTATATGCTGACTCTTCTTATCTTGGATGTCTGGCGTTGCTCTATCCAGGCAGACTGTGCTCAAGACCACTTCCTGCTGGCACATTGTGGATACTCAAGGCTAGTCAGTCCTACTATCGCTGGAGGTAGGAGGTAATGCAGTTAGGTCCATCAGATGTCTGACCACCTAACCAGAGTGTCATCATGCTTCTCCCGCCACCAGAGAGAGTTTTCTGGGGAAAAAACTCCCAACCATGCCTCACTGGCCTGGGGAGTTCCAATCTTGGTCCCAGGTTTTCCAGTCTCCTTTTGCAAACCAGGAGAGAGGCTGTGCACAGAAAGAAGCCTGGGTAGCCTGAATCTGTTCACGTCTCCACTGAGGAGCTTCCAAAGCCTGCCCCCTCTGCCCTGATAATTTAGACACTCCTACCTCAGTCTTCCAGGTCCATTCTGACTCCCAGATCTTATTGCAAAACACTACATGACCCAGCCTGGGTCCCCTCTGGGTACCACCCTCCTGCTTGCTGAGCCTACTGGCATCCCACTGACTCAGCCTGTAGCAGGAGCACGTGGTGTCCAGATCCTACACATCTAGTTTTCACTGGCAGATGAGTTAGGAGTCTGGGATAACTGCCACTCTCTCTCACAAGGAAGCCCAAATATTCTAACAATAAACACTCTTAGATTAAACAAGAGGCCAAGCACACACCCATAACCCCACACTGAGGAGGCTGAAGTAGGAGGATCATGAATTTGAGGTTACCTTGGGCCATGTAGTGAGAAACAAAAAATAAAACAAAGGATAAGGAAAATGTATTTTTATTACATAGGAAGGTTAAAGTTGCAAACAAACCTAAGAGCAGATGTGGTGAGTGTTTGCATAAAGACAACAGAGAACATGTCTTTTGAAAATTAAAATTTCTTTTAAGCAATATGAACCATTTAGCAGTAGAAATGTAGCCGTAGCCCTGCATCTCAGATGTCTGTCTCCCCACAGCCAAGGATGTAAACTCCACGGCCTACCATTTGTTCGTCAGCACCTCGGTCTCCTCAGGTGGTTGGCCCTGTGCTGCTGCTGAAGTGTAAACTGGCAAGAGCCTTCTGAAAGGCATTTCAGTTACACAGTCCAAGAAGGGAAGCATTTCTGTCTCCCTCCGGGGAACGTTCCCTGGACTAGTTAGCTAGATGTCCTGGAGAAGGGAACAGTGGCACCAAGCCCCGTGTGGCACTGGGAGAATTAGACAAGAGTGTAATTATGCTAGTCCAGCACAGGGAGAAACAGCCATGGGACAGTTCTGATAAAACGAAGCAGTAGCTTAAAGGGCAGGCAGCTCGTCTGGTCCAGCTGGGAAGAAGGAATTGTGGGGGCGGGGCTTGTATTTCCCAGTGGATGCCCAGTCCTAGATAAGGCTTTGGAGTGCTCTCCCAGTGCTGTTCTGGGCACTGCTCTCATTCCTTCCTGTGAAGCTAGGTTTTGGGAGCGAGACAGAGACAGAGACAGAGAAAGAGAGAGAGAGAGAGAGAGAGAGAGAGAGAGAGAGAGAGAGAGAGAGAGAGAGAGAGAGAGAGCAGGTCCAGCAGTTATACCCTCCATCACTGTGTTGTGGGATACTTAATCACACTATGTGAAGATGTGTCTCTGTCCTTCCTTGCCTGCCTAAGGCACCTTCTGACTGGTTTAATAAAGAGCTGAATGGCCAATAGCTCGGCAGGAAGGGATATGCGGGACTTCCAGACAGAGATAGGAACTCCAGCAAAGAATGTGGCACAGGGATTTGCCAGGAAGACATGGACGAAGTCGGACATGATACTGAGGAGAGGTAACAAGCCACGTGGCAGAATGTAGATTAATATAAATGGGTTGACTCACGTTTTAAGAGCTAGTTGGGAACAAGCCTAAGCTAAAGGCCAAGATTTCATAACTAATGAGAAGTCTCTGTGTCATTATTTGAAAACTGATGGCTCAAAGAAAGTCTGACTGCATGTGAGTTCCTGGTCAACTGTTGACCCAGCCCGTTCCCTATCCCAGGGCAAGAGTTTCTCAGGGGACCTCTAATGTGGCCAGTAAGTGCTTATTCTCACCTGTTTCTACCCCCCCCCAATGGTTTTGTTAGCCTCATGAGGAAAACATGTAGCCAAATTTACAGTGCCTTGGATTGGTATCATTAGGCTGTGGTAATGAAGGTCAGCGAGGCTAAGACAGACAGAGATCAGAGGGGCAGGCAGGAATAGGTGAGGTGCAAGCATGGGATGAGTTATACCCTCCTCTCTTTTAAACCCTCTTCTCTGTCCTGAGGCTCTGGGCATTTTGATTGGAGATAATTAAGCCCCAAGTGGCAGCATGGGCTAGTAGTGGACATTGCAAACTTCCGGCACTGAGGTTCTGGTCCTGTGCAGTTGCCGCAAGATACAAGGCAAGAATAATTCACTTCTGGACTGACCTCTCACTAAGAGGCTATCCCAGCAACAGAATTCAGCTCATTCAGGAGCCTCTCGTCAAAGCCCCACAGATTCACCCTGCTAAGGCTTTAGGAGGTGAATGTAACTTACAAGTCTCGGAAAACTCTTGAAACAAAATTCACAGACCTCCTTCCCCAAGATTATACAGGCTGACCACCGAGCTGCCTGCAAGTCACGCATGGTACTCCACTGCTGCAGCTTTCATGAGTCCTCGCCCATGATGTGGTGGGCTTTCTGGTGATGTCGCTGCCTTTGAGTCATCCATATTCCTGTAAATAACCCCAAACAAACTCACTGGTTCACCAAGCTAGACTTGGGTGAAATAGTTTCTTTTCTTTGGTCTGTTACCCATCTGGGGTCAGTAGATATTCGTTTAGGTACCCAGTCTCTTTGAGTAACACTTGACTTACGGTAAAATGACCAAGTGTGTTAGTGCAAAGGGAACAGATGTCTGTGGAGAGCTGGCAGCTAACATTTCACAACCTTCCTCCACCGTAGCTGAGTCCTGTGCATCAGAGGAGATGCCTGAGGAAAGCTTGGGGCCAGGTTGGGGACTTCAAGCATTCTGTACACAAGAAAGTGACCCAGCCCCAATGTGATGAGCACACACCGTGTGAGGGAAATTCCCTCCGTCTCAGTCTCTGCATGCGTGTGATCTCTGCATGGAAGAGGTTGAGGAGATATTGGCATTTTCTGACTTTGTCACTTGATGTTTGTGCTTGTCCTGTGGCAGGCCCTATTTCTTTTTCTTTTTAAAAAAATTTTTATTAACTATTTTTTACATTCCAATCCCAGTTCCCCCTCCCTCCTCTCCTCCCCACCTCACCTCCCATCCGCTTCTCAGAGAGGGTAAGGCCTCCCCTAGGAAGTCTAAGTCTGTCCCATCATCTCCTTGAGGCAGGGCCAAGGGTCCTCTCCACCCCCACACCCCTGTGTCTGGGCTGGACAAGGTGTCTCTCCATATAGAATGGACTCCACTAAGTCAGTTTGTGCATTAGAGTTAGATCTTAGACCCACTGCCAGTGGCCTCATATATTGTCCCAGTCACACCATTGTCACCTATATTAAGTGAGTCTAGTTTGGTCTTATGCAGGTTCCCCATTTGTCAGACCTGAGTCAGGGATCTCTCACTAGCTCGGGTCAGCTGACTCTGTGGGTTTCCCCATCGTGGTCTTGACTCCTTTGTTCATATTATGGCTCCTCCCTCACTTCGACTGTGCTCCAGGAGCTTGCAGGCCCCATTTCTAAAGCAAGACCCCAGACTCACAAGGAGGGTGGTTTGTATATGCCCTGGTCTACGAGTCAAGCAGTCTGCCCATGTGCGGAGAGGCCTCAAACAGCGCAGGATCAGCGGTGCTCAGTTCTGGGCCCCAGAGCCACCTTCTACCAAGGGCCCTCTGCTCCATCCCCTCTCCTTCTGCCTGCTGCTGTCCAAAGCACACCACGCCACAGAGCTCCTTTCGCTTCTGAAGAGGGGAGAGCAGAGATTAACAGCAGCTGTCCAGAGATAACCACAGAACAGGACAAGCCTGCCTCTCTGCATGGTGCAGTGCCATGTAAGAACAGCCCGAATCATTTAGGTGCCACAGCTAAGAGGTGACGTGCGCTAACCCAGTGAAGAACACACACAGTGGGCTTCTTCCTGAAGAATTCATGAAGGCAATTGTCCCCTTCCCCTGCCTGAGCCAGGCCTAACTGGAGATCACCACCACAGGCAGGAGTGGAGGCTCCTTCTTGGAGGGCCCTCCATAGCTCTGCCTCATTGAAACTGGGTCTCAGTCTTGAAAGGCAGAGTTCACATTGCTATTGGAGATCGGGAGCCTTCCCTGTGGCACGGCATGGGACACCAGCATGCGCAGGCATACGTAGTTGTAGCTTGGCTGTAGGGGTGGACGCCAGGCAGCGTCTCTTCATCTTAGAGATAAGGGCACACTGCCCTACCCACCTCTGACAGATAATGACAAAGTGCTTTGGAAAGCTTCAAGCCCACAACTTAATGAGACAGGTGTGGCTACAGCACAGCCTTGCTCTTTGAAAGTTCTGAGAGTTGATTTTTATCAACTGACGAACTCTTCCCAGAGCCCCGGGCCTGAGTAAGGCAGGGACACTGGGTGTGGGATGCAGGACCCAAGATGCTAGACCAAGGAAGGGCATGGGATTTTGGATCCTGGGCAGAGACAGGTCCTCATACAGCCAGCCCAGCTGTGGTCCATCTTCCCACACTGCACAGCCAGGAGAACAAGGTCATTTGACTGGAGAAACTGCTGCTCCGGCCAGAGGGGCATGAGCTCAGGCTGTTCCAAAAGATGACAGGGAGAAATAGGAGGTGGAAACAGGCTGAGAGGTTCGTGTCCAGGGGCAGAGGCTGAGCCAGAGACAGGTCCAGAGCGGACATGTCAGGCTGGCTGCATGTAAGGAGGGTGTTGGCTCCACAGGATGAGACCAGACCCCAGTGTAGTCTAAACGACTCTGCTTTGACACTTGGTGAGGACAGCCTTCCATCCGTGTGGATTTGTAGTATAGCAGTTTCCTCTGGAAATAGCCATTGCTATTTTGAAGCAGAGAAGCTGTGGCCACCTGCTCTGGATCCTCATTATATTAATTTTCCTTCATGGAGACCTCCTCCCCTCTCTGATGTTTTGAACAGTTACCAGGGGTTGGGCTTTTTGATGGTTTATCTAACTGTGCATCTTTATGCTCCTGTGAATAACCCTAACAAACTAATTGATTCACCAAGCTGTACTTGGATGGAACTGTCTTTAGTCCATCTGGACTCTCTGTCTGGGGCAAAAAGATGTTTCTCTACTTCTCCCCAGGGAGTCACACAACAGTCTTTGTGTTCTTCCCTGATGCCAATGCCTTTGGTTCAAAGTTCAGAGCCCACAGCAGCACGGGGGTGGGGCGAGGATGACTTCAAGGGACAGAGATAGGCCTGGACTCAGGGCCAGTGAGTGGAAATTCACTACCACTCCATGTTGCCTGCTGGGCCTCAAGTCCCAGCCTCTCCATGAAGCCTAACCTGAGACTGCTGTTGCCCAGTTTTACATTGGGTCCTGTCTCCTCGGGCCAATGATGTGCCCACATGGCTGAGCTGCGGCTCTGGGAGTGGGGAGGGTAGGAACAATAGCCATTTCCTGGAAATTTCCATCCATCTCTGTCTCCACCAACTGGGATGAAGCAGAGGACATGGACCAAGTCGACCTCACCTGATTGCCCTAAGGTGAGGCTGGAGTGTGGGAGACAGTGCAGCACAATGAAAGCAGTCCTTTCTGGAACCTTCCTCGGGTGGCTTCAGTGATGGTGGTGGCTGCGTTTGCCAGAACTCCCCCAAGCACAGCTGTGGCCACTTGTCAGTGAGCCCTTTCCCAGAGTTCCCTTCCTTCTTCTCAGTTGCTGGTTGAAGGTAGAACCCTCTTTCAGATAAAGGAGAGATGAGGTTAGGTGAGTGACCTTGTGCGTGAGGAGTCCCCATAGTTACAGGAGTCCATTCCGTCTCTGTCATATCTGTGGCTGTGGCATTGCCCTGTTTAGGGTAAGCAAAATTTGCACCTTTCTTTGCAGTCAAAAATACTCAGAATCAACAACTCCAAAGGACTTCAGAAGTTCAAGGTCATCCTTAGCTGTACAGTGAGTTCAAGGGTAGCATGGACTATAGGCTCTATTGGGGGGAGGGAGGGAGGGAGGGAATCGAGAGAGAGCAGAAATAAAAGCCTACACATCAAATGAATCAATTTGTAGGAAATTCCAGAATAAGGAAATACACAGAGAAAAGGGGAAATGGCCTCATGGTTTCCTGGGGGGGGGAGTTCTTTGGGGGGGTAGGTGCTAAAGGTAAGGAGTCACTCTAGGAGACAGAGGTTCTAGAGCTGACTGTGCTGACATGGCTATGAACAGATTAAAGACCACACGATGGCTCATCTTGAGTGGGGGACTTGTAGAGTTTGTGAACCACATCTCAAGAAAGCTGGGGAAGAACACAGGCTGTGTACCGGGCATGGCAATGGCTTACAGAGAAAATGATGCATTTGTTCTTGAGGCCATTTCCAGAGACGCGCGCTAAGAAGACGGGGCTCGGTAGGTAAAGCAAGGAGCCAAGCAGAGATGTCTGACCAGAACAAGCCGGGGCTCAAGGAAGAAGGGAGGAAGAGCTCTCTCTGAAGATAAGCAGGTCAGAGAACAAGAGTGGGCGATCCCCTTCAAGGGAGAAGTTGCAGGAGGAGATACAGAGAGGGGTTTCACAGGTTGGCCAGCCAGGGAGGGGTTGGATCAACTACAGACCAGCAAGGACCCTGCCCCAGCCAAAGTCAAAGAGAAGGGTGCAGAGCCTGACCAAGCTGATGGGCAGTGCTGGTCCTTCATCGTTGTGGGGCTGGAAGAGGCCAGAATTAGGCCGACATTCTGGAAGGAAGGGAGAAGGGCCCACACCAGCAGGCCAGGACAGTTCGGTCCTACCTGCTCTCCCCCGAACCTGTCCCTACCCCCTCTCCCAGCCAAAGTAATCAAGAAAAGTCTCTAAGACCTAGGTGACTCTAGGGTTCTCCCTTCCAGAGGAGGACTCCAACATTCACCGACCTCTTTAGTTTAGAATTTCCAGACCAGCGTTTGGGTGGGTTGGAAGTTGTCTCCCACAAGAAACCTCAGAGAGCCAGAAACCCAGAGTCCACTGCAGACCCTGTTTATACTCATTGGTGCCCGGGGTCAGTCTCCCTGGATGTGTGGGAGCAAGGTAGAATGCAATGCCTTTGGTTCCCAACCCCCTAGGAAAATCCCAGAGCAAAGGGGTCCAGTGCGCTATGGGCGGCGGCCGCGGGGGGCGCTGCGAGAGCTGCTGTTAAAGCCCCGTCGCGGGCGCGCGCCCTCAGAGGGATCCCGACCGCTGCCGGCGCCGCGGTCTCCCGCTGCCGGGCCAAGGCTCATCCGACTGCCCGGTCCCGGATCCAGGCTTCATGCGCCGCGGGCTCTGAACCCGTGCGTGCATCTGAGAGCGCGGCCGGAGGTCCAGGCCCGGCGGAGACATGGGGAAATTTCAGTCCAAGCAGGGTGAGGTGCGGGCGGCGGTTAGGGGGTGGGACGGGGGTGGGGACGCGGGTAGGGGGCTCCGCCACTCACTGTCCCTTCCCTCTTCTCCGCGTCCTCCGGCCGCGCCGCAGCCGCAGCAGCTTGCAAGCGGAGGGAGAGCCCCGAAGGTAAGCCCGGGCACGGCCAGGGCGCGAGGCGGCCCCCGGGTCGGATGCGCAGAGCTCCGAGCTCCGGGCTCCTCGCGCCCTCGGGTGGGACACGCCGTGGGTCGCCAGGAGTGCGTGGCCCCGGGGCTCTGGGGACCGGGTGGGCGCCTCAAGGCGGACTTGACAGAAGCGCACCCCGCGGGGCTCACGGTCTCCTTCCTTCTCCGTGGGTGCCGTGTTTCCCACTCGTCTGTGGGCGGACCGCAGGGGACAGTTTCGTGGTGTCTGCGTATGCGAGCGGCCACAAAGGCACTGAAGAGAACGAACGGCGCGCGGGCGGCGGTGTGGAACATCGCGCACGGGACAAGCAGGTAAGCAGCGACTAGGTGGTGGGCGGGGTCGCGCAACCGCGGGCCTCGCAGGACTGGGAAATATGCCCTGAGCAGTGCCTTTTTATCACCGGGAGATGCAGAGACATGGCTCAGATGGCTGGCCAGGATAGCCCGTCCGTCCCTTCCCAGCATCTGGTATAGTATCCTAGGGGGATGGTACTGGAATCCCCAAACCGTAAGTTAGAGGTGGACTGTCGTGGCTCTATGTCTCAGGCGGGAGGAGATGGGGATCCACTGGGGCCATGATATCAGTATTCCAGGCCTGAGGCATCCAGGGTGATGCCCAGGCCCATTTGCTACCACTTATATTTGCTGAGGAACTCTTGGTGGCCAACTGATGCCTCTGAACTGCTTGGGTCTCAGATGAATGGTTAGCCAGAGACATAAAATTGGAGCTGTCTCTGGGACCCTAGGACTCATGTTCGTGTCATGGGAAAGCACTTAGGCTGGTCCTACCCCTTAGCTGTGAAGCCTGGGGGCTTCCTCCCTCTAAGCAAGTCTGGGCTCGACCCTTGGACTCCCCACTTGAGAGCAGTGGTGTTCAGAATGAGGGACAATTTAGCTGACGAGGAAGTGTGTGTCTTTTCTGGGGATTGCAGGTGCTTCCTGTGTAGCTGTGGAATTACTAAAGTGCAGCTGAGATCCTAGGACCATGAATACAACATTTTGGATCTTTTTTGTGTGTGTGTTTTAGCTGTGTGGGTCTGGCTTGCATTGTTTCCTCCTAGCTTTGTCCTTTCTAAGGTGGAACGAGCAGTGTCAGTAGGACTGACTTAGCTTAAGTAACGACAATCAACAACACTGTATTCCCTGGGTTTCCTTATCTAGCAGAAGTTCCCTGGGTGACTTCTGGCCAGGTGGTACCTTGAGTTGAGGCCCTAGCCCGGGCATCGCCCTCACAGGGCTCAGGAATTGTTGAAGCCACATTGCTGCCCTTGTGCCTGGCAGCTGTACTAGGCAGCTCTTGCCCAGATCTGGGAGGGACTCTATCCTCATACTGTTTCATCTTTAGAAAGCTCAGTGGGGACAGTCAGAGTTGGGTCTATGTCCTTCCTCAAATCCTCCTTTTCACAGTGTCCAGTGTTCTGCCTAACTTAGCGTCCTCCCAGGAGCTGTGCCATGAAGAGGCCAGCCCTGATCATTCTGTGCAGCATTCCATACCAACTCCCAGGCTACTGGGGGACTCGTATCTCCTCTCCTGGGTTCTCATAGGTGTGTGCATCTGTGTGCATCTAAACGTTTCCTGGATGCCACTTCCTGCCTTGAGTGGCCATCCTTGCTATATCCAGAAGCTCTGCCGTGTGACAGTACCTATGTGGCTCCTTGCCCAAGGGGGACCTAAAGGGGGAGGGACATGGGTTTGTTAGCAATAGCCAAGAGATGGTTTAGAAAGAAGCATGTGACATCAGAACTACTGTGGTCACAGGTTTTTAAGCTGTAGTTCAGGCAGCAGTTGGTGGTGGCTTTTCTGAAGTGACTGAGTTGTCATCCGTGGGGCCCCACGCAGGATAACTTCCTTATGTGTGTACCTGTTCCACCAAACTATCTTTAATTTCTCCAGCTCCCCCTGAAGCTGGCAGGAAATTGCTCAGAAGACAAGAGTCACTGTTTTCTGTTGTGAATTAAACACAGATTTCCATTTAGCCGGAGGAAGGAGCATTCTGCTCGCTCTAGTGGCAGACTTTTAACTGGACTCTGAGGGATCTGCCTGTACGTAGGCTGACGAGGCCACTGAGACCCATGTCCTTGGCTGTCTGTGGACATTCTACAGCTGTCTGTATTTGCAAGAGGGGAGGACACGGATGCTTAGCCTATTGAGGGCCATGTGTGGTTGTCTTGGGCAAACTTGAACTTCACAATGCCACTCACTAGCTCTGCCCACATCTCCTTGGCCATTCTCTGTGCGCTGACACATCAGACCTTTCAGAAGGAGAGAACCTTGGGAGATATGGGAGTGGCCAGTGTGACACCCTGTGCTGCCTTCAGAGGCTGCACTCCAGACCAGGGCTGAATTCACCATGCAGACCTTGGCTTCTAGCCAACAAAATAAAACAAAACAACAACAAAAAACATCAGCCCTCATTATCGCCTCGTCTACAGGGTCATCAGAGCTGGAAAGCTTTGATTTCTTCTGACTGGCTGGGATTCTCTGGAGCTGGCTGAAGAGCCTCAGCCACTTAACTCTGCTGCTCCTGCTGTGGCAGAGGTAGCCAGGCCTCCCCCTGCCCTGGGCCAGGAGCTGCCTTACCTGAAAACTTTCATGCGTCTGTTAGGGAAAGGGAGCTGTTAGCCTTTGAGAAACTCCTCGTGTTTTTGTCACAGCCTAAGTACCTTCCTATTCCCGGTCAACCCAGAAACATGACACATGAGTCATAAGACGTCTCAGGTGAGATATGGAGCTCCAGGCAGGTTATGGGGACATCATGGTTCCCCCTCAGCTGCTGAGCCCTAGAGCCCCCCAAAAGAAGCAGTATTTTCCGGGGACTGCCCACAGAACAGCTGGAAGGAAGGCCCCCGGGTAGAGGAGGGGTAGCCCAGGTGTCAGTGGCAGCCATCACTGCACGTCATTGTTATTCCTTGTTCTCTCTGTGCCCTCTGTGTTTGGCTTTCGGGACCCAAGCCGGAGTCCTGAGAAGTTGGCACAGAAGTGGCCCAGTGGCTCACTTTGATGTAAGGACATCAAGGACAAGCTGGGGGACCAGCATCCTCAAGGAGCCCCGAGGACCCCGAGATCAAGTGGTCAGGAGGCACCGAATCTCCGCCCCTTCTCTGCTTCTGGAATTGCAGGTGTCTCACTGACTCCCACATAATCTGTGATAAACTGAGTGGTTCTTACCCAAGGGGATTAGGACGATCTAGCACAACCACCAGGTGATTTGCAGGAAATGCCTCTAGGAGAGGAGAGGCAAAACTAGCCTGAGGACTAAAACTGACAGAGTTGGTAACAATGCTTTCAGGCACTGAAATTTACTTCCCAGGAGCTAAGTAGAGAAGGGAAGGGAGGCACAGGCCACTGGGAGATCCCTGTGTTACAGAAAGTGCTGGAGTCATCTCAGGGGCCTCAAGAACTAGGCAAGTGCCATACCCGCAACGTCTGACCCAGTCTGGGACTTGTGGGAGGCCCTGGGGCTGCTGTGATGTTCTCTGCCGCTGAGGGACAGTGTATAGTTGGCTCTGCTTTGACTAGAACTCTGCTGTCTTATGACAGGAGCTCTGGGACACTGACCATCTGTGGCCACAGAGGCTGAAGGGGCAGATTCTTGATGTCTACAATAGGGAATGGGGTTGGCTGGGCACTCAAGCTCTATGAGAGGTGCCCAGGAGACCAGCGAGTGCCCCCTGCTGGGCACAGAGGGAGTAGATACGTGCAGATGTGGACACTGCCCACCTCTGCATCCACAGAGCACCATATAAAGTGCCGAGTCCAAGGCTTAAGGATGTGGGGCATTTTGTCCCAGGCTGCCACCTAGACTTGGGGAAGGGTTCCATAGACAGCAGGGACCGAGGACTGTACTGGGTAGCTCGTCATATCTAGGTTTCCAAAACAGCTTCAAACCACAGCTACTAATTTTGCTGCTAAAGGAGCTAAAATTGTGACTTCCAAGAAGTATTAATGGAAATGGAGAGGCGACTTCACCCCGCCAGTGTCAGCAGATTGTCCACCGCTCCAGAACTCATGTTACTTCCTAGTTTTACTTGTGGCTGAATAATTTATACATGAAAATTTGTGCTGTGCTTGTGTGTGTGTGTGTTTCTCTGTGTGTGCACATGTATATGGAGGCCAGAGGTCAGCCTTGCTAATCATTCCTCAGGAGCTATCCACCTTGTATTTTGAGACAGTCAATGAGAGTCAACCTCTGATTACCACTCTTGGTCGGAAGTCCTGTTCATTCTGGAGCCCTAGTGAGGAGTGAGGGGTCTGAAGTGAGCTTGGGGGAAAGGCCAACAGGAGTGGTATGGCTAGGAACCATGGCTCCAACCACATACAGGGGAATGGCCTGGCCTCGTGAGCCAGCTTTGTGTGCAGGAGCAGGCTGGACAACTTCCCAGGGACTACAGCTTGTGGATAATGCAGGCAGCACATCCAGACCCAGACCCTTCCCAACACTGGGGACAGCCCTACCTGCCCTGTACCCCTTGCCACTTGCTCTGCAGTCTGGGGGCAGGAATTTGTGGTTTCTGATTCTTGATATGCAAGAAGTAGAGGACAGGGCCATGTCTCAGTCCCAAGCTTCAGTAGTGGGGTCAAGGGGGACACACTCGTCATCTGCATAGAGGTTCTTCCCGCTGTGCTCAGGAGGCAGGAAACGGCTCTATCCACAAAGCTGTGGCTTAGCCATGTGGCCATGTCTTGGGGCCTATTCCACATATCTCTGGGGCTCAGCTTAGCTTGTTTCTGTGGCCTTTGAGTCCATATACTTCTCATATCAGAGATGAGGAGACAGATGGGAGGGTCTATAATGGGATGTAGGAGCTTGGCAGAGGCTATCCCCTGTGCTTCATCCTGGCTAGACCCAGGGAGTCACACAGTGACTAGGAAGCCTTGTGCTTAGGAAAGCTGAACTCTGTGGACACAGACCTGTTCTTCGCACAGGTGAGAGGTTGTTGCCAGAATGTTGCCTGTGTCAGAAAGTCTCTGGGTTATGAGAACAGGCTTGTGTCATCCCAGGCAACTGTGGGGAAGCTAGCCCACAGCAGCTCATGAAGGCTGCTGCTCCCGACTGGCTGCTGGAGAAGTCCTATGGAGCTGGGTGGCTCTGTGGGTCACGGGAAAGAGTTGTGCATGGGGAACGCTCGTTTGCATAACCCCTGGACATGTGCTGTACTACTGAGAATGAGGTTACCGTTAGATGGTGATCTTGACTGTTCATGGAGCTGTTGTGGGTGCTCCCATGGGCTGCTCTTAACGTGGACAGCACCGAATGGTACATGCCCTCATACCGTTCAGCTCATCTACACAGGAGCTGTGCCGAGACTAGTGACCAGAGTAAGGCCCGAGTCCCGGCAATCAGGAAAGCAGGTCAGCACACTTGTGCCTGCAAGGGTCTGGTGAGTGTGTTTCTGCTATGCCTGCTCTCCTCTATAGCTTCCTGGTGTGCTTTTCTTTTTTTGGGGGGGTTTCGAGACAGGGTTTCTCTGTGTTGCTTTAGAGCCTGTCCTGGAACTAGCTCTGTAGACCTGGCTGGTCTCGAACTCACAGAGATCTGCCTGCCTCTGCCTCCCGAATGCTGGGATTAAAGGCGTGCACCACCAACATCCGTCCCTGGTGTGCTTTTCTTCTTACAGAGAGAAGGTCTGAACCCAAGAGCCCCCTATCCCCACTACCTAAGCACTTCTGAGAAATCAGTTCCGTGTCCTGCGGAGTTTTGTGGTCAACTCTACCCACTGGCGGAAGGGTCCCTAGAAGGGAGCAGAGAGCAAGCATGTGGGACAGGTCCCCTGATCTGCCCTGGGTCATGTGAGAACCGGAAATACCCCTGGTGTGAGAGGATGAGATATGCCCTCGCTCACGTTGCACAGAATTATCTGTGCCCACTGGGGCCCTGCTCACGGGATTCCTCTGCCAAGTAGTTGGTAGACGTGCTGACAAGCAGAGGCAGGTGGCCATAGCTTCAGGAGAAATGCGGGGCTCTGGGTGGCCACAGGGTCACTGGAGCATGTGGCTCCTCACACGTGAGATGGCGTGTGCAAAGATTACCCACATAGCACCCCCCCAGTCCTTTGCTTGGTTGGCTTTCTGTGGTTATTCTTGGACTGTCAAAACATGAATGCCCTCTGCCCACTATGAACTTCCAACACGGGTCAGAGCAGGTGGGCTCCTCTTGGGCTACCCAGGGTGGAGGGGGATCATTCTCGGGCTTTATTCTGTTTTGTTAACCGAGATAGGTGCCAGGTAACATTGAAGCCTGACCTAGAATATGGACTGGCTAATTCTTAAGGAGGACAGCATTATCCCAGGCCTCTGAGAGGTGAGAACGATTGTGGTGATAGATTGTTTATGATTTATTAAAGCCACTGAGCATCAGAGAAGCAAAGCATGCAAGCCAGTAGATCTTACCTCTACCATTTGAAATGTCAATCCTGTCTCCATGAGTCCTCAGAGGCAAAAGGCTCTGAATTCCTATGTCCTTTTGTATTCCTTTCTCCACCCAGCCATTATCACTCCTAGTCCTGGGATTAAAGGCCTGTGATCCCAAGTGCTAGGTTCACCTTTGTGTGATCTGTTTCTTTTAGGACTGTATCAATTTCGTGTAGTCAGTGTGGCCTTGAGCTAACAGAGACCCATCTACCTCTTAATCCTGAGTCCTGGGATTAAAGGTGTGTGCTACCGCCGCCTGGCTTCTATAGCTAACTAGTATGGCAGCTTTGCTATTTTGATCTCTGGTGGCTTTATAAATCATAGACAATATATCATCACAAATGATTATCCCATGTGCTGGCTACCTCACTGGGTACAGCTATGGCCTGTTGGATGTTCATGGCCATCCTGAGCAGAAAGAAGCACAGCATTGGCTTGGGCAAGACGGGCTTTCTGGAGCTACTGCTTTCAGATAAGCCAGTTAGTGATCAAAACTCCTCACTGGCCCCCCTACCCCCACACCCCCGACCTGCCTCGCAGCAAACTGCACCCCCTGCCGGGCTGGTGTGTGCTGTAATCAGCTTTGGCATTGATGGGAGATTTGCAGCGTCCGGCCGGCAGCCCTCCCTGCCAACACTGAACAAATTGGGTCTGTTCGATCCTGTTTGCTACGCACAGCTGGAATGTACTGATGGCAATGAGACCCTGCAGCCAGAAGGAAGGATTTGTTTTACTTTTGTTCTGCAGAGTCTTCTCAGTTAGCCATAGCTAGTTTTGAGCCCTGCAATCAGAGAAGCTAAAAAAGCATGTAATATTTTAAGGCAGAAATTCAAATGGAGATTATTTTAACATATAGCATCAGGCATCCTGAGGGAAGGATGTTCTGTGTTCTGGGAAGCACAGCCCTTCCTGCTGTTTGTCTCCAGAACTGCAGGCACTGCTAGCCATTGTTGCAGGAGGGGTTGGAAGGGTAGTCTGGCCATTGTTGCAGGAGGGTTGGAAGGGTAGTCTGGCCATTGTTGCAGGAGGGTTGGAAGGGTGGTCTGGCCATTGTTGCAGGAGGGGTTGGAAGGGTAGTCTGGCCATTGTTGCAGGAGGGTTGGAAGGGTAGTCTGGCCATTGTTGCAGGAGGGGTTGGAAGGGTGGTCTGGCCATTGTTGCAGGAGGGTTGGAAGGGTGGTCTGGCCATTGTTGCAGGAGGGGTTGGAAGGGTGGTCTGGCCATTGTTGCAGGAGGGTTGGAAGGGTGGTCTGGCCATTGTTGCAGGAGGGGTTGGAAGGGTGGTCTGGCCATTGTTGCAGGAGGGTTGGAAGGGTGGTCTGGCCATTGTTGCAGGAGGGGTTGGAAGGGTGGTCTGGCCATTGTTGTAGGAGGGGTTGGAAGGGTGGTCTGGCCATTGTTGCAGGAGGGTTGGAAGGGTGGTCTGGCCATTGTTGCAGGAGGGGTTGGAAGGGTAGTCTGGCCATTGTTGCAGGAGGGTTGGAAGGGTAGTCTGGCCATTGTTGTAGGAGGGGTTGGAAGGGTGGTCTGGCCATTGTTGCAGGAGGGTTGGAAGGGTGGTCTGGCCATTGTTGCAGGAGGGGTTGGAAGGGTGGTCTGGCCATTGTTGCAGGAGGGTTGGAAGGGTGGTCTGGCCATTGTTGCAGGAGGGGTTGGAAGGGTGGTCTGGCCATTGTTGTAGGAGGGGTTGGAAGGGTGGTCTGGCCATTGTTGCAGGAGGGTTGGAAGGGTGGTCTGGCCATTGTTGCAGGAGGGGTTGGAAGGGTGGTCTGGCCATTGTTGCAGGAGGGGTTGGAAGGGTAGTCTGGCCATTGTTGCAGGAGGGGTTGGAAGGGTAGTCTGGCCATTGTTGCAGGAGGGTTGGAAGGGTGGTCTGGCCATTGTTGCAGGAGGGGTTGGAAGGGTGGTCTGGCCATTGTTGCAGGAGGGGTTGGAAGGGTAGTCTGGCCATTGTTGCAGGAGGGGTTGGAAGGGTAGTCTGGCCATTGTTGCAGAGGAGTTGGAAGGGTGGTCTGGCCATTGTTGCAGGAGGGGTTGGAAGGGTGGTCTGGCCATTGTTGCAGGAGGGGTTGGAAGGGTGGTCTGGCCATTGTTGCAGGAGGGGTTGGAAGGGTGGTCTGGCCATTGTTGCAGGAGGGGTTGGAAGGGTGGTCTGGCCATTGTTGCAGGAGGGGTTGGAAGGGTGGTCTGGCCATTGTTGCAGGAGGGGTTGGAAGGGTAGTCTGGCCATTGTTGCAGGAGGGGTTGGAAGGGTGGTCTGGCCATTGTTGCAGGAGGGTTGGAAGGGTAGTCTGGCAGGGCCCTCCTAGAAGCTTTTCTGCCTATGATGTGGGGTCCAGAGTTGGTGCCCACAGTGGAGGGAAGTGGGTTACTTGCATCTCCTTGAAGTGAAAGTCTGACTTCAATCTGATTCTGAGGAAGAAACTGCTCAGAAACCGCAAGAAACAGCCAACCCGGCAAAATAGGTACCTTTTCCTTTCTGTCCCGGGGACCTGGCACAAAGCCCTCCCTGCAGGAAGCTTCAGTGCTCTCCAGAGAGATTGCGAGTACAGCTGGCTTCCTCAGACCTTCCACTCCTTCTTCTCGCCCTGCCCAAGCATGCTTTTGTTAGCCTTCCTGTCCTGTTAGTGTTCTTGGTAGGAAGGCCTGGCTGCTCACCCGAAATGGTTGGCCTCATATCCTGCTCAAGTGTCCCCTGCCCACTAGGCCCTCCTTTCCTGTAGCTGATTGGGCTCCTTAACTATACTGGAACTGGTCTCAAAGCTCCATGCAACCCTGGATCTTGCCCTCCTGGGGGGTGCTCAGAGGCCCCTATATACCTCACCCAGTTCAGGGTGTCAAGCCCATGGATCTCCCAGATGAGTAGGGTGTCCTGGACTTGGCTTGTCCTTATCATTCCCTGTGTAGGTGTCCCTGAGGCTCCAGCAGGGGTCTGTGGCCAACTAGAGAGAGCAGCAAGCCTCCCATAGTGACTCACTAGTTGGAAAGCATCAGCTAGGCTGGAGCTCTCTTCTGCTTCTGTCAACTTGAGGCCAGCCTCACCTTTGCTGGGAGTCCTGGAGCCTATTTTCCTGGGGTTGGCGAGGCCACTTTTTAATGTGAAGAGAACACTGTATTTTTTTTTGAAAGATTGGTAGGGGAAAGGGAACCACATTATACTTGCTTTGGTGAATTCCTTGGAAAAGTGTGTGTGTGTGTATGTGTGTGTGTGTGTGTGTGAGTGTGTGTGTGTGTGTGTTGCTCTACATGCTTCCAGGTTGTGCCACAGAAAAGTGTGGGTCCCAGAAGTCCACAAGGATCACTGGTGAAGCAAGCAACAGAAGGAGAGGTTTGCTGAAATTCTAGTGGAGTGCAGGGTCTAAAATGATGAGAGGAGGCCACAGGGATAGACATGGCTCAACATGAGGCCTAGAGAGAAGGCACTAGAACACATCGTCAACACAGTACTAGCTGCGGTGGGCACCATCAAGCAGCCCAATCTGTGTGGACTGGAGTGGAGGTGAGGAATGCCGTAAGAAAGTATTTGGGGTAAAAGCAAAAAGTACTTCAAGCAGGGTGAGAAAAGCCACATCAGGGTGCATCCGAAGAGAAAAGATAAAAGGTCTTAGGATAAGGAGAGGAGGAAGGTACTCGGCTGGATTCAGATCCCATATGTGTAACGTGAGGCTCCTGCTGCGGCCCTTGAGCCCCAAATGAACACACAGATGCTATAGTAGTTATGAAACTGTTGGCCAGTGACTAGGGCTTCTTATTGGCTGGCTCTGTCCTAATTATTAACCCATTTCTATTAATCTAAGTATTTCCAAATGGTCTTATCTTACCGGAGAAGGGTCTGGTGCATCCTATCCTCCCAGTCTCCACATGGCGAATCCTCTCTGCCTACACTTCCCAGAATTCTCCTCCTCTGGTGGCCCCGCCTATCCTTCCTGCCTGGCCACTAGCCACACAGTGTTTTATTCATCAACCAGTAAGAAAAAAATACACGGAAGGTCAACCCCATCACACATGCCTGAGTTCATCCTGTGGAGTTACTTATGGCCACTCAGTTCCTGCCCCAAGGCCTCTTTTGAAAGGAGGCAAACAGCAGAGTTTAGCATTCTTTGAGGCTTGCTGTACTGAGTCCTGGAGCCTGGATCTTAACCTGTGAAAGACTCCTGACCTCTACCTCCCACCCCCGAGCTGCCAGTCTATGCCAAGGTTGCTTCAGCTATTGCTAGGCTGAAGGAGAAGCCAGACACAGGCTCCTGGATGGCTCAGAGGGTGCAGGAGAGGATGGTTAGGGAAACCGCCCTGGAGTGGACATCAGAGGAGAGGTGGCCTTGACAAAGTGTCCAGACGTCATAGAGGCCCTACCAGTGCAAAGGCCCCAAGGAAAGGGTAAACAGCAAAAATTCCAGGAGGGGAAGTATATGCAGAGAGCTAACTGCACCTGCCTCCTAGGAGCTGCAGTAAACAAAGACACACACCAGTCTCCCAGGCTCTAGGAGGCTACTTACTGTCTGTGACAGGCATTGCAGCTACAAGGGGGCAGGAAGCCCTAGGGGAGGGATGCCCCCTCCCACACCGCTGGACTTACGGGGATTCTGAGACCCACTCCACGGCTGTGGAATTTCAAAAGATTTGGGCTTTCTTAAAAACAGCTGGTGTTGACCCTGAGAAAATAGCCTATTGGGACTTTATCCTTGGTCCCCTCGCTGTTTTTGAGGAGTAGCCAGTGGCGTTTGTTGTGGCTGGTCATGACTGGGATGAGAAACCAATGGCATCTAATGACCTCAGGGGATAAAAGTGTCATGCATGCTCTCTATGGGAGCCCACTGAAATGGTGACCCCAGGGACCCCAGCCCTTCCAGGCATGGCAAAACCTGACTTGGCTTTGCATATTCATACCCTGCATGGGGGGGGGGCTCAGCTCATCTGTGGGAGGGGAAGCTGCCCAGAAGGTTCTTTGGATTTCATCTTGAGAGCTCCTTTTGTTGTGATGTACAGGACAGAGGTTAACATACAGGGGGAAGAGCATGTGTCTGTGTGTTGGGGCTCCTTGGAGAGCAGTTAGGGGCACAGTGAGTACCATAGCTCTGCCCATGGTGCAGGGAAGTAGAGCCTTGGTGGGCGAATTACCAAGCCAGAGCTCTCACCTCCTGCTGGCCACCTCCAGCCCCGGTAGCCAGAACATATCCTTGGCCAGTGCCTTGGACCTCATTTGTATCCTAGGGGCCCCGCTGTGTCCAGGCGATCCTGGGCTTCCTTCCTCTTAGCTCTTCCTGCAGCTCCGGTCGTCTGAAACAGATTACTTACCAAGAGGCTACAATGCAAGTTTGTCATAGGGACCCCACTACTTTTCTTAGGGTGGGTTTGAAGGCTCTAGGTTTGGCCTTTGTCCCTTTAAGATCTTCATGCAGCTGCTGCCAGATAGGGTAGCTCTGAGGCCCCCCTTTGATCTCCACAGCCCAGCCAGGCAGCAGAGCCAGTGAGGGTATGTTTCCCCAGAGCTCTACAGAGAGCACTTAACAAAAATGAACACCATTTATTGCTTTTTCTGAGTTGGGAGCTCCCCAGGAGCCTGGCGCCGGTTTTTAGTCTGCTTATCTTTGGTAAGAACACCACATCACACAGTACCTTTTAGAGTAAAACAAAAACCGTAACTTAGGGTTCAGCCGTGTTCTCTTCCAGCTTTGGAATTAATCTGCCTTTGAAATGAGAAACATAAAGCTTTAATAGGGATGAAAGGCAGCAAAGATGTCCGGTGGGTTTCCTGAGTAGGAGTCTGGGAGGAGGAAACTGTGTGGGGTCTGCATTAAAATTGAGTAGAGTCCAAGTCCTCTAAGCAGAGGCAGAGGCGTCTGAGTCTGGGTTCCATTTTGTTATTTTGCAACCTCTGTGGCCTGTGAGTGGTCACCATCAGACAAAGTGACTGTGGAACACCAAGAACTAAACCAAGAGCAGTTTCAACGTGCTAAGAGTAAAAACAAAGGGAGGTAGTCAGTATGGTTTATGTTACTTAGTTCTCTGGGCAAGTGGTGTGTGTGTGTGTGTGTGTGTGTGTGTGTGTGTGTGTGTGTGTGTGTGTGATGTCTGCATGTACAGTGGGTACAGACACGCATATATGGTATGTGCTAGTAGCATTGTTTCCTACTTGTGTGGGTTCATGTGGATGACACAAGTCACCTGAATCCTTCTCACTGGGTGAGGGATAGAGTCTTGGCCGCCAGACCTTAAAAGGAAGCTGCTAGCCCCTCGTTGCATATGACCTTCCCGGTAGAATCTCATTTAGCAAGCATGTCTCCCGCAAGTGGCCAGGGTGCATCCCTGTAATGCATCCATTCAGTGACCCATTCCCCTCTTCCACCTGTCTAGCTGTCCCTGCGAACTGGCCACGGGCTGCGCCTCCTCGGTGCTTGTGGACAGCAGATGGTCAGCTCCCCACAAAACACGTGGCTGATCAAATCCTGCTGCAAATCTGGGTCTTTTAGAGGACCATTGCGGGGTGAGTAGGTGTTGAAGATGTGGTCCATGTTACAGCTTCTGTTATTAATCAAATGATGGAAACAATGGGAAACTGTGGTAGGAACAGGAGAAGATGACAGAAATATTTATATTTTCTGGCATGAGTAGAAATGGAGGAGGGTAAAGTACTGTGTGAAGGGTGAGTGTGTGTTTTAGGAAACCTATTAGTCTCCCAGTTACCCATCTTTTTTAAAAAAATAAATTTCAGGTTTTACTTATCATAAAACCCCAGAAGAAAATGGTCCAACACCCCCCTATTAAAATAGAGATGTGTAGACTAAAACTGCCCTAACATGCACTTGCTATATTGCCTTCCTGTGGTGGCTTTGGATTCACATCTTGTTTTACATTCAGGCACAGAGGACCTCATGGCCCTGAGCCGTTGCAGGGGACCCGCCAGGCACCACAGGAACTGCTGGGCCCCTACTGCACATGTGTCGGAATTATTAAGCCCATAAAACTAGATTGTCACATCTGAAACTGTTTAGCTGCTGAAACTGAGATGTGACTTCAAAGCTGGCCAAGCGTTTCCAGACAGACGAGCGAGTGGGCTGGCACCTGGGAGAGGAATTCCAGCCCCCGGCGGCAGGCAGAGTGGCCTCCTCACCTTTCCCTAAGAAAACCACTGTTCCTCAGGGCCTAGGGCTAGATGCCACACCTGGAAACCTATTTGAGGCTTTCAAAGCCGTCATCTCCCCCAAGCCTGTTGTTTCCCTGCTTTAAGGGCAGCTACAGATCACTTTCCCCCACGGTCTCCTCCTCGATTCCTGCTTCTGACTAATCCTTGCGCTCCACCCTGCAGCCTCTTCATTTCCCTCTTGACCCTCGCCCTGGCTACAACCCCTGCTTCAGGGCATCACATCTCTTTGTGACTCTCCAAGCGTAGTCTGACCCATGGATGAGGTACCTGAGGGGGTGCACACATTAATCCCACAGGCAGTACATGGGCAGCCTCCAAGCAGGAGCCCAGATGCTCCCTTAGCTCCCCTGCGTGACTTCAGGGGCTTGCAGCACACACTTGAGGGCACTACCGGCTGCTCTTGTGCTCCTCCAGCTCCTGTCTGACCCCACAAACACGGTGTGAATGTCACATAGGTCCTACAGCTCTGTCTCGCCACCAGCAGCCGATTCTTAGCCTGGGCTCAAGCCCCAGCCCCAGCCTTACAGAGTGGCCGGCACTGATACTTCAAAGCGTCCCCAAAGGTCATCCTGGTGGCTTCTGTCATGTTTCTGGAGGCGTCTGTGTCTGGGTAGAGTGACTGCTGGGGTCTGTCAGAAACTAGGTGATTTTTCTGATGGTCGGGAGCTAATGTTGGAGTGAACAGACATGCAAAGACCCACCCTCGTACTTGGTAACCATGTGTTCTAGACCACACAGCCTTCCCAGGGGCCCTATGGCACCATGTGTCCCGTTGGGCACAGCTCTGGACAGAGGCCCCACCTTCTGTTTCCCCTCCCCATTTGTGTCTCTATTTTTTTTTAATCTGACTATATCTGTCTCTCAGTGTCCCTCCCCACAACCTCACCCCCATCTCTGAGACACTGACAAAGCCCGACCGTTCATCCTATAACCTTGCACATATAACCTTGACCTTAAAATTGATAGGTGGGGCCTAAAGGTTGTGAGCCAAGGGGAGGTGTGGACTTGGTTGGAGGTCACATGTGCACTTTGTCATAGAGAATAGGGTTCCATGGGGGCTGCCACTTCCTGGTCACCCACCAGAGGCTTGGCTTCCTGCTCTACCTGAGCCTGGATCCTCTCCTGTTTCTGAGTCTAGGCAGTGAACAGCCAGCAAGCACATGGTTATCGTGAGACCCCTCTGCTCTGTGCTTACTGAGAGTTGCGGGTGATGAATGGGCGTTTGGAAGATGCTGAGGCCCTGCAGGTTCTAGTAGGTGATATTCAGGAACATGAGCCACTTTCAGAGTCAGGTGTGGGTGCCACCAGACAGCAGGACAAGTTGCTCCTGACTTAGGAAACTAAGACTCTGGTTTTGTTGGGAAACCTCCCCACTTGCTGCTGCCACCCAGTGGCAACTATAGGGAATGTCTGTGGACTGTGACCTGAGTTGGCCTGGGGCCTCTTACATCCTGAACACCCTGTGGGATGATGGAACAGGGCAGTGCTGTGAGAACTGTGGGCCCCTCATTTTGGGTGTGAATAATGGGTGTTTTTAGGATGTGGATGGATGTGGATTATTCATGAATGTAGCAACAGAGCAAAGCAGCCCCTTAGGCCAACACAAGTTAATCTCAGGCATACAGTAATGCCTGCCACCTTATTTATGGGTCCTGTTTCCACTGTGGCATGGGCCCCAGTGGCTAGGAGAGCACCCACCAAAGAGTGCACAATGAGCTGGTGATGCTGTAAGGGCAGAAAGCAGGGCCTAGCGTAGGGTGAGTCCTGGAGGGGGCGCCCCTGGGTCAGGCACTGAGGATATACACAGGCAGTCAGGGTCTATACTGACCTGGACACGACATCCAGGATGACTTGGACAGGGCCAGGCTTCAGGGTCTAGAAACAGTGTAAAGAGGAGGTGACATTTGACCAGAGAGGAATGAATGGCTTCAGAGGCCAAAGGTCTGGCAGAGGGTGTGGCTCAGGTTCCTTAGGAGGGACCCGGTGAATGGGGATGAGAGAATCTGCTAAGACCTGAGGTCACCAGACTGTCACAACAGGGGTAGGTGATGTCTGCCTTTGACAGCCTCGCCTGTGAGCCTAAGTCATCCGGACTCGGTTGCACTGGGGAAGGGGCTCCATGTCTGGCCAGTGGTCTGGTACAGGCTTTGTATGATGTGATTAAAGCCCTTGGCTCTTCTATTTAGCTAAGGCAGTTCAGATTAAAGGGCGTTTCTATGTAAGCAGGACAGATTTGACTTAAATCACCAGGCAGAGGCCAGAATCACCACAAACCTTCATTTTCTTCTTTGATCCAGGGCCTCTCCAGCCACCCCTGGGTTTAGTGCTTAGAACCTTCATGTTGTGAGGTTTGATGTATGCTGACAGAGTCTGCTGTGGTGGCCCTGCCCACATGGTGTGGCTCTGGTCAATTATAGCAGCCCTGACCTGTTATTGTAGCCTCGGGGATGTCCCAGGAGACCAGCCTAGTTTTCTTTTTTTCCTTGTAGGGCGGGGCTTTGTACCTGGAGCAGCACATCCCAAGCAAGCACGTTTCCACCAGCCCAACCCCCAGCTCTCATTTTCTGAATTCACTATCCTTGCTTCTCCACCTACCCGTGCTTTTAAAGCCTATAACCCATGCAGAGCTCCGAAACCTGGTACTCATGATTATTTTTAAATAAATGGAAGGTATCCATGAATGCTGGCGGTTCCAGCCTCACACATAAAGCGTGGTACACAGTTCGAGTCAGACTGGCAACTCTAGGCTCTTTCAGTTGTATCTCCTCTACCTTGGGGTGCTGTATCTACCAATTTCTGGGTGAGATGAAGGATTCAAGCTCCCTGACCAAGAGCTAACGGGGAGCAACTAAGTCCTGGAGTTCCATGGGGGAAGGGATATTAATCTTGGGAGTGCTCCCCTCTGCCCCACTTTGCAGGCCTTTCCCTGAGGCAGGTGACTCAGGAGACAACCGCCTTGACATCTGCTCCACTTGCTCTTTCTCCTGTCACTTAGCAGTGACTCGAGTCCTTGGCCCTCTCCCTGGCATCAGCCAGCTTTGCTTTCCCTGCAAAAGTTTTTTTTCCAGCAGCAATCTAGAACCCCTGGGTTTGCAATCAGACATACCACCTGCCGGCCACAGCCCCATGGCTCTGTCCAGGATGAATCTGAGCCTGTGAGGTCCATGTCCTTGGATTCTAGCTTCCACACCTCAGAAGCAGAGACTGAAGCTTTACAAGTTACTCTGATTTCAAAGAAAAAAAAGCCCCAAGTCAGGCTTTTAGAAGCTACTAGATTTCATCCTATGTTCACCTGGGACAACAAAGAACTTCACAAACTCCTTGCACTCCAGCAAAATCAGATCTTTTGAGCCTTGAGTCTGTGGGTTATTTGATTAGTGAATGAATGAGGACTCCTACTTCCTCCTCCTCCTCTTTGAGAAAGGGTCTCACAATGTAGTCCTGGTATCCTGGAACTTGCTAAATAGATCAGGCTGGCCTAAACTCAGAGATCCCCACCTCTCTGTCTCCCACATGCTGGGATTAAGGGTGTATGCTACTGCGTGTAGCTAGGAAGGGAACTTTTTAAGAATTATGAGGTTTTCTCACTAAGATGATCTCCCTTAAATGACATCCTAAGAACAAGCTAAATGGCAGCCTATCCCTAATGGTTCCCATGCGTTGGGAGGTCCAGAGAGAGAGAAAGACTTTGGGGATATTTATGAGATGCAGTCGTGAACAGAGGTCTCCTCTACTTCTGGTCCTCGTCATTCAGCCTCGACCGTTTTGGTCTCCTGCCACGAAGGCTCCTCAAATGCTGTTTCCCACCATTAGTGCACAGCCAAAAATACTCTAGGGTGGGGCTCCTCGCTCTTCCCCCGTTGCACATCGGGGTAGTCCTAAGGAGCCTGTCCTGGTTTCTACTCCTTTCAGAGACCAACACTGGGTTTGTCCTCACCAGCCTTGCACAGCTGGCACCCACGATACTACTCCCATCTCTGTCCCCAGCCTCCCATCTCTGTCCCCAGCTGCTGAGTGTTTCTGGTATTCCTCTTCCACACATTCTCAGACCAGTCAGCCTGTCCATTCAGGTTTGGCCTCCTCGTGGTTATTGTCTTGTTTGCTGCTAGAGACAGAACGTTTTTCCCACTCTCAAAGGTTTTTACATGTGCTCTGTCACTCTGGGTTTGAATTAGACCTGTGTCCTCTGCATCCTGCAGATGGGATGAACCACAAGGTGGCGCTAGGCAGCCTGTATTCACCAGTGAGGAATGGGGCAGGGGGTATGTCTTGGTTCCTGTGGTCACTCACAGGACAAGACTGTACCTGGAATACTGTTTTTTTTTTTTTTTTTGATGAGATATAAAACTGAGGAGACTTGTTTTTCTCCTGTCTCCAGCTACAAACCAAAGGCATCCTTTGGCCCATGTTATCCCTAGGGACATTGCCAGCTGGCCAGTTGAATGGGTCTTAGCTCAGCTTCCCAGGAAACTGATGGGAAATGCTCCTGGGGGCCCTGAGTGCTGTGAGATCCCCTGCCACGAAGGGCCCTTTGATTGCAGATGGCTTCCATGCCACATTTTATATTTCCTTTCTTGTAGCCTTTGCTTCTGTGGATTATTTACAAGAACCATGTGAGCTTTTGTTCAGCAGCGTTTCTAGGCTTAAACATCGCCAGGATGTGTTTGAAGTCCTTCCCATTTTTCCATAGCTGGTCTTGAGATCAGCTGTGGGCTGAGGGTGTTTCTTGGCAGCCATCCCTGCTCCTCAGCCAGCTCTGGAGGAGATAGTGGCCTCTCTGCAGCTCCAGCGAATGCCACGCTATGGCGACAGCTTCAGTGGAAAGGTCAGGGCAGAGTGTTGGTAGGGCTCTCGATCTCAAGGATTCTTAGACTTGTGGGTTGGCAGTGTTAGGGCTGAGCTGCAGGGAGACCCCAAGTCTCACTTTGGACAGTGGGCTTTGCTAGCAGGCAGTGAGGCCTAGCTCTGGAAATGACCCCAGCACATCATCTTTGCACATTCTGCTGTATGAAGCTGGAAGGGATGGTGTATGTGGGCTCAGACTGGGAGGCCTCTCAAGGTCTGATGCTGGTCTCTTCAGCTCTCAGCCTCACAGAGCTCCTACTGCTGTCTTCCTCTGCTCTGCCGAGCCTCATGGTCACATGTTGCCCTGGTCTTTTGCAGGAGCTGCCCAATGGGGACCCTAAGGAGGGGCCTTTCTGGGAGGACAAGGGTTCTCTAGAAGGTGAGTCCAGCTCCAGCAAATGCTCCCAGACTTCACCCTGATCTTAGGGCTCACATCACAGAACCCTCCACACTGGCATGCAAGAGCCAGGGCCAGTTGGTTCCTAGTCTCAAGAGCAGTTAGTTCCTGAGTAAGCGGCATCCTCGATCACCCGTGATTCCTTGGATCAGTCAACAGAAGCAGCAAAATGTTGAGCCACAGTGTCCCCATACACTTGTTCACTTTGTGTATGTAGTTCTGGGACTGAGCAGGGAGGTCTGCTTTGGGGACTGGTGATCTTCATGACTAGTTATTACAACAGCATGGAGTGGCAGAGCAGTCTGAACGCCCCCCCCCACTTGAGTCACTATCATCTGTGTGCATCATTGGTGGAGTTGGCCCCACCCAGAGATGTGATGAGTTCTTACAGGCCAGTAGGTGCAAAGGACTGGCCTATAGATCCACATTGCAGAGGGGCTCCCTGCACTGCCTGCTGGAAGTCAAGCACTGGGAGTCCTCTTAGCTTATACCTGGATAGACACCTGACCAATGACTCTGGGCCCCTCTCCTGAGGACACAGCTTGAGACCCAGAGAATATGGGAACCCAGAATAGGGCTCCTTATCCATCCATGCAGGGAGTCAGGGGAGACCAGACTTGGCCATCAGACAGTGCACGTATCCTTGTCAGTGGGTTCTGGGTTGAAGGTGTTAGAGAATGACCATGAGAATGAGATTTCTTCCTGGTGATACAGGAACTCACTCCCCTAGAGGACTCTGGAGTGGAGACCACTCTGTTATGATCTTGAAGGCCCTTCTCCCATTCCCTCTGTACAATATCAGCCTACAGGAGACAGATTTCTCACTGAGAACCACTATGGACACATGTGCAGCAAGGGTATACCAGGTAGAGGCTAGCCCAGGTGAGGCCTCTCTACTTTCCTATTCTACAAGTAGGCTCTTAGCTCAGTCAGGGCCATGTAGATCAGAAGAGAGCAGAGACAGTTAACCCACTTCCCCTGTCCTCGTGCTACCCACATGAGAGAGGCCTCTTCTCACCTCCTCTTATCCCTCAGTTGTGCTGCCCCCTGAGAAGTCTGAGGGCCATGAGGGACAGCTCTTCAGCATGGATGACGGGGAGAAGGCAGCAAGCCATGAGGGCCCACTAAGAGTCAGCAAGAAGCACTTGAACATCGATGTAAGTTCTGTCCTCTAGTTACCTACATGACTGGGTCCCTAGGGCCCAAGAGGAATGGTGGTGTCCATGGTGGGGACCATGGACATTCCAACTCTGTGATTTCCTCTGCCTCCCTGAGACCTTAAAGCAAGACTAAAATGTGCTATTCTGGAAGGTTGCATGGTGTTGACGTGAACTTGGACATACTGGGTAGATGGGTCTCCATATGAAATGGGTATCCAACACTACTGGACAGCGGGGTCTCCCACCCCACTTGGTTCTAATTCCTCCTACTCAAAGTGATTCTGAGTGTTTGCATGCACACGGACAGAAGGAAACTGAGTCATGAGGCATGGCATCAGCACATCACTAGGAGGGGGTGGGTGGAGCTGGCAAGGACAGGGATTGAGGGTTGCAGGCCAACTGCCCTAAGCTTCCTTGTCCTGGCTGGAAACTAGCAAGAACCACAGCTGGGGGCCCTCCCAGTCCCGAGTCCCAGATGACTCTTGTCGCCTACAGGCCCTCCAGTGTGATGTCTCAGTGGAAGAAGACAACCGCCAAGAGTGGACATTCACACTCTATGACTTTGACAACAGTGGGAAAGTCACCAGAGAGGTAAGGTGCACACATGTGCCAGACCACCCATAGGGTGGGGGCTCAGGTCAGGAGTGTGGCCTCTTGAGATCTGAAACCAGTCTGGGTCAGTAGACAGCTTGAGCTGTGTCCAGGAGGGCAGAGAAGTATCAGTATCAGCCATGTGACATTGATGCTGAAAAGCTTATCTGCTCGTTTATCTAATGTTTGGAAGGCAAACGAGATGTGGCAGACAGCAGGACTGCCTTTAAGCTATACATGACATCCTGGGGGCAATTCTGGGCATAAAATAAGGCAGTCTCTGATGAGGAATAGGTGGGCCAGAGGTGCCTGCTGTGGCTAGGGTGTGAATACATGCTTGGTAAGGGAGAAATGTCTCTTCAAGTCCGTCACATTGGTCCTAGGACATGTCCAGCCTGATGCACACAATCTATGAGGTTGTTGACGCCTCTGTCAATCACGCCTCGGGCAGCAGCAAGACCCTCCGAGTGAAGCTAACTGTGAGTCCTGAGCCCTCCAGCAAGAAGAAGGAATGTTCTCCCACTGGTCAAGGTGAGGGGTTTATGCCAGGAGCCTTCCTGCTCAAATGGTGCCACTTCATGAGCTCCACCCCTAAGATGGGCAGGCCCCTCCTACAGCCACCTAATTTATGTTCCACAGTGCTCTTCCCTGTAGCATGTACCTCTCCACCACCTAACCCCTCCATATCAGCATTGCTCATGCGCCCCAACCACGTGCAGTTAACAATTTGTTTCCACAATGTCCCAGGCAGGACCTGGTACCTGGCAGGAGACAAAGCTGTTTGCTTAGTGAGTAGATGGATGAGCAAAAGTAATTCATTAACAGAGAGTGGCTCTAGGGCTCCAATCTAAGCACTAGAGATGCAACGGGGTTAAAAGTCCATGGCCAGCATTGGTTATAGCATGACTCTGTCTCAAAAAATCAACACAAGAACAAGACAGAACGAGTGGGTGAGGGACAGGCAGAAGAATGCTTGAGTGAAAGCATAGATGAGCACTGGAGTAGGGGTGAGTGAATGACTGAATCGCAAGGCAGTGAATGAATGAATGAGGCGTGAATCAATGGATGCTCAAGTGAGGCAGAGTGTAACACCTTTCTTTCAGACCGGGAGCCCACTCGTGGCAGAACAGAGAGTGAGCTCACGGAGGATCCCCGAGTGGCTGACAGAAGGCTGTCTGCCTACAGCAGGTGAGGTGTGGGGCTAGCTGGTTGCATCCTGCAGGTCTGCCTCCCTTTGTCCTGTCAGGGAGGGTGCTGAAAGAGGTAGGCCCTGTGTGCTGTGAAGGCTGATAGTACCCAGGTGGGGCTGAGCACCATGCCTGTGCAAAAGTAGGCAACGGGGACCATTGTGGCCCCAGTTAGGTGACCAGAGAACATGCCAACGTTTGAGGTCACTCAAACCTCGTGAGACCTGTGGTGGGTCCTGACAGGCTGCCATGATGAGCTGTGGACCTCAGTTCTCTGGATAACATACATTGCTCAACTGCCTTCCTTCTGCCTTGTCTAGGCAGTGGATGCTAGTCAAAGTCCCTGCCTCTGCAGGAACCCCCGTCATATGTTTGAAGTTCTAGCCATGAGTAAATGCTCAGGACTACCTATTCTCTCTACTCCACACAGGAAACCCAATGCTGAGTCCCAGCTCTGCCCTGTGCGAGTACCCTACTGTGTGGATGAGAATACAGAGCGTAGAAACCACTACCTAGACCTCGCTGGCATCGAGAACTACACATCTAAGTTTGGTCCTGGTAGGTACTGGAGAACCCCCACCTTGTACCTACCCTCTGAGTATAGATTCCTCCCTAAAGGTCCAGGTAGGCAGGGGTTCTGGAATTGCATACCATCCTCCTTGGGCACCCCACCATCCTCTGCCTAGGTGTGGACTCCCATCTTAACCTCCTGCCACCTGGAAAGCAAGTGTATGTGTATAAGACCTGTTCTGGCTTAGGGAAAATATAAAAGGTTCAGGAGCCTTCCAGCTGGGGGAGCTGGCATGACAGGCCAGGATTACCAGCTTGTGTAGAGGAGGTGGACAGCCAGCATTGTAGACACTTGTCCTACTCTACTGAACCTTCCTTCCTGATTTTGTGCCCTTGTAGCCTTTAGAGATTCATGAACTTCAGCCTGGCTAGTACTCTGAAAGCTGGAGGCAGAGTCCCCACTAGCACCCCATTTCCACTCTGCATCCCTGAGGGTCCACACAGGACATTGTGATAGTATCTCTGATAAGTTCATCCAGTCTGCTCCAGACAACCTGGACTAGAGGTCCCTGGTTGAAGGTGACCCTCACCTGGGAAGGGCTAGCCCCGTGTGCTTTGTACTAGAGCCTCAACCCTGATGACAGGGACACCCGAGGAGGCAGATGGGGATCCAAGGACTTTATGATCACAGCTGGCCCCCCACATTGAGGCCACAGCACAGGGTCGACCTCGATGGCGTAGGCATTTTATGAATCTGTAACCAGGTCCTCTCTCCTTCCTTCTGTGTGTGGTGGTGAGAGGGAAGGGGGATGGGTACATTAGTGAATTCATTCTGGTCCTTCACTGGAGTGTTCCTGAATGATACAACTTTCTGATGCCCCCCTCATGTCCTAGCCAGGGCTCTGACTAGGCTAGCAGAATCTCCACTAATAGGACCCACAACAGGGATAAAAGGGCCAGCTGAGCTAAT
This sequence comes from Mesocricetus auratus, assembly GCF_017639785.1. NCBI lineage: Eukaryota > Metazoa > Chordata > Mammalia > Rodentia > Cricetidae > Mesocricetus > Mesocricetus auratus. Next base: position 31,534,641 of record NW_024429198.1, on the reverse strand, counting down.
CAGCAAGTTTCCAGGGTGGCCCCTTTAAGGAGTGATATAGTGACGTCCAGGGTCCTTAGTGAGGGACTGGCTCCCATCTGGAATGTAAGACATAATCAGGGACTGAGCTTGGGACATTTGGCCATCTGAGTTGTGACCCAGCTAGCAGGTCACCTTTGTTGCAAAAACCCATAGTGCAGATATGACATGCATCCCAAGCCACACTGTCTTGTCCCCAGGGTCACCACCTGAGCAGGCCAGGCAAGAACATCATGGCAGGGCCACGCATATCCCAAGCAGATCCCGATCACAGGAGTCGGATGCCCACGCTATACATCACCGCAGATCCCAGGTCCTGGCTGACCACGTCGTACCAACTAACGAGCCTGCTATGCGGGCCCTGGCTGTGCAGCCCCGGCTCAAAGGGCAGGAGAAGCAGTTCCTCAGGTCTCCCAAGGGTCCAGGAAAACCTCTTGGGACACCAGGCAGCAGCAAGCCAGGGAAAACGCTCAGCTATTGCCTACAGGCCATCCCACTGCCCCAGGGCGCTCAGGACGGCCACCACCTCCCACAGCCCCCACCACAGCCCCCACCGCAGCCTTATGGTCACAAGCGGTACCGGCAGAAGGGCAGAGAAGGCCATTCACCACTCAAGGGACATGGTCAGCCTACCATGGTGGAACATGAAGTGGTACGGGACCTGCCTCCCATGCTGGGGCCTGAGGGCTACGTGGTGCCTGTGGTCCAGAGGCACGAACACCACCATCACCATGAACACCACCACCACCATCACCACCACCACTTCCACCCATCCTAGCACCCAAACAAGTACTCTGCCCACACGCCCTCAGGGACACACAGCAGGTGCTGACGTGTGCCCAGTAGAGAGTACAGCATTCCCTGGCCCGATACCCAGCCGCAGATGTCAAGTGGGCACCGGGGAGATGGCACCAGGCTGGGTATCATGGACAAAACCTTCCTTCTCCATGCCATCTGGGTACCAGAACATTTGACGCAGCTGATAATTCCCACGAACGGGTGCTCCCGTGTGATCCAGAAGCCCACACGAGGACAGAAAAACATCTGCTCTTACTTTTGCTGCGGTGTGGTCCTGGGATGTTCGAGGGACCGTGCCTAGACATTCTTCATATCTGTGTGGTTCTTTCAACTTTGGGTACCCCGGATTGTTCCTGGCACAAGGCCAGGAGTGAATGGAAATGGTAAAGCTTTCCATGAGGTTTATTTGTTGTCAGGTCAGCTTGGGCTTGGGAAGAGGTCCTTCAGTGTGCCATGATGTCAGGCAAAGCAAAACAAAGAGGTTGGAGTATCGGCAAATGTGCAGGGGGCAGGCTGGGTGATATGCAGCAGGCAGCATGAGGCTTGGTCTCCAGGGCTTCCAGCATCCTGGGTGGGATGGATCAGTACCATGCTGGAGGTCATCACCTAGGCTGTGCTCATTCTTGTATCATAGCCAAGTGACACTTAAGTGTCCCTTCTACAAGGGTGTGGGAACCTCAATAAGCCCTGGTCTTTTGGCTCCACTGAGACTGGACACTGAAGGGGACTTTTTACCTGTTGAGTTTGTGCAGGTGGCATTATGCCTTCTAGCATAAGAAATTGTACATTCTGTATTAAATACCTTACATTAAAACAGGCTTTTCTGAGAGCTGTGGTCAGGCTACCTACCCTTGTAGCTGTTGAAGATGACATGTGCATGTTGTAAAGGGTGAGTGCTGTAGAGCCATCTTGGTTGATGCACACAGTACTTCTAAGGTACCAGAACTCTAAACCCAGAATCCAGCTCATTCAGACAGGAACACCGGGCACCATACCCACCACATGGCCACAGCTTACACAGACGGTTGAGAAGCAACACCTTATCCTCTCTCCTTAAACACTAAGTCCTACAGAATCCCTGAGGATCTGAGTGTGGCGTTTCCTGTGACCTGTGCCCCCCACACACAGGGAGACCTGGGACGATTGGCTCACAGAAGGCTGCTGGTCACTTCACAGCTAGAAGTCACATACATGCTCCTGAATTCTAAAATGACTAGAGTCATTTCCTTACAACATGGCTAAAGTCCCCGTGTCATTGATGGAGAGATGGTACACCACCCACACCACGGCAGAGGGGTCGGGCAGGAATCATCACAGCCACCCAGCTTGTCTCTCAGAATGCAGCATTAAGAGGTCCTTCCGGGCTTGAGACATCACACAGGATGTCCCTGATGATACCTTGGGCCATGGTTCAGCTCAGCACCTAAGAAGCAGGGAGATTCTGACGAGTCTGACCTTTGGTTTCACGTTTTAAAAACTCAGGGCAGGTAGAAGTCCTAACAAGCTCACGGCAGGGGCCTAGCATCTGCCACTGTGCGAACATTAAGCAGAAGAGTCAGCAGCTGAGGGACCAGGCCTTAGACAGCAGGGGCCTCGGTACCGGTGCTGCAGGAATGAGGTTTAAAGAGATGGGAAAGCATTTGTGAACAAGACAAAGAAGCCAGATCATTTAGTTAGGTGTGGCAGTGCATGCTACATTTCAAGACCAAGCTGGACTATGGTGAGACTGCCTCTCCCTGCTCCCAATGGCTGTGTCCTCCAACAGTTACCCACTAGTAGACATGGTCACTAGTTAGATGAGGACAGTGGGTCTGGGAGATGCAGTAACTTGGCCTGGGTTGACTCAACTGCCTAGAAGTAAACCTCGATGTTGCAAGAGACAGCCAGAAGCTGTGATGTTTAGTCTACTCTGCGCTGGGTGCCAGGAAGCTGTCTCCATGGGAGCTGGCAGCACCTGGCCAACAGAAAAGGGTGGCTGGGGGACTGGAGAGATGGCTCAGCGGTTAAGAGCACTGGCTGATCTTCCAGAAGACCGGGGTTCAATTCCCAGCACACACATGGCAGCTCCAATGGACCCAATACCCTCAACACAGGCAGAACACCAATGTATATAAAGTAAAAAAAAAATCACTAAAACGTTTCCATTAAAAAGAGAAAAACAGAAGCCGGGCGGTGGTGGCGCACGCCTTTAATCCCAGCACTCGGGAGGCAGAGGCAGGCGGATCTCTGTGAGTTCGAGGCCAGGCTCGACCGACAGCCTCCAAAACAATACAGAGAAACCCTGTCTCGTAAAACCAAAAAAAAAAAAAAAAAAAAAAAAAAAAAGAGAGAAAAACAGAAAGGGTGGCTGTTGCAAAGGACACAAAAAGCCTTGGCGGTGTAAATGGCGGTTGTAGCTGCTGTGTATTCTTAGAACTGAACAACTTGGTATTTGTACACTCCCAAGTAAAAACCATCAAGAACAAAGGTGTCGCCAAGATGCCGTTTCTCGGCAGGCAGCCCATCACTTTCAGGATGAACTTTCTGACTCTGGGTTCTGTTCAAATGTCCTTTTAAGTGTGATTTATGCTTCTGCTGCCCTGAGCTGGTGTGCACTGTTCACACATGAAGGTCTCCTAACCACCCTTTCCTAGCAAATTCAGGCATGTGTAGGGGTCCTTGTTCCTCTAAACCTTTAGGGTAGCTCTATATCTACAGGGCTCAGAGCCACTCTGCTCCTGCCTGCAACCATCAGCTGGCTTTAGTGCTACCCAAAGAGGCTACGTCTTTGGCATTCATTGCCTTCGCCATCTGAACCAGCATAGCCCAGGCCTATGAGAACAGTGTCAGCTGCTCTGAGCAGGTCTCCTAGGTTTGTGCATGTTGCCACATGTGTCAGACTCTCCTGTTTCTGTGATCAAACTGCTCTACTGCATGGATGTCTGGGTATGGATAATGCCATGATGACGGCCAGGGAGCAGGTTAGTGGGGTATGTCCTGGGTCACAAAGATAACCCTACTTAACAATTGTTGGGGCCCCATGCTATTCCTATGGCTTCATAGTTCTGAATTCCAATGACTGAAAACCCTCCTGTTTCCCATTCTCTGGATTATAGCCCCACTTATTCTGTGATGATTCTGGGGCTCTCATCCTTAGATAAATTCGGTGTTGAGTCCCTACAATGGCCGTATTGAGTTTACCGTTATCAACCCTAACGAGCTGGCAGGAGAGTTCCCCCTTAGTGTTTTGTAGCACTTCTCCAATGCAGGAGGGTCAACCCCAACCCTGAGTCAGCCCTGGTCCAAGCAGTTCTGAGAAGGAATGAATAAGTACATCTTCTCCAATCACTGAATTTTATGGTGAGTAAGACACATGAGGTTCTTCAAACTCTTATATTTCATAGAACTCTATTCTTCTACTAACAAAGTCATACAAAGATAAAAGCCTATAAAAAGGAAAACATGAAACTGATTTGAATGGCCACAGTTAACCAGGAGCACAGAGTTTGCAAAAGAAAGGAGGTCAGACACTCTGACAGGGGCTCTTGTGAGCAGTGACCTAGGACCTGGAAAGGCCTGCCACTGGGGCATTCCTGACTACTGGCGGTGGTGTCCCAACTGCTCTGCTCTGCACATTTAGGGTCAGGAATCTGAACCCAAGTCAGAGCAGGAGTGGAAACCACTATACTGATGGGGATACATGCTGGGCAGCAGTTATTCTGGCAAGCTGACCTCTGGCTGCCTAACAAAAATCTGAGGAACCCATACAGGTACAAACTTGGCTTCTACCCTAATGGGAACTTCCTGAATATGGACAAGACTGATTCTCTTAGAGGAAGCCAGAGATGGCCCAGGGCCTGGCAGCACGGGGTATCCACACAGAAACTATCTCTATCAAGCTTTCCCAGGGAGGATTAAATAAATAAATACGCCATACGGAACAAGAGGAACGGATTGCTGCTGTTGCCCAGAGTCTTCGAACAGACCATGACCTACAGAGCAGAGTGCACATAGGTAAAGTGCAAATCTGTCAGGTTCTTGAAAAGTACAGAGGTGCTGGTGGCCCCAGCTACTAAGTAAGGTTATCCACGGTGGGGGACTTAGTCAGAAAGACTCAGAGCCATGGCTGCTGCTGATGTGGGTGTGAGGGTTGGGACGGCATGTCATATGTGCAAAGCGGTATGCTGAACCACATCAGGCACGGCTCACACTCTGGAAGGCTCCTGCTGTCATGGACTGTGTGCACAACTCTCAGAGTTCCTGCTGTTTGCTTGTCACTGCGGCTCTCTGCGGTCACCTGCTTGAGGTCTCCAGCTCAGTGCTTATGCAATAAAGTGGCTGGGTTCCCATGAGAAGAGAAAGCAGACCGTCTGCAGACAGCCCTGGCTCTGCGGAACAAAGGTTCTCTCTGCAGGAGCTCCTACGATGTTCACTCAGATGGGAACACAGCCAGCCACCACCCACCAAATGGTGACCCATGCCTACCCTGTAAACACTATCCCACTTTCCAGTGGTACCCTGAGCCATGCCTGAGGAGTGTGGACAGAGAATGAGGAGGTTAGGAGTGGACAGTCCTTCCTCGGCTTGTCTACTATACAGAAAGCACAGCAAGGATACTCAAAGGAACAAAGGCGGCAGAAGCCAATGCGGAACAGCTCACTGACATTCTAGCCCCAAGGAACGCTGTGTGCTGGTTCACGTGTTCTAGACAGGGTAGAAATGAAATGTGACTGCCACAAAATACTGGGCAGTCATCCATAGAAAAGGGACACTAGTATCTGGAGGTGAGGCCCTGCCTGTAGCGGGAAGAGCTGACCCCAGAGTCCCTGGGTATACCTACCATTGCCCACAAAGACGCAAGGAGCCATTCCTGTCAGAACAGCTCTAGGCACTCCCCCTTAGGCATCTTCTACTTGGAAGAAGCATAGGGGTGTTACATCTATGGGAAGCCGTGTGTGGTCACCAGCCGTGTGTGGCAGGGTGACCAGAATCACTGCAGCATCTTGGTAGGGCTGTGCCAGGGCCATGGCCATCAGTCAGTGGCATGCCGGTGGGCCGAGCCTGGCCATAGGCTGCTAGCACAGTCTTGACCCCGTCCAGGTGTGTCGAGGCAGCAGGTGTTAGGAGTAAATGGTGATGACTTCCCGGCCACCACCCCTGACCAGGAGGACTCTGTTCAGTCCCTCGGTCAAGACCTCAAGAAACTCCATGTCTGTGGTGATGGTTAAGGCCATACCAATCTCAACTGGCCCAGGGGTTGAAGGACCCCAGTTCACACTACAAACAGCCTGAGGAGCCAAGGTCAGTGGCAGATGGGCAGACCCCAAGGGGCTGGGGAGCTCAGGACAGAGGAAGAGAGGGGTTGGTGCTGGTAGAGAACAGAAGGAAACTGCAACCTCCAGAGGCAGAGAAATTCCTGCAGCTTCTAGTTATTAACCAATAGGCAACCGGGTCACAGGAAGCCTGGAGGTTGGGTGGTCTCTGACTAGGAAACATCTCCCTCATCTGCCACTGTGGTGCCAAGTGGCTGTCCAACATAAGACCCCAGAGATGCCTTGACACCAGCGAAGCACAAACTGCCAAGGCTGTGGCCGACGGACTGAGCTGTGACACTCAAAAGCAGGACATCTGTCCTCCCTGATATGCCACCAGGGAGACGAAGCTAGGACGGCCCCATGGCCCCAGGGAGCAAACTGAGAGGACACCCATCCAGGCAGAGACTCCGCACTGGCTCTGATGACAGCTCTGCTTGTGGCAGGGAGGCCACAGAGTGGACAGGCACATGCAGGAGAGCAGGCGCTTGGTTCTCCCCTTGAGGGTTTGCTGCTCTATCCGGGGAGGCTCAGGGTCAGAATGCACTTGCCAGGCATTCAGGGAACCCAGTTTGTGATGTAGTTCACACTGCTCTGAATCAAGGGACACATCTGCTATCACCCAGGGACACACCAGAGGGATCTGCCCGTCTCACACCAGGTGTCAAAGCAGATCTAAGGTACATCCTGGGATGGGGGCTGTAGCCCAGGTGGAGTGTTCACTAGCATACTTGAGCACACTTACCAGCACACCTGTGCTTGGTCCCAGCACTACAAGGAAGGGCCCATCACTCATCCTCGGGTGCTCAAATGCAGTGTCATTTCTCCAAATGCTAGGAAGAATCCTGCCAGCCTTCCCTGTCTGCTCAGATTCCATGGCAGCTGCCTACCTCTGTCCTATCTCCAAGGTCCCCAGGGTAGTGCAATGTACCAAACAAGTAGAAAAGCATGCTCTGACACTGATGGGCCTGGTGGACCCCTCACCGTACCCCAATCACTGACTGTCTTGGCAAGAGGAGCCAGGCCTGACAGCACCGTAGTTATAGTACTGTTCACCCCCACCAGCGAGAAACATGGGAAAGGATACAGTTCTCATCCCCCTGCCGATTTTTTGGAGGGCCTGGCATATTCAGCAGGACCAGCTGCGCATCCTGGGACTTGTTAAGGACGACACCATTGAGCTTCACAGCAGTGTGCATCCTCCTGACGTTGGACTGGTCCCTGGAGAAGGGTGGTACAGTGGGCAGCACCGTGGGCTTGAGACCTGCAGTCCACCCAGCCCTCCCATTTTGTTCATGTATGCTAGGAAGGGCTCAGCCAGTCAGCTGAGGTCAGGTGTGGGCTGACCGACTTAGGAGCAGAAAGCATTTGGCTCTAGATACTTTAGAACAGCGAGTGCATCACTAAACTGCTAAGCTTCTAGGGACCATAAAGGAATGCAGGTGAACTACAATGCATTCAGTAAGCTGCACTTGCGGAAGCAGCCATCAGTTCAGGCAGACACGATATGGGCACAGAGGCAGCCTGGGCAGACGTGGAGCTGGCCTGCCTCTTAGATCCCTGGTATCCTCCTGACCCCACATCTGGTGCTGGCAGGAAGCAAGTATACCAAACTGAGAGGACAGTATTGAGGTCTGGAGAGGTCTAGAGTGTCCTCTAACCAGGCACATCCCAGGGCTCAGGACACAGGGCAGGGCCTTCTCGTCTGCCCGTACAGTCTTGATTGCAGCCCTTCTGAGCAGAGGCATCTGTGCCTCAGATAGAGACAGGCAGATGAAGCTGCTGTTTGAGGGTCAGACAGAGGTCCTGAGATGCTCAGGACCACACCCACTCATCAACTCAACACTAAGCCAAATATATCAGCTTGTAACTGCCTTTCTCCAGGAGGAAAACAGTCATGGGCCCTTTATCTTCTCTCTTCAGTTTAATTTGATAAAATTAGAGGTCAGTCTCTGTGGCACCATCCAGGCCTTTCATTACAGAACCCTGAGTTCACTGCATGGAAAGGGCACAATTACTGTGTGTTGAGCCAACAGTAGTCCCCAAACTGCATGAAATGCAAGAGCCTAGGGGTGAGAGAGCACAGCAGCCACATGGAACCTGAGTGTCAGTTCCGGGGCTGGCCTGTTATCCATTCCATGTGGCATGCCCTGCTGGGGCTACAGAGATACCAGAGCCCCGAAAGCTAACTGAATCCCAACTCTGCTCTCAGTAACACAGCAGAGTTAATCAGTAAAACGTCTTCTACAAAGAAACTTTCTAGACAGTGTAAGTCTACACGGCAGTCTTGGCAGCAGGAGGTTAAGTCACGTGTCCTTGGCTGGCCGGCAGCAGAGCTGCCCAAGACCATCCAAGATAGAAAATGCATGCACTCAAACTTCTACAGATGCTAACAGGTGCACACCAACACACACATGCAGGTGGGTACACCGGCGTGTACACAAACACAAATATACTCAAACCAGCATACATGCTCATCTAACTGGCAACACATGCATGAGCTTTAACTGGTGCACACATTTCTAGCCAGTGTACACATTTTCTAACTGGTACATACATGCACTCTAACCAACACACATCCATAGCTATGTATATATACTCTAGGGAAATTGTGAGAGGGAACACATTCTCTTGCTAGACTAACCAGGAAATGGACCTGACTCTAGAGCTTTTTCCTGACCCTGGCTAAGCAAGGCAAGCCTGGGTCCTGAAAGATAAATATTTACCCCAATCATGGTTCCCCATATGTGTGTCCAGGCAACTATATGTATGTATAGATACATGTGTATAAGAGGTGTGGGGTCAAACATTGTTGCTGTGCCTATGTGATCATGTGTTTCAATGAACCATGGAGGCTTTTAGATTTGCAGAGAGCAGGAAACCTGAGGTGTCTCAGCTTCCCTAGTTAGCCAAGTTTCTTAAGGTTCCCTCAGTGTCTGTGAGCTCCTTACCAGTACCTTGTACACTACCTGCTTGTCAGGGACAACAGCACAGAATGATTGGAAGGAGGTGGGACAGGGTCAGGGACAGCGTAGATGAAAGGACCAGAGCAGCATCTCCTGGCAACCTCAGCCTATGACTTCCTGGAATGCTCCCACCCATGGGTTTGGCCCTGATGTACAGTCCAAGAGCTCACATATAGACAGTCTGATCACCCAGACTTGACCCACATCCCCTTCTCACTGAGAGGAAAGAATGGAGGCCTCCTGGATGGATGGTGAGCTGAGGAAGCACGCACCTGCCCCTTTCAGAGCAGCTCAGAACCAGCCCTCTGACACTATCTTTGGTGTCACTTAGAGAATGACATTTGGGTATGTGCCCTGAGCCACTCTGAGGGGAGGCAATGAGGTCACCAGGATGCTCTACATACACACAGGGCTGTACACACGCAGGCATGCAAGGCAACTCAGTCTAAGAGGCTAAAAACGAAGGTGCACTTACAGGTTTCCCCACTCTCTACATGGAAGAGAACACAAAGAGAAGGTTACTCCAGCAGAGAACTCCACACAGCTGAGCCAATTCAAGTACTGGTGGCCATGCTAAGCTGGTAAAATGGCTGGCCTTGGTCCTGCAATGCATTCTCATTCCACAGGACCCCAAAGTCCTCTTTCCCTCTCTCAGAACTGGGAACTTTAGAATCATCCCACCACGAAGACCCAGTCAAAGGGGGCTCTGGCCCTCCTTCAGGCTTGGGGGCTATGTCAATGGGACTTAACTAACCTGTCACAATGGAATCCCCACAACACAAGGACCTCAGTTTTGAGGTTCTCAAGTCATCCCAAATGATGGGGACCCCAGAGGTCCACAGCAGCAGCCTAGACTATTGGGGTTAAGCTCCACTCCCAGCTGAGGGAAGTCAATAGCAGCAGGAGAGTAAGGCTCACAGCCCAATCCCCTTGTGACCTGGCTCACTGGCACTGACAGCATAGCCTTGGGCTGGTCCCAGTTTTCTGCAGGCTTTATAGAGGGATGGGAGTCTGTCCTCGCTGTGCATTGGCCCAGCCCACATAAGACACTCACGGCTTTAGGCTGAAGAGGTCTTTGAAGCCTGATGCACTGGTGTCCTTGTTCCTGTGTTTCTCGGCAATGAGCTTCTCTTTTGTCCATGTCATCTGCACTTTGTCAGGTGTTGGTGGGGCTTGGGTTCTAGCAGCTGCTGTGGTATGGGATGCTGTGTTCCTGTCGTGAATCAGCTGGGCCTGGGGAGGGAACAGCAGAAGTTCAGAACACATAGTGTCTCTTGAATGAAAGCCGCCCTGGAGAGAACCTGATCAGTGAGGCAAGCAGGCTGTAGAATGAACCAAGAAGATCCATGTGCAACTAGCTAGGACCCCTCAACCACTCAACAGCAGCTCCATAGAGGGCCCTGGTACTGTTCTCACCCCACATGGGTCTCCCCATCTCTTGTACAACACTGGTGCCACAGATTCCTTACTTGGTGTAGTCCCCTACCAACAGACACACCGTGGTGCACCGGAATGGCAGTTTCCATCTCAGAGAGGGGTTTGCTTCAAACCCTCTGGCTGCCAGGCTCACAGAGGCTTTGGAGGGTCATAAATGGGTGGTGTCCGGTAGTCCTGGGAGGATGAATAAGGGGCATGCCTACCTATATAGCCCCATCCAGAAGCTTAGGCACCAAAGGGGTAGAGTGAATATCTAAAGATCTCTTTGAGACCAACCTGTAACCCTAGGCCAAGGTCTGAATAGTTCTTCCTCTTGTCTGGGCTATCAGAGTCATCACTGATTCTCTGTATCTGGGCTGTCAATAACCAGGGACAAAATGGAACATGGTATCTGTCTCATAGAGTCACAACTAAAGATCAGACACAGAGAGAGAACTTACAGGATTCCAGTGGGGACAAAAGACTCGAGGAGGCTTTGCTCCAGTAAGCATATCCACCCACAGGGAGGCTAAGTGCAGCTGAAGATACAGAAATCCCCACACGGAAGCTCCTCGTAACTAGGACTCATAGATGTCCCCACATGAGAGCCTCAAGGGGAACCAGCAGCAAAGGTGGCCACTGTCTTCTTCATACTTGACAATGTGTATGAGCCACTGTCTGATGAGAGCACAGCAGGGCACATGCTCTCTGTGGGGTCCACACAAGTGAGTCTGGCTGGGTGAGGACCTCATAGCCTGAGCCACTGTGGGTAAGGACTTGCTGCCCGCTCATCTGCAGAGCGCCACCAGGGTGGGTCAAAATCCACCAGGGAATGCTACTCATCCTGACCCTGAGCTCTTTAGTCTGTACAGTAGGGGTGGGTCATCAGGGTCTCAGCCTTGACTTCCTCAGATGACAGCACGGCTCAACTACTCAGCCATGTCTGAGCTTCATGGTCCCTCAGTGCCCTCACCCCCAGCGTGGCCATAACTTCCCCACAGCCCCCACAGGGAAGAAGAGCCTGCTGTTACCCACCCACCCTGCTGAGCAGCTCCAAACAACTAGTGGCCTCTGTCCCACATGGGGCACATCTCTGCTGAAGTCAGACTCTTGAATGGTATCCCCCTACTCCAAACCCTCCTTTACCTGAGTTTAGTAATTCTACAGTTAAAGATACCACTTAATCCAGTCAGTATTCTTTATCCTGAATGAGGCCAGAACAGATGGGTTGCTACTGGGACTCCCTGCAGCCCACAGAAACGGTGACAGAAACAAAGTCACTGAGCCTTCCTAGATAGTGTTGGAGCCAGCTGGCAGGCTTCCGTGCTATAGTCTCTGTCCAGACATGGGGGGCATCCTACCTGATCCAGGTTCTGTCTCCTGTGCCTCCCAACTCTCCTAAGAATCTGGGATGATTACTGTTCTGATTCTAGCTGTTAGTCATGTGACCCATGCGTTGACCAGGGCCAATTCTCATGGACCGTGAGGTGGGAGGCAGAGGGTTCTTATGCCCCTGTGACCACATGTTACCACTGATCCCATAGAGAACCATTCCCTCCACCCAATCTGCCACTGCAAAGCCTCATATAATTTGGAGAGATGGCTCAGTGGATAAGAGCACTGGCTGCTCTTCCAGAGGTCCTGAGTTCAATTCCCAGCAACCACATGGTGGCTCACCACCATCTGTAATGAGATCTGGTGCCCTCTTTTGGCATGCAGGCATACATGCAGACAGAACACTGTATACATAATAAATAAATAAATCTTAAATAATAATAAAAAAAGGATTCTGGAGTTTGTACAACAACAGACCTGAGGGCATAGCCTCAAAAGAGGTGGATGTCATATTATCCACCATCTGCACCTTTCCTGGGTATGAAGTAACCACAAAGATGCCAGCCCCGAGTCATACTGAACCAAGGAGGACAGGTGGCCATGCTTGCTCTTCTTTAATAGTCAGTGCCAAAAGGCATAGGAAACTGTGAATCCAGAGCCATGTGTTGCTGGGTTGCCCTTTGCCCACATTTGAGGCCAGATGGCATTGACCCTACCTACTTTCTTCTCCCCAGTGCACATACCTCTCTCTCCCGCTCATTTTTTGATAACTGCATCTGTTTCAGCATCTGTGACCTCTGCTCCATCATTAGCGTCTTCTCATAGGTGAATGCAGATATGTCATTTTCAACCTAAAACGTGTCAGGCCACAAAAGTAAACAATGTATACAAAACACGGTATCACTGTCAACCACCTACCTAACTCCCCTTTGTCAAGTAGCCCTAATCAAGCTGTGGTCATGCATCCTAAAGGCTTAGATTTCTGTCCCTGGAGTATCAGAGCTCTATCCAAGAGCAGCCTGGGAAGGTATGAGAATGTGTGACAATGGATGGAAACGTGTAGGTAAGGCTGCAGTATCAGGTGGACAAATTATAGCCTACATACATTCCTGCTGGGTCCTCTACCACACAGGCAGTGATGATGTTACATTGACCAGGAACACAGTTATTCAGGGTTCTGGCTTGTCTCTGCAGAAGCTGTGATCTCAAGGGACACATGCTCCCAAATAACTAGTGTCATTTCCTGTCTCAGACAAGCTCATCTGTCACAGAATTATTAAATCCACAGGAAAAACATACCAAACCAAGGGACAACAGCATTTAAGCACTAGTGGCTTGAGGATCTTGACTACTGGCACTCAGAATAGCCCTGCCTGTTACACCCGAACACCCCAAACCCTTACAATCAGGGTAGTCCCTTGCCAGCTGCCCATGGTCCCAGGGGCAGGGACATAAACCTCTGTATTCTAGTAGAAACTCAGGAATGGTGGGTAGCTCTAAAAACCCACCTCCTGGGGCAACACTGAAACCGAGGGGTGGGCAGCCTCATACATATGCACCATAGACAACAGGTCCAGGCCAGTGACCCACTGCTGTTCTCCACACCTAGCACGGGCTACCTCACAAGACCACACCTCCTTCCAGGGCTCTTTTCTGAGCAGCTTCTGTCACAAAGTCAAAAGATGGTTTCTGACTGCTAATAATGCTGTTTCTATGACTTCTAGATGCGGCCAGACCTAGGCTGCCATCTACAGAGGAGGCTGCAAGAAAAAGCCACAAAGAGTGAGTCTGCAACTCCAAATGGCTGAGATATCCAAACATGGATGTGTACTTCTGAACAGCACACCCAGAGCACAAAACCCAGTGATATACAACCCACACTCTGACTTACACAGAGCTCTTACAGAAGTAGGAAAACATAGCCCTGTACCACAAGGTTCCCGGGGAGCTGACAGGAAAATGCAATAGGTCGTCAATAATGCAGGGAGATGCCAGGCCTCATCCATGATTAAAAACACAGCCAGAGACAAACAGTTTGCAAGCTCTAAGTCTTGGAGCTGTGACTTCTCCATGTGACCATGGAAGAGTAGCATGTCCCTCTACCCAATGTGGCACACCACAAGGCCACAGAAAGGGAATGGGCCCTTTTGGAACACGCTTCACCAAACGTAACCCCTCTGTATGCTGTAGAAGAGAGGCAGGCCTTTCTGGAACTATTTCTTTCTACCAAATGTGACACCCTGCCAGTTCTACTCCAGGGACAGCACATGACCATGCTCAGCCTGCAGAGCCAACATGCACTGGGTGCCATCCACGATCAAAGGATCAAGGAGAAAGTCGTACAGAACACACAAGTGAGAACATGGTGTTCCGAGAAAGCAGAAGGTCAAGAGGAGTGAAGGACACACAGTTCACCCATGTGGTGCTACTTAGTCCACAGGGACAATCGTGGGTCCTTAGGCGCAGCTGGAGTAGCCATCCCACATCAACTTGACTCCTTAGACATTCAGACCATGGTAAAATGCACGTACTGTAACCCACAGTCACTTTATTCTACCTGCTAGCCACACATGCATGGCCCTATCTACCCACAGATGGACAGGCACGGACAAAAACAGAGCCGAGGGCTTCAGACGTCTGGGCAGGCCTCATCCCTAGGGACTATTCCCCACAGGCCTTGTTCACTAGAGCTGTCGACTGAGAGGTGCTCAGACACAGAGGGTGGAGACTACACAGTGACCCAAAAGAGCACACAGGGATGGGAGTCATAAAAGCAGCATGGCATCCAGGCTCCCAGCCCGGCCCGGGCACGCAGGTGACACGCACCATCTCCACCACCTCCACCTCAGCACTGATCCTCAGGTGGTACAGGAACATCTGCAGGTCCTTCTTCATCTGGATGCTGTTGTCATCCACCTGGGCTACAGTGAAGATGCGCATCCGGCACTTTCGCCACACCTGGGGAAGGGAGGGGGCATTTCTTCAGGGACTCAAGCAAGGCCATACCCGTCACGTGACGGTGCCCCTGGAGCCTAGCTGCTGCCCTGTGTCCCCGTGGCGGACACCTTGTGCTGGCGTAGCAGGAAGGGCAGCAGCATGAGCATGCCCCCATCATGCACAATCCACCACACGTCAATGTTCCCGTCACTGAAGCGCTCTTGGTTCTGCGGGAACAGGTCGATGTTTTTGGCCACCAACAATGCCTGATGTGCTGCTGTAGTGTCACGGACAGTATCTGTGGAGATAGAGGCATACATGGGTGAGACCTCAGGGGGTGGTGAGGCTAGCTTCCCCACCAGACAGTGGGGAGACTGTCACAGGCTAAGTAGTCAGGGTCCCATGAAGTCATCTACCCAGGAGGGCATCAAGGAACAACTTCCATGTCACCAGCTACCCCACGATCTCCAGAGGGCTGTGTGCCACATTCTAGGAAAAATCCCCAATTGGAGATTGGGTTTGGGCATCAGGGGAAACAATTAAACACTGTAAAGTAGCCATTTGCTTTTCCAGTGACTAACTTGGCTAGCACATTCAAAGGCCCCAAGTATATGTTCTCTGGCCAGACTTGGGTGTTCCAGTAACATGCCTGGGGCTATCGTGGAGCCTTGGGGGGAAATGGTTGCCATACCCACCCACAAAGTTCTTCCAGGAGAAAGGGTTATCTGCCTGCTTCCAGGACTCTGGCCAGGCCATAAGGACAGTGTTGTGTTTCATGCCGCCAAGGCCAGCTGACTGGATCAGGTGGGATGCACCATCCCGCAGGTTGGAGGACACTACCAGCTGGCAGAAGCCTTTGGTCTTCTCTGCACCCATCAGAGAGCGGATGTTCTGTGGAAGTAGGGGGGCAGGGTGTCAGTATGTGATAAGACATGTCAGGGGCATTATGTCAGTCACCACTGTGGTGAGGGGGCCTACACATATGCCACAGCCTGGCATTTAGGGATGGAGACTTTGAGGAGTGCTTGGGAGTTGCTGGACACATGTGTTTGCACATATTTGTGAGAGACAAAGAAAGCCTGGAACCAAGAGGCACAGGTGTCAATGAGGGTTACCACCAGGGTACACCAGATAGTGCCTTAAAGTGATCTGTCTTTGCTAACCATCCATTATTATTTGGATTGGGGGTGGAGGTCACGTCAGACAACGATCATTAAATGCTTCATGGCAATGGGTCAACTTGAACAGCCTTTGAGCAAATCTAGGGCTCCAGCAAAAACTATTAGACAAGCCATAATGTTAGCCTCCATTCCTGTCTATTCTGTCATTCCATCACTATGTCAGGCATCCACCAGGACAGCTCCTCCCTCCCCAGAGCAGCTTGGGGTCATTGCAGAGGTTGGATACTGTGACTCTGGACACACCATTCACTAATCAACAGCCCTAGGTATGCTGTCGTTCATATACAGCGGCCTGGCTACTAGGTCCTCTCGGGTGCAGGGTGTCAGTATCTAGAGAACAGTCCTAGACTTCACACTTATTCGGATGGTGACCCTCGTGCCTCCGCATACTCTCTTTGAGAATACAAGGCCATGTCATTGGCGGGCACACATTTTCCACACATCATGTAAGCATAGAGAGGAGTCCCTGAATCCCTGACAAGATTCAGACTTAGTGTTGATGCTGTGAGAGTCAAGACTTTGGAGAGCCCGTAATGAAACGACTGTGGTCTGCACGGGAGGCATACGTGCCTGGGGAACTAGGACTGGAGGGGCTGGATGGTGCGCCCAAAGACGCTCATTATGACCATGCGACAGCCAAGATGGGGAAAGAGACCTTATTTGGAAAAGGTGTCCTTGCAGAGTAATCCTCACTGTTGAATGGGACCCTGAACCCAGTAACAAGAAACCCTAAAAAGACAGACAGAGACCCGAGACAGAAGGAAGGCAGCTGTGTGGAGATGGAGGCTGAGGCTAAATGGTGCCTGGAGCCCCGAGCTAGAAGACACAGAAGTATACTTGAGCCTACCCTGCCCACACCTCAGTCTGGGTTTGCTCTATTGGTCACAGAACACTTTTCTCCTTCCTTGGCCTGATTTCAGCGCCTATGTCAGCCCCCCCCACCCCCGTGACACTGCTCTGCCTGGAGCTCCACAACTACAGTTGCACTGATAACACACATGGCTTCCCAGCAATCCTCTTTTCCCTTACTTCCTGTTCGCCTCCATCAACCACCCAGGGCAGACCAGGCTCACACAGACACGTTCCACTTAGAGAATTCTGCGTAATTCAGGAACAATCTAAACACTGTCCTAAAAGGGGAACATGCCAGGGAGTGGGAGGCGGCCCAGGCAGGAGGTGTGGTCACAGGGATGCAGCTGCTCCCAGGAGGGAAGGAAGACAGTGCCCACGATGGGGATTTCCCAGGAGAAGTACTAGAGGCGCTGACTCAGCACGATGGCATGTGGCAGGGCTATTCTGTTGTCCTTCGGGCTGAAGCTGGCTACAGCCTGAGAAGGCCGTGGAGTACAGACCAGAAGGACACACCTCCTGCACGGGGCACCAAACCACCATTGCCCTGGCATTGTGATGCCTGCGTCCCTGACACTGGCTGCAACATTGCTTTCTCCATGCTACAGACATAGGGAGCTAGAGTTGGGTCTCCTTGCCTTACTGCTAGAGAAACTCCTGCCCAGCTTAAAGCCGTAAAGGGTGGAGCCCTGACCAGGTAGGCACCTGGCCAGGGTCGACATTGTAAACAGAGGAGTCAGCACATCCACCAAGGTAACTGTGGGTGGGGAAACCTCAAAGGACAGGAAGATGGGATCTCAGTTAGGGAAGGATAGGGTGGCTCAAACTCTCATGAGATTGGTTCAGTGAAGGGAAAGCAATATTAATCCTGATAAGTTACAAAAATACCAAATAAGAAGTTCCTTACACAAGTTTTGATTATTTAAAAAGTTTTTATACTACCAACAACAGTCTGATTGGGGACAGAGCTCCATCAGAAAAGTGACACAGGTCCCAGATATTGCTATGAACGACAGATTAAACCCTTGGGCAGCTCCTTCTTGCTTTTGCTGATCAATAGAAATGATTAATTCCAAAGCTAAAGCCTTTCCTCATAACTGTACTTAGAGACCAAAGATCATCCAGCCAGGGTTTAAGTGTGGTCCAGTGGCTGGGCACTTGCATGGATGAGATCCTGGTTTCCCCACCCCCACCCCAGCACCACACAAATAAATAAATAAATAAATAAGTAAATAAATAAATCAGGCTGTTAAACATAAGTGAGAAAGCGAAGGTGCTTCTCATGTCTTATCAGAACGGAGGCTGAAAGTGGGGTCAGAGGGTCCCTGGCAGCCATTCACTTCAACAGATACTTTGCCCACGAGTTGCTAGTGAGACAAGATAACAGGGGTCCACACACACCCTTGTAATCTGCCTCAAGGGGTGGTCTAGCTCCAGGGATTTCCTGGGAAGGACATGTGGGTGTCAGTGCTTAAAGCAGACACTGGGGCCTTTGTGCCCAAGAATTATCACAGAACAAAAGCAACTCCCTCCTTCCCCCATAACAGAATGCCTCTCAGACCAACTGCAGGTTAGATACCAGCAGACAAGACAGAACACCGTCCATCCTTAAGGCAATAGCTAGGATGCTTGATTTATGGGTTTACAGTCAACAGCCACCAGTGTTTAGATCCAATGAGCCACATGCTGAAGGACATCTGCTGGTCTCTTTGGAGAGGCAAGGGAAGGATCCATGGTTTCTCCCGTCCTCTTTGAACTGAGAGGCTGCCCAGGCAAGTGATGCCATCATTGAAAAGGCCTCAGGATTGTCACTCCAGACCAGGGCCATCAGGAGCCGTTTCCGCCAATGCCCACAATCACGCCACTGAGCAGTCTTACCACCTGGCATGGTCTGAACTCAGGAATTAGGCTGCAGCTTGCAGACAGCAGGAAGCCAGGGTGCACAAGCAGACATAGATGGCCACAGACAAAAGCTCCAGAGAAGAGGGTGACACCTAGACATGGCGGCCACTAAGGTCCACAAATGGAGAGAGGAGTAAAAAGATTTCTAACAATTTGGGAAACTGGACACTGGAGATGCACACTCAGAAAGGGTTCTAGATAGACGGCAGGACAGGATGTCACAGGGAAGGGAAGGTGGGAGTGACGGGACCCTAGCCTGTGGGGCAGCAGAGGCTGGAGGTAGACGTGAGGGGAAGGTGACACTACTTGCTCTGCTTCTACTCAGGTTGAAGATCTCCTGCCACAAATCTGAAAGTAGAGAAATACAAGAGTGTGCAGGAACCCAGGAGCTACCGGCCAACAGACGGTGGGTAGCAGGCATCGGACAGCACCGGTATGCTGTCGGAGCCGTATCTGGTTACCTCCCCTCGTTCACAGGATCAGGACATCTGGCAGCACAGACTCACTACCCACCATCTCTGCATGCTGGAAGGAGCTGGGGTACCTGGGGAGTTACAACCGGCACCAGGGACAGAGTACCGAGACAAGGCACGGGGCCCCCAGTGCTTGAGTCCCACGGCATGCCTAGTGGAGCTGTCACTGCTCCTCTACGTCTCAGAAGACCAGGCACCTCACTTCTTCAAGTCTGACTTCTGACTGTTTCAGACTCAGAAGCTGCCTTGATAGATACAAGTGACCACGTGTACAAACTGTGTTCCTGAACCTCGAGATGCAGGGCATGGCTGGCTCAGTCCTTCCTAGGTGGTTGGAACCCTGACCGTATTCACCCCTGCCTACCTCTTCGGCCCTCTGGGCCTCCACGTGCTTGTCTAAGTAGGTGCCCTCCAGCACGGAGCCCACGATGGTCAGGCCCTTGCCAGCCTTCAGCTGCGAGGTGAAGGACAGCAGGCGGGGGTGCTTCACACACTGCTCAGAATCCAGATTCAGCATCACCAACACCTGGGGCCTGTGGTAGGACAGGCAGGGACGGGAGTTACTATGGTAACACACGACCAGGGCTCCAATGCTCACTAAGCCAGGTGGGATACAGGTGGCAGAGGCAAGCAGCCAGCCAGCCCAGAAAGAAGAGGTGAGACGGGAAGCCCGCTGAGACAGGCTGACCATGAGACAGGAACAGGCCCCATGTCTGAGGCTTCAGGTGTCCCAGCTAAGGATGCTCTTAGAGGACTGTGCTTCCGGTTCACACTGCTGGTGGCTTGTTGGATGTCCAGGTCCCATCTCTGGCTACTCTCCCATTCTTAGGCAGTGATATCTCCCTGTCAGATCTCTCCCCAGGAGCCAAAAGCAAAAGCTTCTGAGAGACAGCACTAACAAGGTGTTTGCTTTATCCTGCTGTCTTGGGCTGAGGCTGTAGGATGTACTCACCTCCAGTTCTTGGTATGTGGGGGCCCGTGTTCCACACGCAGGAGGGCGTAGCGGGCAGCATTCAGTGACAGGCCCCTGATGCCATCACCCCACTCCTTCTCAGCCCTGTGGGGTACAGAGGGAGGCCACTTTGTCCCAGCAGCACTCTAAGAATGTTTGCCTAGCTGGGGCATTCAGAGTTTCCATAAACTCAAGACAAGCAAGGGCTACTGGGTAAAATGGAAGGGTACAAGCAGCAGGACTTCCTTTGTGGGTGACCACCAGGGATGGAGGGAAGAATGCAGGTAGGACCACAACTCGGAAGTCCTGAACTAGACAGGTCTCAAGGTCCAGGGTGGGGACAGGCTAGCCAGGGAAGGACAAAGGCAACCTTGTGGGTTGAAATGTAATGTAGCCCCTGAAACAATGCTACCCTGGTTCAGCGTGTGTGCGTGTGTGAACATGTTTATAATGGGCATTACATTATCAGTGCTGTTGCTGAAAAGAGTAAAATTTCTTAAATAGACTGTAATAGTTATAGCTGCTAAATGCAGTCACAGATGCCCCCACTGGTAAATTAGAACACATGTGAAATTAAAAACTGAAAACAAAACAATAAACCCAGTTATTTGCACAACAGCTCCGGGGCAGGAAATCAGTATATATCTGAACAAGTCAGCCTGGCTGGGGCTGGGGGATGACACAGTACATCAGATCTCACAGGGTATCTTAACCTCCATGATACGAGACCTCATCAACACAGTCAGACTCACATCCCAGGCTGGGCCCAGGTAAGCAACTGCCTGGTTCCGTGTAAGCATGAGGAGTGTGGTGAAGTCACACTCACCCGCGGTATTCGATGTACTTGTAGATGCAGCCAGCGATGAGCATGGCGAAGAGGGCGTAGTACCAGGAACAGATGAACATCAGGGCAAGGCAGAGACTCATCCCAAGGAAGGAGAGGGTCCTAAAGGACATGGAAGCTCAGACCAGGCTCAGACAGACCCCAAGCAACATCTGAAAGGCTGCTTCACAGACAGCACCTTCCTCATCATGAAAATCTTCCATTATCAGGCCCTGACCCTTCAGGCCTGTCACTTAGTCATCCCTGAAATATGAAATGCCTTCTAGGGACCCTGATGTGGCACAGATGCCTGTTTACCTCCTGAGATGCACAAGGCACCCCAGCATGCAGAGCACAGAATGGGCTCCACCCCGCCCCCCAACACTGTGCTGGAAAGGGACCTAGGGAGACCGGCAGCCCTAGAGTCTTGACTTGACAAGGATGACACAAGAGTCACATGTGTACCCAGAAGTGCAAGTACAAGTCAGAACTTCCTGAAAGTTCAGCGGCCCAGACAGGACCATGACCTCATGGAATTCACTGTGGCTCCTTCCATAAAAAGTTTTAAGTTCAGCAACAGGGAGCCTCCAGAACAGACTGCAAGGGCTTAGCCTTGTGGGTCCCTCAGGGCATCCACACAGAAAGCCTTACCAGTGGTAGAACTTGAAACGTGGGCGCCAGTTGGGTGTGCGCAGCAGGGTCTGCACAGCACAGGCCAGATTCACGAACATGTAGCACATGAGGAAGAACCTGGAGCACATGAGGAAGGTCCAGAAGCGCTGCTGTCCCCCAGGGCAGCACCCTGCTGTCCCCCAGGGCAGCACCCTGTCACTGCCCTACTGGAAACAAACTGCTCACCACCTTCTCGAGAGACCCTCCCTGTTCACACAGTGGAGGCTCCTCTATGGGCCTCCACACAGCAGCTGAGGAACAAACCACATCCCTACTGTCCCTAGCCATAGACCATGAAAGCAGCTGTTGCCCCTACCACAGCAGCCATCTGTGAAAACACACTGGCCTCAGCAAGGCCAACAGCTGTGTGCCCACAGCACAGCTCCTTGGCCTACTGTGCCTGACCTGTATCCCTTATCCTGCAGCCAACAGAAAGGAACAGTAGCTGCGTCCCCACACCCTCCACCCTGTTGTCCTTGAAAGCTACTCACATGGACAGGATGGGGGCCACGCTGTCCAGGGAGGCAATGAGGATACCCGTCTCACAGATGAGGGCCGTGAGCAGCAAGGCCCACGTGGGCTCCCCGTTGGCCTTCCCATGACCAAACACCTGCAGTACGGAGAGAGAGGTAAGTGGGCTGGGCCAAGAAAACCCCTAACCATGGGTGAGTGGGCATCTATGAGGCAGTGTCATCTGAAGTCTTCAAGGCTTACAAGAAAGACTAGCTTTAGTCACGTGTCACCACGCTGTAAATAGCCATACAGAGAGGCTCAGGGGACACCTCCGCCACACCTGGACTTCCATGATTTTTTGTTTGTTTGGTTTTGTTTCTATCTTCAGATCACTTTTGTGTGGTCAGTGGCCTCACTGGACCTCCAGTCTCCAGAAGTTTGGGAAAGCAACCTCTTTTGGTTTAAGTCGTTGGGCTATGACACTTTGATGCCATAATCTCAGGACTCTCCTTATATCCTACACCTCTAGGTTTACTCCAGGAACTGCAGTCCCAGCTACAGATGTCAGGTCCAGGGATACCAAATCCCTGGCTAACATCAGTGGGACCATCCTTGGCACAGCCTCATTGACAAAAGGCTTTATAGCGCTGGGCGGCCTCTGCCCTGGGACTGCACCCTCAGCCCAGTAGCTAGTGCGAGAGAGGACCAGTACAGAGTCCAAAGGCAGGACTATTCTTCAGTCTAGAGGTTCACTAGACTGACTCTTAGGGACCCCTACACCCCAAACTTGACCTCCTAAGGTCTCTCTTCTCAGGGCATCATCTACTGCAGCTTGAGTGAAGAGCTCACCTGCAGGAAGGGGATGAGGCCATCACGGGCGATGGCCTGCAGCAGGCGGGGTGCCCCAGTCAGGCTCTGAAGGCCAGCACCACAGGTGGAGAAGAAGGAGCCAATGACGATGACCCAGGGGGATGGCCAGGCCAGCATGCCAATGACCAGGTTCCCTTGCAGGGCCTCCCCAAACCTATAGGTGAGCAGGGAAGGTGGTCAGTAGAGCATCCAAAAAGTGATCTGAAGACAGAAAAAACAAAACAAAAAAGCCTCTGTCCTCTATTTGAGCGTGACCCTCGGGGCTCAGGGAGAGGGGAGGCAAGGAACCCATGACAGAGATCCAACTCAACCAGGACCCAAGCAGCCTGGAGCTTCCCTCGAAAGGAGCTTTGGTGGTATGAAACTGTTCTAGAATCTTCTCAGGAACAGGAAGTCCTGGTTTGCACCGAGGTGGTGCTGGCCACTGCCATTTCTGCAGGGGTCATATCTAGGTCTGGTGGTAACTATATCCCTTCACCATTCAGTTTATAAGGCCCCCCTGAAGCCCCAAGATTCTGACAGATGTATCCTAAGAAGGGAGGGCACACAGTAGTCTAGTCCCACTGACTCAGCAGCAGGGCTGGGGGTCTGGGTCCCCTCTCTCCCATTCTCAGACCTGCGTCCATTCCCCATCTCCAGTTTCATCAGGCCTCATCTCTTCTCTGAGCAGTCTTTAGGCCCAGGCTCAAGGAGCGACACATCAACACTTTAGTCAGGCAAAAGGCAGTGTGGCTGGGTAAGAGTTTTTAGCTCATATATAACCGTGAGTAACTGAATTTCAAAGCTGAAGTCTCTCAGGAAAGACAATACCAATTACAGTCAATTCATGTAGTTAAAAAAAAAAAAACAACATACTTATCTCGCAAGACCACACCTTCGATGCAGGCCCCAAATAGCACTATGCAGGAAAGATCTGAGATGAAGTCAAGGAGTGGACAGTCCTAAGGCAAGGTCCAGGTAGACACATGCTGGTCAGTGGGCCCTACCCCATGCGCCTGAACCAACCCTGTACCCAGGATTACCTAGTGGTAAGATATTGCCATACCTGTCCACACAGTTGTACTCCTTACCTCCATAGCCCTCTGGGACCGCCCCTAACATATGTCTACCTAAAGAGAATGCAGTCACAGGTACTCAAAGGGGCCTGGTTGGTGGCCCAGTCACCCTTCAGGGAAGACACAGGGCTCCTGGAATGTCAGTTTTACAAAAGCAACTGTGGTGAGTGTTAATGCCACATACAGCACTACACCCAACCAAGGAACTATATATATATGTATGTATGTATGTATGTACGTATGTATGTATGTATGTATGTATATACAGCACTAGTGTCATAGACCAATCCAATGGTGTACCGTATTTCTTTTTCCTTTGGTATTAGTGCAGATTTGAAGCCGGGGCCTTGTCCTAGACAAACACTCTACCATTGAACTGCAACACTTGGTCCTGACTTGAGTTTTTGAAGGGACAGATGTTAAATACAGTCACAAGAGTGCCGTGTTTTAATATGGCGCATCACATAGGGTTGTCACAGCTACACGCAGGGCAGGCTGTGGTCAGGACCTAAATGTGGAAAGTGCCCCACAGATGGGTGCAGTGGGGGTGAGTCGATGGACCTGAACATGGGCAGCAGGGCTGGAGTCCAGCGCCTCCGCCCAGGGGCCCGTTAAGGATACAAATGAAAGACGTGGTCACGATGGCCAGAATGGTCCCTGTTGGGATGGACTTCTGGGCGTCTTTGAGGTCCCCAGAGCGGTTGGATCCTGCCATGATCCCTGCAAAACAGACAGGAGTGACAGTGACAGAAGGCCTACAGGATGCGCCCACAGAAAGATTCATCTGTAGGTCAGAAAAGACAGGCCAACACCACCACTGCTTGCTGGGAAGATGGTCTGTAAGGGCTGAAAGACACACACACACACACACACACACACACACACACACACACACACACACACACACACACACACACACACACCCACCCCAAGATGGTCTCTAACACACACACACACCCCAAGATGGTCTCTAAGGACTGAAAGACACATACACACACAGACACACACAGACACACACGCACCAGAAAATAGAGACTTACCAAGAGACAGACAGTAACAGAGAGACATAGAGTTGAAGAAAGATAATCATGGGGGTTACACATAGGAACAGACAGAGTCAGAGAGAAGGGGAGGAAGGGGAGGCTGGGGAGGCGGGCAGCCTTACCTGTTACGGAGGGGAAGTAGATGCCAACCAGCATGGTGAAGTAGGTCATGATGTCTGTAAGGACGTATGGCAACCCACTAGGCCGGCTCTCCTCAGATACAGGCACTGAGGACACGCCCTTCTTTTCCACAAACGCCCCCTTGTCTGAATATGTGCTCCACAGGTTATCTGTAATAAGAACAGGCTGGACTAGTAGACCTCCTAATAGGATTCTCGCATCTTCTGCTGGGACTGCCCATTGGACTGTCTATGCCCAGCATCACCACTCACAACCACAGGAGGTTCTCGCTCTCCCATGCTCTGATTTCAATCAAGGACACTCAGATTGTAAGGATCAGGGCAAGAAACTCCTCTTCCTAAACCTCGACATAAGGTTTCCGTACTAGGGGGATCCTTGTGCACGGTACCCTACACGCTCCCAAGTAGCTAGCTGCCCAGTTTCAGTGCCCTCCCTGCTAGGCATCCACCGACAAGGCAGGATCCAGGCAGTGTGGCCACCTTCACTCT
Source organism: Mesocricetus auratus (assembly GCF_017639785.1). NCBI lineage: Eukaryota > Metazoa > Chordata > Mammalia > Rodentia > Cricetidae > Mesocricetus > Mesocricetus auratus. The sequence goes on along the minus strand of NW_024429198.1, from coordinate 31,508,978 downwards.
CCACTGCATCCCAGCCTGGTCCTGGCAGTCTTGCCCTGACTGAATACTCGCATAGGGACCTCTCCATGGCCGCCTCCCGTCCACATGCACTTGCTGCCTCCCTTCAGATCTCCTGGGAGTTGCTTCCTCCAGAGAGCTTACCTCAGAGACTCCAGCGGGGCCTGTGAGTGAGGGACCCCTGTGCTCCTCTCCCATCACCCAGACACAGCCCTCAGCTGTCTACTGACATCGCACTACACCACCGAGAGCACACAGAACCCCAGCTCACAGAGGGTAGACTACTAGGACCAAGTGTATAGGCTCTCCAGGAACGGTTCCTTCTCACTAAGATGAAGTTGCCCCGTTTGTTATCCTAGTATGTGGAAGGTGATGACAGGGATGGTACCAATCCATTCCTGTTGTTGAGGTTCTAGGCCAATCAGGGCTACATAGCAATTTCCAGGCCATGCTGGGCTGTAAAGTGAGTGCCTCACACAAAGACTGAATCCTGGCTTTATCCAGCTGATTTGCAGCAGCTGAAGGTGGCCATTCCAGTCTAGGGTTTGGCTGGACAGGATCCCAAGGACTTGGCTAAGCAAGAGGAATCAAGGCCCAAAGAGTAGCCTCAAACAACACTTACCCAGGAAGACACCACTGGCCACACCAGGGATGCCCTGGATCTCAGTGACATTGTTCTGTACAAAGTACTCATCACAGGTGGCACTCAAGCTAGAGCCATTGCAGAAGAGACGCCAGAGTGCAGTGGTCACTGTCCCATTGTTGACAACCTGCATTTTGGCACAGGCCTCAAAGCTGCGCTTTGCCAGTGTGCGGTTCCCAAGCAGACAGACCCTGGAGAAGCGAGAGGACAGTTTGTTTTGACCACTCTTCCCAGTCGACTCGGCGTGAGGCCCAACGCCTCCCAAGAAGCTCTAGTGTCCCAGATCCATGTTACTGCAGGGGCCACATGTCATCAAGCCAGATTTCAACAGCTTGGTGACTGATCTCACATACAAGCCCTCAGCTGGTCAGGGCTGTCCTCCTCCTGCCTGGGACAACTCATTCTAGAAGGAAGGTGGCCATATCCTCCACAAAGAAGGCAAAACCAAAGCTCTGGGGGTTTCATCCCACCTGGGACCATGGCTTTGGTCAGTCCCAACATGCCCAAACAGCCCCCCACACACACACCTTGGGTTCATGCTCATTCATTCACTCACTGTGACCCTGGCCACCTTGGCTAACCTCCTCAATCCCACAAGAGGACAAGAGCCAGCCCATTTGAGGGGTTTCAAGGGAGCCAGGACTCATGAGGTAAGAATGGGCCACACTGGAAAGCTAGGCCACCTGCCTGGTGGTTTGAATGACCGTATCTCCCATAGGCTCAGACATTTAACACTTGGTCCCCAGCTGGTGGTGCTGTTTGGGGAGGCTCGGGACACATGGCCTTGCTGCAGGAAGCTATGTCGGGGGTAGACTTTGAGAGCTCACGGTCTTGTTCTGCATTCAGTTTGCTCTCTCTGCTTCACATTTGAGGTTGAAGATGCGATCTCAGCTTCCTTCTCTTGCTGACATGATGAACTCTTATCCCTCTAGAGCCATAGGCCAAAGTAAAACTATTTCTCCTTCCATGGGTTGTTTCTAATCATGGTGCTTTATCACAGCAACCAAAGAGTAACTAATACACTGTCCACAGGGCCACTGGCCACCTCAAGTGTGGACAGCCCTCACTAGAGCTCCTGATCCACAGATAAGCACAGAACCAGCTGCACAAGCACTGTGACACCCCATACTCCAAAGTCCTCAAAACCACACTGAAGCCCAGGAATGAGTGACTGTCAAGGACACCTCCATATTCCTCCTTAGAAAAGAACTGAGGATCTGAGAGGAGAGAACCAGGAAGCCAAGGCCCAGCCCCTGGAAGAACACTGCAAGATGGACCCAGCATTAGATCAAGCCCCCCTGGGACTCACGGGATGTCGGGTGGGGCGAAGGCTGTCTTGATGACACCAGCATAGATGGCCAGGATGGAAAGCACAACACAGGCTAAGAAGACCAGGGCCAGCTTGTTGACGTATTTGACACCAACAAAGACCACAACCGCCATGAGCGCCAGAGCGCAGCTGCCGTACACACGCATGTTGTTCAGCATTGCTGCCGCCTCACCGTCTGCTGTCTCTGCCTGGAAGATGGCTGCGCTTGGAGAGATGTAGGTCTGTGGGGATGAGGCAGGTCAGCAAAGGAGGAGGTCCTGCCCAGGGAACTTGCCCAGCTCTGATCTCAGGCAAAGAAAGCCTGTCAGGACTGAGGTCACTGGGAGTTCTGAGATAGAGTCTTGTGTGCCACCCAAGATGGACCCAGGGTGCCAGCCCACCCGCCCGCCAGTTCCCTGTCCAGTTCCCACAAACTTCCAGAGCCAGACTGTAACCAGCAGTACAGGAGATCGGGCACCTTCAGGAAGGAGAGCTGGCAGCTAACGCTTGTGTGTGACCTTAGTGGCCAACCTGCCTTGGTCAGGTTACTCACAGGCAGGGGAGAACCCTTGTGGTGAGGGGCCAGGACCTACTGCCAACAGCCTCAGCAGAACCCAGGGCAACTCTCCTCTGTCTTCACTAATGCCAGCTGACTGCTGGGCACACTCTCCAGAGAGCCACCAAGTAGCTAGTGTGTCCTTCAAGCCACTCTACCTTAGAAACCAACCAGACCCTAAGAATGGGCATGACAATCCAGAACCCCACCCCCAGCCCCCACTTAGTCTGCAGCCCAGGACCCATAGGGGAACATGGATTCCTAGGTCCCAGTAGCCCAGACTCCCCAAACTAGAATATACATTTGTCCCCAAGAAGCCTTTCTTAGCATGGGAAGTCTTCCCTGAAGGCTCTGAGATATCTGGGTACCAAAGAAAGAGCCAACTCCACGGAGATGATTGTAGTAATGGTTAATATTGTCAATTGACAGGATCTAGGATCACCTAGGAGAAAAGTCTCTGGGGACACCTGTGATCCATATTAGATTAGCTTCTGTCCATACCAGTGAGATATTATCTTAAATCAGCTAAGGGTGGACATACACATCCTAAACCACCCTTCCCTGGGTTGGGGTTTTGAACTGTATAAAAAGGAAAAGGCTATCTGCACACCAGGATTCATTTCTGTCTTCTCCCTGACTACTGAAACAATGTGGTCAGCTGCTTTGAGCCCTGCCCCTGGTCATTTCCTGGTCATGATAAACCGTTCCTTAAGTTGCTTTTGTAATAGTATTTCATCATAGCAATTGGAAAAGAACTAGTACAGAGAATAAATTCCCCAGGCTTCTGTGAGATAGGTCAAGGCTCAGCTACTGCCTTGTTCCAACCTAGAACCTTCATCTTGTAGGTTCACAGAAGACATACAGCCTTCAAGGCTGACCACACTGTACCTGGGGGGCTACAGATCCTCATGCTACAAAATCCATCAACACTGAGCACACAAGCCCAAATTCAACGCAGGGAAGTCCTTCTGCAAAGGGAGCTGAGTGCCAGACTGTACAGACTAGTGCTGAGCAAGCCTGTTTTGCCTTCAAGAGCTAGAGTCTTGATCACAGAGTAGGCCCATGCCTCCTAGGACAGCACACAGACTATGAGGTCTCACCCATGAGGGACCTAGACCCTCAGCCCAGATAGCAGCTTGAGAGCCCAGATATCCAGCGAGCAGGGCAGAGGACCGTCAGAGAAAGTACAAATGGGCTCACAGGCAAAGTCCTGCGCAAGCAAGACTTTCACAGATGAACTCACCAGGAAGATCTCGATGGTACCCAGGATGTACATGGCACCTGCAAACGTTGTGCCCAGGTAGAAGCAGAGGCCAACAGCCCCTCCAAACTCAGGCCCCAGCGAACGGGAGATCATGTAGTATGAGCCTCCCGCTGTAAAGACAGCCCAAGGAAAACATGGGTCAGGAAGTGCCATTCACTGTGAACACTGAGCATTCATGCAAAAAGATGTGTCCCCATGAAAGGACAAACAGCTGTAGTCTTCCCTCAAAACAGAGCCACTAGGAAGCCTTGGGCAATGAATTCGTGTCTACCCTGCCCAGGCGCACAGAGTAGCTAAAGTGTGTTGGAACTACCTGGTACAGGAAGGTACAGTACCTCACCTGTCTTCAGAAAAACCTCCTGTGACTTCAGATGGTTACAGGAGGGACACTGACACAGGCCTGCCAACTCTTTTATGTAGAGGACAAAGCAGTAGGGCTTGGTGGAGTGTCACCACAAGCTATAAAAGCACATAGCTTCAGAAGGACCTGCCCTCCACTCAGGTTTGTGTCCATCTCTAGGATGTGGTTACTGTCCTCATAACAGGACAGGCAGGCAGTGAGGGTGTGTCTACACCAAGGCCTCTGGGGAGAGGGCTACTCTCTTTTCTCTGTGGGCAGCACAATGCCCAGTGCCATCCTGATGCAAACAGCTAATGTCACTGTCACCATAAGCCTGGGGCAGGGAATGGCAACCACACAGACTTAGCTCTTGTCCTGTATGGTGAAGAGCCACAGTCACTGACACCCTTACCTGGGACCACACCGTTGGTAGCAATGGCACTCATAGAGATGGCAGTCAGCATTGTCTGCAAGAAAAACAGCTCTTTCAGGAAACGTGTTCCCTAAGATTCTCCAGCATGCTGAGCCTAGGCTGCAGGCTTCTGACCTGAAAGGAGGCACTCAATGACCAGGAAAGACAGGCCTCCTGGCTTTTAGTCCTTTCCTATTCAACCCACAAATCCATTCCCAAAAGTCACAGAAAACATAGGCTTCAGACCCTGCCCGGCCCAGCCCTGAAAGCTGAACATCATTCTAGGTGCCTGGCCCCTAAGGAGTCCCAATTATGTCTCTAATAACCCATGAGGCACCAGGGGAGCCTCTGGCTCGAAGTTTACTTGTGGGTATCAGCAGTGTCAATAACCATAAGGAAGTGGGTAGCCTGAAGTGGCCACACAGAGGACCAGAGGACAGTCCTGGAGTGGCCACACAGAGGACCAGAGGACAGTCCTGGAGTGGCCACACAGAGGACCAGAGGACAGTCCTGGGGTGGCCACACAGAGGACCAGAGGACAGTCCTGGGGTGGCCACACAGAGGACCAGAGGACAGTCCTGGGGTGGCCACACAGAGGACCAGAGGACAGTCCTGGGGTGGCCACACAGAGGACCAGAGGACAGTCCTGGGGTGGCCACACAGAGGACCAGAGGACAGTCCTGGAGTGGCCACACAGAGGACCAGAGGACAGTCCTGGGGTGGCCACACAGAGGACCAGAGGACAGTCCTGGGGTGGCCACACAGAGGACCAGAGGACAGTCCTGGGGTGGCCACACAGAGGACCAGAGGACAGTCCTGGGGTGGCCACACAGAGGACCAGAGGACAGTCCTGGGGTGGCCACACAGAGGACCAGAGGACAGTCCTGGGGTGGCCACACAGAGGACCAGAGGACAGTCCTGGGGTGGCCACACAGAGGACCAGAGGACAGTCCTGGGGTGGCCACACAGAGGACCAGAGGACAGTCCTGGGGTGGCCACACAGAGGACCAGAGGACAGTCCTGGAGTGGCCACACGGAATGACCAGTGAGAAAACACAGACAAGTGCCCTAGGGTAGCTACGGTAGGGAAGACGCATGAAGTGATCAGTTGGGAAGCATGGACCAGTGGCCTTGAGTAACAAGACAGACTGAATAGTCAGCAGGTAGTCACAAGGAATGACCAGTCAAAGGACAGTGGGTGCCCTAGCATAGACATACAGGTATGAGCTATCAGGAAACAAGTGGTCAGGTGGCCTGGGCCAGGAGTTAAAGGGACTCCCATTCAATCACATTATTTGAATTCCCTCCCGAAAGAACCCTGGTCCTTTCAGTGACACTTGGGTTAACTAGAACAAACTTATACTTCTCATCAGAGAAAGGTGGCGGAGAGAAAGCACGGCTGGTAGACAGACCGTAAGCAATGATAAAAGGTAAACCAGGCATGCATGACAAAAAATGTCATTATAAATAAGGAGACATGCTGGAGGCAGGGATGAGTCGGTTCTGAGTTGATTCTCTGCCTCAGACCTGGAGTTGAACAAGCTACAGACCTGTGTCCCTGAAAATGCCTACTTCCAGGGTAGTCCTTGCCCCTGTGAGAGGCTCCTGCCCCCGACTTCAGCCCTTGGTGTCCCCAGATGTACAAATGCCACTCTATAGATACAGCTAAAGAAAGTTCTCAGACCAGTTGGAAGTCCGGCCTTTGCCAAAGTGGACAGCCAACCCATCTTTCCCAAGTCCTCTGTAGGAGGTAGTTTCTAGAGAGGGGCCTACAGGTCAGGCCTGGATTCCCCAAAAGCAGTCTCTCAGGGCCCCCAGTACCAGCTCCTCAGACGCTGCCCCAGGACTAGCCGAGAACACTCACACAGGTACAGCACATGGACACGATGAGGAAGGACTCCAGAACGCCAGCTGCCCCCACAATCCAGGTCAGGCGCAGGAAAAGGATGACACCCAAGATGTTCTGCAGGCAGGGCAGGTAGACTCCAATGAAGGTGCCCATGCGTGGGGCCTGGAACAGAGGAAGAGGGAGGTTCACAGCCTGCACCCAGTAATCCAGCCTGGAACCCTACCCATGCTTTGGTTTGGAGGTAACAGGAACAGAGGAACCAGGGAGGAACACAGTGGCCATACAGTGAAGCTACAAGGATAGCAAAGGTGCCTGACAAAAACCCCTGTCCCAAATAAGGTGAGGCTCCACAGTTCTAGAACGGACCCCAGTCATCTAGGACACTGAGCTGGAGGGAGGAAAAATCATTCTCGGCAGGGCACGGGGACAAGCCGCCTTTTTGTAGAAAGTAATTTAAGGTGTGTTACATGTGTTTGTGCTCTGGAACATCTGGTTATAACGCGAAGATGTGTTGCATTCTTTTATTTTGCATTTGTTGAACTCTGTGAAGCTGTGTTTCTTTGCCTGTCTAAAACACCTGATTGGTCTACTAAAGACCTGAATGGCCGATAGCAAGGCAGGAGAAAGGACAGGCGGGCAGACAGAGAGGATAAATGGAAGGAGACATCTGAGAAGAGGAAGGAGCAAGAGAGCAAGGAGAGGAGGATGCCAGGGACCAGCCAGCCACAGAGTGAGAGTGAAGTAAGATACACAGAAGTAAGAAAAGGGAAAAGCTCAGAGGCAAATGGTAGGCAGGATAATTTAAGAAAAACTGAGTAGATACAAGCCAAGCTAAGGCCAGGCACTCATAAGAAATAGTAAGACTGTGTGTGACTTATTTGGCAGCTGGGTGGCAGGCCCCTCAAAGAGCCAAAGGAATATAGACTAAGGGAAAAAACAAAACAATAAAGCAACAACAAAACCCAACTAAATCTCTTGGTTCTGCTCTCCTACTGGGGAAAAAGTCAGAGTGGAAAGTTTTGAACAGCAAGATAGGATCCCTGCTGTACCTGTGAGGCAAGCTAGGGGCCTGCACCTTGGTGCCAGGAAGCTCCAGGCATAAGAGAGGAGGCTGGAGAGGGGATAGATACAGGTGAGGCTGCCTGTAAAGGTCAAGAGTCTCGGTGCAATATGACAGGAACAGACTAGAGATGTGGGGACACAACAGCTAAGGAGCCAGACCCCAGCACAAAGGAGGCTCACACAGAATGAGCATGGAGGACTGGCGTGAGCACATCCCAATGGATGATGACCACAAGGATGCTACAAGAGCATGCTCACACAGAAGCCTGATGGGATGTCACACAGCTTGAGACCAGACAGGGAGAGCCCAGCAGCTGAAGAGTGGTACTGACTGGTTGTGCCTAGCCATCGAGCAGACTCCAAGAACAAACTGACCACCTAAACAACCTAAAGGACAGGGTGGCAGCTCAGGCCTGCACAGGGCCCTCCCACCGAGAGCCACCCAGGGCAGGGCAGCCTGAGTTTCACCAACTGGAGGCCAGGGGTCTCACAGGGAGACTGAATGTGTGGAAAGCTCTGGGTTTGAAAGCCTGGAGGCCTGAGCCCAAGGCCAGTGGGCAGCAGGGTTCACACCGAAGGGAGGGATATAGCAAGAAGGAGACCTACGACTTGACCTCATGCCTTCCCTGTCTTTGAGGTCTGGACAACTCATTCTTGGGGCAGAAGTCTTTGTGGATTTGAATTTTGTAAGCTGGCAGATGGAGAAATGCTTTTGGAACTTTTTTACTTTAATATGTGTTGGTACATGCACCTGAGTGCAAGTACCCATGGAGGACAGAAGATGGCATTGGATCCCTTGGAAATGGAGTTATAGATGGTGGTGAGTTGCTCGACACAGTTCTTCTGAAAGAGTAGCAACCACCCTTACCTGCTGAGCCCTCTCTCAAAACCATCTTTCAGGTTTTTCAGTTAAAGAATTTAATTAAATTAAAGAATTAAAGAACACAGCGTGAGGTGGACATCAGAGACAGCCTACAGGAGCATGGCAGAAAACAACCTGCCTAGGCAGGCCATTGCTGGGCACCTGAAGGTACGCAAGCAGCTGCCAGATCACACGGCTTAGCTTCAGATCCCACTGAGATACGGGCTCGCGTGCTAGCTGTCCCCCAGTATCCTAGTACCTGGGGGTCTTTCTAATGGGGATAGCCAACCCTGCACTCTGAGCTTTGTTCAGATGAACTGAGACTGTCTGTAGCCCAGAAGACAGCTCAAAGGAAAGTGATGCCTGTCTCTGGGGACAAGCTTCTGTGACATCAAAGGGGACACCAGGGTCAGGCTCTACTCCTCCTGTCCCATCAACCCAATAGATTCCTAAGTAGGGCAGCTGTTCACTTCCAACCAAGATAAGCACCTCCGCTGTGGGCATAATACTTCAACTGAAATCCTGCCCAGGAGCTGTGTCCCCAAGGGGAACACCAACCTGAGAATTATCTTATGTTGGGTTGGGGTGAAATATACTAAGGTATACTGAACACAAACTCTCCAACCTGAATGCTCTGCATGGACGTGTTCTTTCCACAGTGCCCTGGGGGAGGGGAACAGCCAAACCTGCTGGGCTCCACTCTTGGGTAATAAGAACTAAACTGTGGGACCAACTTGAGCAGTGCCGTTCTAAGATGCCGTCAGACCAGCGTCTATTTCCTGGCACAGGCCAAGTTCTCCTTGGACACAAATTCCAGCAGACAAAGGAGATGGACAGATGGACAGGGAAGGCCTGGGGTTTCTGAGGCCCAAGAGCCTTCTGGGCCATGAGGCCGTGATGGGAACACAAGTAAACCCCCAATAATGCATTTGAGTTGCAAGCCTACCACTGCAGACCCTAAATTCTCCTATGTAGACCCTCATTCAGAACATCTGAGCAGCTATGACTTTACCACTTCAGTGGGGTCAGCTAAGGATGCCAGAGGATCTGGGAAGAGGCAAGAAAAGTCATAGGCCAGAGAATGCTTCTGAGGAAGCCACTGCCCCACTACCAGGAAGACAGCCCATGCCCTTGTTAACCATGAGGTCCCAGTTCTGAAATGCACTGAACGTCGTGAAGACCTACAGTACAGTACTGACTCTGCTGTGCTCACACCAAGAGGGGAAGGCGGCAGCTAATGCCACTCTGTGGCCTGACCTCCCTGGAGCCACAGTCAGACTGGGCTCTGGCCCATGGGAAGCACCTAGGAAGCAGCTGGATGTGACAAACAGGGTGGACACAGATGAAGGAAGAGGTGGAGGGCAGAGGAGCTGGCTGTCACCCGACTTGGCAGGTGTCACATGAATGGACACCTTCACTTGTATTCACCAGCACTGGACTCCTTCCTCCAGAGAAAGCAGGGGCCTTTGGGAGGTAGAACAAAGGGGGAATAAAAATCAAAGTCTTTAGTGAAGGCTTTAAACCAGACACAGTGGCACACACCTGAAATCCCGATACCTAGAAGTTGAGGCAGGAGAAATGCTCCGAGTTCTAAAGCCAACTTTGGGCAACATATTGAGTTCCAGGCCAGCCTGGGTTACAGAGTGAGACTGTCCCCCAAAAAACACACACACCATAACCAAATAACAAATAAAATGACACAAAAAGTCAGTTCTCTGCCAGACCTCAGGCAGTGCTTAGTGGAGCTATGTGGCCCCATAGACACCTCAGAGCGGGCAGGGCAACCTGCACAGGATCTCTAGGACCTTGTTTTTCCCTCATCCAAATTTGAGGGTCACCCAGAAGCACAGGACATTGGAGGAGTCCATTGAGACACAGTATCAGAAAAATGAAGAATGGCCAAATCTCATGAAGAAAATGGGTAGGTTTGATATGAAAGACTGGTAAGGGTGTTCTCTGACTAGAAAATTCCAAGACTGCTGTCCAGAGAGGGCAGCGTGGGTACCTTGATCTCCCGCCTCCGGCTGTCCTCATCTTCCTCATGCTCCACCACACCCTGGCTCAGGTTGGTATAGTTGGCCAACTTGTTCAACAGTGAGGACACCATGGGATTGCTGTCCATCTCCTCCTGTGGGTACAAAGCATCAGACAGGTAGGAACCAGGCTCACCAAAATCCCAGGGAAGCAGGTTACTGGCCCAGAGCTATGTGGAGCCTAAGAGCCACAGCCAAGATGCATGGAAGCCCCCAGATCTGTGTGCCCCAAGGCACCTGCCCTGGTATCAGGTGTGGTATCAGAGGTCAGGGGTTCTGAGAGACTCCCCAAAGCTTCAGAAACCACAGGGAACGCACCTGCTGCCCAAGTAGATCTCAGGCAGACACATCCTGCTCCTTCATCAGGGCCCAGGCTACCCTTGTGTAGGATGCAGAAGACGATTACTCCTTTACTTTTCCACATGGGAACTAAAATAAAATTACCTCAAAAAGTGCCATGTTCTTCCCCTCGAAGTAGCTCTCTCTTTCCACCTCCACATTATTGATGAACGGGCTGTTCTCCCTGGGGTTTCCATCTCCTGTGGAAGATAGACAGGTCAGTTTCGGGAAGAAGTGGCAGATGGCGAGCATGCTTCTCTGGGAGGCAGGCATCAGGCACCGTGTTCCCACAGTCATCAGTCCCCCTGCATCCCTGGCTACAAACACCGTTTATCCAAGCTTTCCCTCTGTCCACATGTCCACGTCCTGCAAGTGTCTGTCTGTCCCCATACAGGTAAGTTAGTGTAAAATCAAGCATCAGTCCATTTGTCCACACCGCCTACTGAGGGCTCAAAGTCTACCGTCATTAGTAGGGCTTTGTTGAGGAAAACCTGCTGGCCCTCCCTGTGCACACCACCATTTCGGAAGGACTTTCTGGCATGGGACCTGAAAGGCCAGGGCTGAACACTGGCTTCCAGGTTCAATGGTTCCCCCTATGTGTCTCTATGTGGGAAACAGGAGAGGTAACTACAGAGGACAGGATTCCTGGCCATAGGACAGCTGAGATTCTCAGCCCAAGAGGTAGGCATGGCCAGAGTCAGCATTCACAGCCCACCCATGAATGAGCCTTCCTGTGTCCTCACAGGTGGCAGGATGACAACCCCTGGGCACATCTTTGCTTCCAGCCTCTGACCCTAGAGATGCCTACCCCATCCACTCCCAGGACCACCTTCACAGCACATATGACTCTGGGAAGGACACCTGTCCTGAATCACAGCCCCCAGTCCCAACGCTTCAGCACAGCCAGTCTCCGGCCGTGCAAACCCTGAGTCAGGAGTGGTCAAGGCAGTAAGCATAGGGCTCTGTTTTCTCATTTCTTCCCTGTCAGGGTCCTGGCACACAGGGCACGCCGCATGCTGCCAGGTTCCTAGACTGGTCCTCTCTGTCTGTTTCCACAGGAGATGGGACTGAGGTATGTATTGGCATATGGCCTTGTTGACAACTCCAGGAGCTCAGAACAAAGCTGATCAGTCCAGGTACCCACTGTGTAGTCACTTACAAACCTAGGCCAAGCTGGACCACACAGGGAGGTTACCACAGGAAGCAGGTGGCTCACAAAGAGATCCTCATGGGAAGAGGGTCCCACTGAGGAGGGCTTCATGGAAAAAGATGGGCAGCACTTCTCTGGCGCCCCAGTACCTTATCATGGTCCAGGTGTCCATGACTCACCTCTGGCTTCAAACATCTTATGGGAATGATACAGGGAAGTCAGAGAGCCGCCACAAGTAGCCTCAGGGATCTAGTGGAGTAGGAAGGGTGGGGGCAGGGTGGTATGGGGACAGAAAAAAAAGCAAGAAAGCAATAGCCTCAGCAAACGGAGAGATGGGACAGGGTGACGCCAACAGGTTAGGCCCCAGTGCGGCCTACACTAGTACCCTACAAGGGAGTTTGCAGCTTGATAGTGAGCCCTTGGAGGCCCTTCTGCAACTATTCTCATTAGGCAGGATCCTCAGTTCTGTTTCCTCTACATGTCTAGAGTCAATTCAAAGCCCTTGACAGGGAGAGCCAGCAACCAGTTTAATCTTATGGCCCCTGGGATTAGAAGAGAACATGCCTCGGGGGCTTTGCTTCCTGAACACAGAGTACCAAGGTCTTGGACACACAGCCTGGATATCTCATGTTCCAGATGCCCAAGGATGTAGACATTTGCTCAGTCACAGAGGACGACAGGTGGGCATCCACTGAGGGATAAGCAGGGACCCCAAGGTACTGCAGCCAGAAATCTTCAGAAAGGGGCATCTTTGAAGGAACCCGAGGGCAATCACTGGTGGGCCATCTCTCCTCTTGGAGCCCAGGTCACCTCTTGGCAGTAAGACTAAGGCTCAGAACCTCAGATGACAGAAAGAGTTCCATGGGGACCAAGAACAAGACCTGATGTTATAGGTTTGAGCTCCCTGTGCTGGTGTCTGAAACCAAGGTCTTGATCCCTAAGCATATCCTGGGCTAGCAGCATAGCGTGGAGATGACTGGAGCAGGACAATGATTTTTTTATTTGTACTTTTCCAAGGAAGCTACTTGGAAGGAAGAACCAGGTAAAAGAACTCTGAACAACCTCCAGTTGAGGAACAGCAAGTTACATTACAATCCCCTTTCAGGTTCCACAAACTATGTGTGTGATACTTCTGGAGACAATGATCTTAAAAGCCAAGAACTTCATGGACAGATTGGCCCCATTAAAGACTAAAGTGCTCTTTCAGAGAGGGCACACACATACACCAAGGTTTGTTTTCTTTTGTTTTGACAGGAGCTTTGAATTTCAAATTCCTCAAATCCCAAAGGATTATACTGGTCTTCCGGACACGCCCACACACACCTCCTACCCTATTAGCTGGTTCAGACCATGGCTTACCACCAATCTGGGTGGCACCTGAACAGAAGAGACTGACGCAATTCCCTGAAGCTCACTAGGCCCTTTCTGTCTCGGGATACACCTGACCCAGGTCTTAGTCACAAACTCCAATAATCAAGGTCATCAGGGGCCGGGGAACAAAGGAAACAAAGGGCTCTGCCCTGAATTTAACTAGGCCCCCAAAAATGTGGCATCTGATTACATACACAAAACCAAAGCAGGGGGAGAAACTTTTGTTAGGGCCCACAGCCCAGAAGTGCTTTGTTCTAACCAGAGATTCCCCTCGCCAGTACTCACCAGATGCTACAAGCTCCTCTGGTGTCCCCACTTTTCCTAATTCACAGCCCTTAGCCTCCCCCCGAGATCAGCAAGAACTGCAGTAAGGTAGGAACAGAACTATGACGACAGTCTTCTGCCGAAAACTCATGGGGCAGCACAGATGGCTGAGAACACAGTCACACTGTGCCTCTCTGCAGTGCCTCATAGGACAGGAGCTCTGGGGACACAGAGGGATATAAATAGCAAGGCGGGGTCCCACCCAGAGACCAGTCCTACATACCTGTGCCTTTCTGTATACGCCAGTCTCCCTAGTGGGGACCTCACACCCTTCACATCAGGACCTCAGAGCAAGTAGGAGGGGACAGGATTTGCATGCCACACCATGGTCTGAAACTGCAAACATGGCTGGCTGGGCCTTCGCTGGATGACTAGGAAACTGGGGGCAGAGTGAGGTCGCAGATCCACCTATGCACACATGCTCACCCTTGCATAACCATGCAGAGCCCTTCACACAAGTGAAGGTGTATAAGCCAAGGCACAACCTCCCTGGGTACCCATCAGCCCATCCCTGCCACCACACAGAGACACCACGCCAGCATCATGAAAATCGGCCCCTTCCACCTGAAGGCCAGAGCCTGCACTCTCAGCTATCCCCAGTGTGGGGTCTCCTCGTCTCCCCGGCTTCAAATCTTTGATGTGGCAGACACAAGGCAGACACAGGACAGATGAGGTGGCACCAAAGGCCATGGGCGAGGTGGATCACAGCAAGGCAGAAACTCATCAGGCATGAGACCCTGGCCAGGAGAGAGCACAACAGTGTAGCGGAGATCTTCAGATCAAAGCCACACCCCACGGTGTCCGACTGAGACACTTCTCTGTACAGGCTGTCATCAGAAAGATGGCACAACGCCAGGCCATATGCCCTAGGAACAGAACTGGAAATGCAAGGTAGGTACTGAACTCACTGAGATGGTAAGCAGCCTGATGGAGTTCATAATACTGGACCCGTAGCAAGGGACGCTGGGAAGCCCAGGAGAACCAGGGCTCCTGCAGGACTGCTCTGCACCATAGCACAGGACTGCACAATGGAGGGAACTCCCCCGAGGTCACTGTTCCCACAAGGCCCCTTCCCATAGAAGCACATAACACTGGCCAAGGTACCATCCACGGGGTCTCTGACCGCAGCTCCTGTGATGTCTACATCAGAGACAGCATATTTCAGTCAATGAACATCCCTCTTTCCAATTGGTCAAGGGTCCGTTCAAAGGGAAGCGATAGTGCTATTTAGGCTGGGTATCTTCTGCCATCTAGCAGCTACGACCACCCAAGTAAGAATATGACATTCACACCGAAGGAAGCCCAAAGCCACTTAGTCACACTGAGTTGCTGGCTGCCACAGATGGGACACTGGGTAAGCTCTAAGGATGGCCAGGTGCTGGGGTGGGGGACACTGCATGCCCGTCTTTCCTCCCTGTCCCCTGACCACCACGTAGTTGTCAGAGCAGTCAAACAGAGAGAGGCATACGAGTGAAACACAAAGATACTCTGAAATGAGGCCACCCTCAAGGGAGGGAACTGGCAGCATCCACCTGGATAGCAGGCAGCCTAGCTGCAAATATGGCCCTGCTGTCCCAGGCTGACCTGTCCTCTCGCCTCTTCCCACAGACTACAAGGGCTCCAGCTATGAGGCCAAGAGATGGTTCCACACGCTATACGTACTCTGTCAAGCCCTGCCCTCCTTCTGGAAAGTTCTGTAATCCCTCACTGAGCTCTGCTACACTTCTGGATGAGGATATCTGCTCTCTGCATACACAGTAGGCATAAACAAACACAAATGCCCCAAAGGAAACAGGTATAACCTACCTTTGAACCCACAGAAAGATTCCATTAACCACCCTGAAACACTATCCTCACCTTTAAGCTCCTTCTTCACAGAGTATAGGTACACCATTCTAGAACAGCACCCCATGTCTTCTGGATAAATATGACATAAACTCAGCACATACCCAACTGTGGACAGTGGAGACCACCTTCTCCCCACGGTGGGGGCGGGGGCAGATGAGCCCTGAGGCGTGACACAAGCGAAGCATGAGCAGAAACTCGGGGCTTTTCAGAGTGTGTGTACATGTTACCCACATGCACACACGTGTGCAGTTCCTAGCTCTGTCGGCTAACAGGCCAAGAAGCAGGGCACTCTAGCTCATTTTCCACTTGGACCATCTCAGGAGAGCTATCAACTACAGGGCTAAGGCAGGAGGACGGATGTGAGACTAAAAGGGGCACCATCTGGATAGTCTCCTGTGACCACTTCTAGGTCATCTAAGCGTCAACCGACTAGAGCACAGACACACACAGGCATCTGAGGGCCACATAAGCCATGGAGGCCTGCTGCAACACCTTGGTGTACAGACCAGAAGAGGAAACTGCCTTTGGAGCCTGTGGCTGGAGGCAATTGGGGGGCGGGGGTACAGCCTAGTGGGGCAGGCCCAGCTGAGTCATCAGGGGTCACAGCCGTCACATCATAGTAAAGGACAGATGGACAATAAGCACTCCTGATCCTACACATCAGTGGGACAGTCCCGCCATGCCACTATGGAGACTGTAGGGCCAACAGACACAGCCTGCTGTTCCTGTTGCCTAAAAAGCAGAGGCAAGACAGGAAAATTCTAGAATGAGGCAGGATGGCAGGCTTTCTGTGGTGGCATCACAAGGCCACGATGTGGTGAAACTCAAGATCTTTGTCACGTGAACACTAATACTCTCACCTTTGAAAGAGAAAAAGTGCTTTTGGGGAGAGTATACCCCAAAAGGGCCTCACAGACTCTGCAGACTCTCAAACACTTTGGTTTAGGAACAAATGTGTGAGAGAGACAGACACTGGAGAAAGGAAAGAGAAAGAATATTTCAACATGGGAAGATGCTATGTGCAGAGGCCAAGCAGGAGAGATGTCTTCCTATTCTTACAATTTTCTTTTGTCTGGAAACAAGTGAATACCAGGGTTAAAGAAGTCAGATGTGGTGGCCTTAATCCCAGCATTTAGGAGGCAGAGGCAGAGGCAGAGAGGCAGAGAGGCAGGAGGCAGAAAGAGAGAGGCAGAGGCAGAGAGGCAGAGAGAGAGAGAGAGGCAGAGAGGCAGGAGGCAGAGAGAGGCAGAGGCAGAGGCAGAGGCAGAGGCAGAGGCAGAGGCAGAGAGAGAGAGAGAGAGAGAGAGAGAGAGAGAGAGAGAGAGAGAGAGAGAGAGAGAGAGAGAGAGAGAGAGAGGCAGAGAGGCAGGAGGCAGGAGGTGGAGGCAGATAAAAGCTCTGTGAGTTACACTGCAAGTTGCAGGCCAGCCAGGGCCACATAGTAAGACCCTTTTTGAAAACAAAAAGCAGCAAATATAAATGCAACACACCGCAGTATCACCAGCCTTGAGGACACAGAGGACCAGGGTGTGACTCCAAGCCCGACTACCCTGCAGAGAGTCAGGAGACAGGTTTCAGGTTCTGCCTCCGATGGAGCCAACTCAAGCTCATGACCTTGAACGAAGTCTCTGCTGCTCACCTGTAGCTTAGCTCAGGTTGCCAGTCTCCAGGGAGAGGAGGGAGGACACGGAAGGACACAGAAGGTTAAGCACCCTGCAGAAACCATTCCTCTGGGCTGCACCCACAGCCTGTGTTTAGGAGTCACCCGCCTGGGTCGTTCATAAAGTGCAGCCATAATGCTATTCTGAGCAGTCATAGTCAGTGTTCTGGAGAAACTCACCTGACCCTCTGCCCAGAAACACGGGTACAGCAACGATCACTATCTAAGGGGACATCACTGCCACAGCCTGACCAACACTCCCAGGGAGAGGTGGCACTAGTGTCCTGCACTCCCACAGCTGAGGACTAGACGGCATTTAAACAGCCTGTTCAATGGGATGACTGTCAAGGCTCTAAAGCTGGGAAAAATATAAGGACACAAACAAAAGCTGGGGAGACTGGGGGGGACGTGACACAGCCTCAGTCCGGCTCACAGAAAGCCTTCCACTATGGTGGCTCAAACTGTGTCTTCTGTTCCCATGACTTTCCATTTTATCACTTAACACAGTAATGCATGAGTACACAGCGCAGACACACACACACAAACTAACAACAAAACACATCAGAGTCCCAGTTGAAGCTGCGCTGAAGATATGTAACCCTACAAACGACCACAGCAGTCTCTGTAGTCTTCAAGTTTCACACCAGCCTTTTTTGTTTGGTTTGGTTTGGTTTGGGTTTTTCGAGACAGGGTTTCCCTGTGTAGCTTTGGAGCCTGTACTATTTTTTGTAGATCAGGTTGGTCTTGAACTCACAGATCCACCTGTCTCTGCCTCCCAAGTGCTAGGACTAAGGGCATACACCACCACTATCCAGCCCAGCCCTTTTTGGGGGGGGGGCACATCCCATCATCAATGCCCAAGCATATATTCCAGAGAGCTCTGGCTGGGCAGATAGAAGAGAATATCAGCTGGGGTCACACCTGAATTAAACAGATGGAAGTATTTATGGCACCTCACCCACAGGGCATCGAGAGGACATCCAGGGGTCCTCCCTGCCTAATTCCACCGGAGTCAAGAGATAATTAAGAAATCAAACATTTCCATTTGAGAAGTACACCTGCATTTACATGAAAATACCATGATCCATTTTATTACCTAGATGACTATTCATTTTCAGATCTTCCCTAATTACTTTTATATCAAAATAGACTTAAATCTGAATCATATTTTTGAGAGTCTATGTTATACTTAAAAGTCTACACAAAGGAACCCTCCATTTAAACACAACAACACGCATGTACGAAGAGCTCAGGAGTCACCAGGCCTTCTCAGCCTAGCTAACCACTCTGCATACACAGAGGCTCTGACCACAGTGCTGCTGATAGAGGGGAGGGGAGCCCACACGTAAGACACGCCCCTCACTATCCGCATCCGATGCTCACCAGCCACGAGCTGCCAGACCTGGGGCTGCAATGCACTGAAGGGTTGCACTAGGGCTGAAGACTGCTGAGCACTGTGGCAAAGCGCTCACGTGAGGCAGCATATCTCTGTCTCTGTCTGTGTCAGACTACACATGCACAGCAACTAGCAGCATCTTAGGCAGAGGACAGCCGAGTATGCAGCGGATGGCACGGTGAGGAGTGGACACCAGGTCAGGTCCCTGCAGCCAGCCAAGCACATAAACACAGGTCTCACCACCCGCTGGGAGAAAATCCAGGCACCAGTACTCTGCAGGGAGAAGCCAGGCAGACTCTCTCCACCTGTGGATAAGACGTGGCCAGGTCACAAGACCACAAGGCTAACTCTAACACAGCCAGCCTTTCTTCCACAATAGTGAGACAAACTTATTTCTGATGAGCCTCCGCACTTACAGATTAGAGGTGATCAACTTCCCTCACTTACAGAAATACTTTTAAAAACCTGTCCATTTCACACCCAGCCTGCTGCCATTTACTTCATGACGGAACAACTAGAAAGAGCTCACTTGGAAGTCAGGGCAGGCTGAGTCCAGAGCCTCCATAGCTGAGATGCATCAAAATTTAGAGACTTACAAAGCCGTGGACTCCCTCTAAATGCATAATGGAGAGACAGAATGGCACCGCTGAGGCAGCCTTGGGTCTGTAGGGTGGCTGATGGGGCACAGAGGCAGATAAGCCAGGCAGCCCACCCCCCTTTTTTGCCTCACAGAGACTAACTATCTCTACCAGCTGCTTTTGTAATTAAGAACTATGACAAAGCCTGGTGGTAGTGGCACACACCTTTAATCCCAGCAAGGAGGCAGGCTGATCTTTGTGAGTTTGAGGCCAGCCTGGTCCACACAGCAAGTTCCAGGATGGCCGAAATACACAGAATGACCCTGTATCTCACAAAACAGGAATGAAAACAAATAACAAAAAAACCCAACCAACGGACAAAAAGAAACATGACAAATAGGATCCTAAAACAAGGATCTTCAGCCACAAAATCTAAAACAGAACAAGGGAGCTGTGGGTACACTCCTCTCCCCCCACAAACCATGGGTGCAGTCTCCTCCTGGCAAACCTTGCGCATGGAAACAACACAAAGGTGAAAACTATTTGGCTCAGCTGCAAGGCCCCAGAGTCTATGGGAGCTAGGACAGAGAAGAGAGGGCCTGAAGTACTGAGGGCATTTTCCTTTAGAGAAGGGTGCACCAACCATGGAGGCACGCACTTCTGTCAAGCCTTCCAGGTGAGGTGGTGCCTGCGTTGGCAGCGGCACGTATAAAACTGCAGAAACAGCAAAGACACTCAAAACCAAGGGAAGCCAGCCAGACTCCTAGAAAGACAGGAGGTGTCGTTCCTCTTTCGTGGCACATGCAGCTACCTTCTGACATCTGCATCCTGTGGCCTGTAAGACGCATGTGTAAGGGTCTCAGGCAGCTCCAGCAGCCAGTGACTCTAGAATCCCTCAATGTCCCATTTGGTGCCAAGGTCTGCAACCCTGTAACACCTGCAACCTGCCAGCCAATGCCTCAGCAGCTAAGGACCATTCCAGGGGCAGCTGGCCTGAACAGAAACCAGAGACAGAATACCAGAGGAGTATCCGTAAGTCTCATGCCATCTGTTGAATAATAATAATAATAATAATAATAATAAAAGCCAAAGCTCAAGAGGCTAGCTGGATGATTCATAAGGAGACAAGGGCAGCCAACTCTCTAAGGGAAATTCCTAGAGTAGAAATAGTGTAAAGGGGGCCTCAGACATCTGTGCCCAGTGATGGAGACAACCACAGTGAGGAATCCTGGGACAGTGAATGACCCAATATGATACCGGAAGACAGGCACTCATCCCAACTCCTTCCTCCCCAGACGCAGAGGGGACTGTGATATGATCCTCACATAGAGAACTCTCCAGGAGGCCTGACCTCAACTCCCAGGACTGTCAGGTTATCAGAAATGAGTGTGAGAAACTATCATAGCTAAAGACAGCTAGGTATTCTGAGGATGCATGGGAGAAGTTCAGGACATGAAGAGCTTTGCTCTTCCAGAGGACCAGGGTTCAAGTCCCAGTACCACAAGGTGACTTACAACCATCTGTAATACCAGTTCCAGAACATTCAATGCCCTCTTCTGGCTTCCATGGGCACCAGACACTCATGTGGTGCACATACATGTGTAGGTAAAACACGGAAACCCCACAAAACCTATGCATCAGTGGACAGACTCACTCCAGAATCATGGCTCTTTAGTGGTAACCAGTTCCAATACAGACTACAAACTTGTAACGAGGGAGGTCAGGCTGGATTGTATAATTCCTTCCTGGCACCCAGAAGTCCCAGCTCCTACTCAGCCACCGCAACAACCCACCAACCTTAGAACCCCCAGGACTTACAGGACCCATCTGATGAAACACCCTGCTGCTGACCTGGATGGTCAGGATTTCTAAGCACCCTGCCCATGACACGAAGGGACTTGGCCACTGTCACTTGCTCCTCTCCTCACCACACAAGGTCTGGCAGTTCGGTGACACTGCCCACAAGTCCATCCATCCTCAGAGGCTGCAGTTCTTCACTGAGGAAAATCCACTCCAGGGTTTCCCATGATAACCAACACCACCTGGTCAATGCGCCTAGCCTAGACCACAGCTCTGGGCCCACAGAGATCAGAGTTTTCTTATAAGCCAATCAAATGCTTCAGGAAGACATGCTGTGAGCTGCACAAAACTCTGGCCAACTCTGACCTCTACCATGAAGGCTACAAGGACGTGTTTCAGCTTGGAGAAAAGGCTTCACCCCTGGTTTTCCATTGTCATCTTTTGTGGGAACACTGTGTCAGCCTAGGGACGGCTGCTCATATATGCCCATCAGCTATAGGCTGGCCCTGCATTATCGATGTCCAGCAGAGGCCTGACGCATTTTAAAGTACATGAACATGAACATGGCCAGACATAGTTGCGAGCACAAAGCCTGGAAAAGCCACCTAAGGAGGGTTTTGGATGTGACTTACCTATGAAAATGCAAATTTGCTGACTTTTAACAAAGACCTGCACCTTCCATCGCCTACGTAGAAACACCTTGAACACCTTCCTATTAAGACCCTTGTTCTCAGGGGCAGCCTCAGGTCTAGTCCTCAATATGTCTTGATGGATTCCTCAAGGCATACAAATGCAACACAATGCACAGTGCCCTCCAGTAGTAGCAGTCTCAAGAGTCAGGTCCCATTGAAGGAGGGGCTACAGACTTCAGGGACCCTGTCCTTTCTGAGAATCCGACTATATATGTAATAGAGATATGTGCATAGGCCGGAGGTAGTCAGGGTCCTGGGCAGGGGAGGAGACAGCCTCTCTACCAGACACTCATCAGCTATTTGTGGGATTCAGCCAAGTTTCTTAGGCACAGACAAGCAGGCCCAGAGTCACTGCTGGCCCTCAGCCCAGGATCGGCTCCTGGACAGCAAGCTGAATCCCCACTCCCCACCTATTCCCTGCAGAGTGATATCTTAGTAGGGAGAAGCCAGGCACAACCTGGCAGGCCCCCAGACCCATTCCTGGACAGCCAGACCTTAACAGCATAACCCAGGCATGGCCTCTTCCACTGACTTAGCCAACACACTCCCCTCCTCCCACCCCCATTCTTCCTGGGGCAGGGCTCCAAGGTATCACCACCAATCCTTCAATGGCTCAAGGGGAGGGGTGGTAAAGCAACCTCTGAGACTCAGAACCATATCCCCTGGTCAGCTAAGTAGGCTAGCCAGTAGAGCCGGCTACAAAGTCCAGCAGCCTCCTCCCCTTCCTGCCATCAAGTGTGGGCGGAAAGTCTACCCAGATTAGCAACACTGGAGATGGGGCATGGGTCAAGAGGAACCCAGTCTGCGCAGAGGCCCACAACAAAATGGAGTTCCATCGGGTAACCTCAAGGTGTCTTTTGGCCAAGGAAAGCCTGGCCGGACCCAGGAACACCACCACAAACCCTCCCTGGGAACTGCGCTGTGAAATAATTACGTGCTAGAATGGATTAGAGTCCCAGGGCCCTGGAAGTCAAAGAATGGCCACTGGCTTTTGATTGCCCTCCAGATCCTCTGAACCTTCATGCATCCTAAAAATCCAGCAACCTGGAAAATCCAGGCCAGTGGGACGGACTACAGAGCATAGCTGATGAGGGCAAGCCATGGTCTGAGCGGTAGGCCCCGGGCTGACAGCTTCCCGCTTTTAACAGCAAATTGCTGGCTAAATGAGCACCACATTCTGAAAAGAAAACAAAGGAAATATTGAGAAACGAACCACCCACAACAACTCTAGCCCAAGAGGGCCGCTTACTTCTTGTGGCATTTTCCATGCACATTCCTCCAACCCCTGCCTCCCATCTCAGGTTTCCAGGGCAGCAGCGAGGTCCAGCAGGGAGCTGTAGGGAGTCCTTCAGGGAACAGGCCCTGCCCTTTCCCACCTATCCCAAGTCCTGCTCAACACTTTCAGGTCCCACTTGGCCTCTCTGTCACCCAGATTCAGAGGAGTCAGAGTCACCACAGTGTGGGAAATTCTGAAGTTAGTGGCTTGGAGTGCTTCCTGGGCACTCAGGCCCAGCCTCACTTTCTTCCTGCAAAGCCAACACCCTTTGCTTCAAGGCTGTATTGAGGGTAAGCTACAAATGGGGCTCTGGCGGAGGTGGACGCACATTTGCCCTGATAACGCCCACACACTGAGCGGCACCCTAGCCTCTCAGGGCACCTGCCCCAGAGTGGTGGGCAGCCCCGCTTCTCTCCACAAGGCTCCACAGGCCCAGGTTTGAGTAGAAGCTGGCAAACCAAATCCACAAGTAATGCCAAGGCCCAGGAGAGCTGGAAGCCCTGAAACCTTGGTTAGCGCCCACAAGCACAGCTAACTGTTCACCCTCGTTCACCCCAACCCAATAGAACAAGTCTCACACAGCTCGGAACAGCAGATTCTCAGAGGAACACTGAAAAGACCTGTGGGACCAGGAAGCAGGTGAGGCAGGGCTTTGCTGCGAACCTGTTCCACCTCCTACCCTGGAATAGGTAGGACTAGCCCCAAGCAGGCCCACAGGTCATTGCATTCCTTATGTCCACTTACAAGGTCCTTAGCAGGGAGCCTGGGTAGGCATCTCCTCCCATAGGCTTTCAAATCTGAAACGCAAACCAGCAGAGAGCTTTGCAGCCTGCCATCCAAAAGGCTCTCTGTAGATTTAACCAATGCAGACAAGGAGTCAGGGCCTGACGCACCATGATTACACTATTTCCGACACAGTACACACTATATAACTGCATGAGTGTACACATATACACACACATATGCATATGAATGTGTTCTCATGTACACTAACATATACACATATGTATTCATCCATACCATACACCATGACAACCACATGTACACTGCACTTACTGTACATGCCATGCGTATACACATGCACACATATGCATGCAAACATCCCCAGTGCTCATCTACATGGCAATATACACCCCACACAAAGCCACAAGAAGTTAGAGTTGCAGACTATGCCACTGAGGGGACAGACCCCAGAAACACTGGGCATCTAAGGGACCAGAGCCCTAGACGCTGCATAAGCAGTATGTAGGTCTGGGGCTTTCAATCTGGAAGACTTTAGGAAGGCAGCTTCTGATGTCCTCACTCTCCAACATCCCCGTCACCCAGCTCCCTTCCCCAGAGAGCAGAGCAGCATCAGAGCTGAGAAGGGGCATGCTGTTCCCCAAACGTCCAGGTACAAGAGACCAAGGACAAAGCAGAGGACAGGCCCTGAGCCTGGATCAGCACCCTGTAGGACACCAGTTAGACCCTCCCAGGGGCAGCTTCAGTTACAAACTCGTCTGGGCTGTGGTCACGTCCCTCCATTACAAACTCGTCTGGGCTGTGGTCACGTCCCTCCATTAAATGAAAAGGGAAACCCAAGAGCTGCTTGGCACTCTCTCCTCTGACCTCCAGAGCACTCAGCCCTCCCCAGTGACCATCAGATGTTTGCTGAGCTTCCCTGAAAGCCAGGCCCGGCCTGCTGGCGCCAGAGACCCACAGAAGAATGGACCAAAGATGAGAGGTCACAGCCACCTTCGTAAGAGACCAGGTCCTGGGAGGAAAAGGGGGCACAAAGAGATGCTCTAGCCATTTTCCAGCTTCAGAAATGGGTCACCCTAAAAAGGGCACACATCTAAGACAGGAGCTCAGGCTACCATAGGGCCAGAGATGGCGACTCCCAAGCCCCAGCACTGAAAGTGTAGAGCAGCTCAAACCAGCAAGGCAGTGAATGTGAGTCTAACAGTGAAAACAGGTCTGGGCTGCCACCTCTTTTTCCTCCCTAGAATCCCTAGATCCTTCCCTCATGGGGCTGTGAGTCACACAAGGTGCTTGTGTGGTTCTGAGGCTACCAGATCAAGAACTGACGCTGACAGCTTGTACCCCAACATAACAGCCCACCTCTATACCCTGACCCAATGGTTTTCTTAAAACAAACCTACTGAAGGAGGAGGAAACAGCCTAGGTAACCCAGTGACTGGCTCGTAGTGCCAGTCTTGCCTCCTACCTGAAGGCATCCCAGATCCCGAGACACCAGCACCAGCTGACATGCTTACTCAGCAACCCACACCCAGGGACCCCATAACTAGGCACTCAGAACCCCCAAATCTTGTGGTCATCATGGACATACACACACAGAGAGCTGGCAGCCTCATCACCAAGGTGGGCCTGCTATTGAGCACAAGCGGAAGGCTTATCTGCACAGACCAGACCCTACCATGAAGGGCAGTTTCCCTCCTTTGCATAAAGGGAGGTAGTAACCTCTCTATGAATGATCCCCGGTGGAGACTCAAGAGTCAGCACTCACTAGGACCTGGCACCACAAGCCACTCACAGCCCCAAGACTATCTGCCTACTCCTCAGTGCCATCCATTCCTGTCTATACAAGTCTCTCTTGCCTCTGGGTAGAGAAGTCTTCCCCCTAGAAGGCCCAGCCCAACAGGACTCACACTCCAGTAGTTACCGCCAATGCAGCTGTCACTCCAAATACCACCCGGCCATTTGGCCAGGGCTTGCCCATGGGAGCTTGGGAACAGTGGTTAATACTTAACAGTAAACACCAAACTTTGCCCTCTGCCTGCAAAGGCAGGGCTTAATGTCTGGAGAGCAAAGGGAACTGCAGGCAGTCCAGCACCTACCCTCCTTGCTACACTACTGGGTTTCTGACCCTGCATTGCACCCAACTGTACAACTAACGAGGGAGGCATTGTCTGAAGCACCAGAAGGCAGCGGCCCCGGTCCAGTGCCACCGCCCCTCAACACCGGAGCGCGTGCCTGCCATGACACTCCCGGTCGGATCTAGCAGGGTGCTAAGGTGGTGGTCCTACATCCAGTAGGCGGCGGCCCTGACAAGGTCATCTTCTCTCCCCTCCCTCCATTCGCTGCCAGGCAGGCAGAGTGACAGCTCCCAAATGGTCTTCTGGATGTGACCAAAACTCCTGCTAAGGTCCTATCAAGCCAGACACTGCTGAAAGCTCCGGTGCTGCCTCTGTGTAACAGGCTCTATGCCCTGGACAAAAGCTCCTCCTCTCTCTGAATCTTCTGACCACAGAATACGTACACCAGAAGCCACACAACTCTAAGTAAGGGACACTTGGGACCGTCTACCTAAAGGAAAACCACTCTGAAGTCCACGAACACCACTCACGGAAGCCAAGTAACATGGTTCCTGGCGTTGTCCCGCTGCTGTGTACAGAACCCAGGTAAGACGTGGGCAGCTCTCCAGGCTCAGAAGGTGATATTGTATCTATAAATGCAGTCGTCCATGTCAGCTGCTCCTCAGCCAGTCTACCACCCAGAGCAGCTCGTAGATTATAAATGCAATACCTGGGATGTACTAGAAATAGCATGTAATGCCACAGGACCACACCCAGCACAAACAGGTAAATTAGTGTGCTAAGGACACAGTCCAGCAGCCTCTCAGCAATGCCATCCACTGCTGGCTTCTTTTTTCTAAGGAAAGCCTTTTCACACTAGAGTTCATGGGGGCCCTGCTCTGCTGGAGTTGCCTCAACCCCCGAGGCATGCACACCTGCCAAGTTCAAGGCCATCTTTCCTATGGAATTCCCCTAGTCACCTCAGCACCCCATGGCTACCCTGACTCACCATCAAAAGCTAAGCTTATCGTCAGCCTAGGCCCTTCACATGTCTTCTAGGGCTATATATAAGACTGCATTTCTGGAAGCCAACCACATGTTTGTCTCTGCCGCCACTGGTGAGTGGTTCACGTCCATCCCTTGAACACCCTACCAAAGGTCCTCATTGCTCCCCATATCCCAAGGAACGCATGCCCACTCTCTCACTGCTCCTGCGGGCAACACGTCAGGATCCTCAGAATCCCGCATGTATCTCCTCGACAACCATAGCTTACTCTGCATCACACATTGTACCACAAAACACGTTAGGCTCCTGCTGTACCAGGATGAGGCAGGGAATCCATCTGGACACAGCCTTAGCAGATGATCTTTCTAGGTCAACATGACTGCAGTGCCCAGTTCCCGGCCAGCCCAAGTCTGCTTGGTGTTAAGGGGCATGGCACTATGTTGGGCCATTAGAGGGCCCTTCATCACAAGGGCTGTCTCTTCAACCCCTTGAAGCAGTTCAGACATTCATTCAGCGGAGTGGTCAAAAAGCCTAGGCAAAGGCTTTCCAGCATTTCCAGGCCCAGGAGAGCCTCACATTAAAAAAGACAAAGACTGGGTGGCTGGGGAAAGAGTCAGACTTAGAACACATAGGTACCTCATCACTCTTGAGGGTCACACCAGAAAAAGTGATATCCAAACACTTAGTAGAAGTCTGACCACAGAAAAGGCCAATGCCCGATGCCATGTGACCTATTGGGGAGGAGCCAGACCCTCTACCCTCATGTGCACACCCAGTGCATATATGCATGCTCACACACATGAACATGGGCTAGGCAAGATAAATGGGTGCTGACACCTGTATACCACTGACTCCTAAGGGAAGGGCCTGTTGCATGGATACAGCTGGGAGGAGGTAGGACACAGTCCTCAACCATCTGGGCTCCCAGCAGTCCCTGCTCAGTGAGATCTTTTGTTTCCTCTAGCTGTTTTTGTACAGCTTGTCTTACAGCATTGGAGATCAAACCCATGGCCCCAAGGCAAGCATCCTACCACTAAACAATAACTCCAACACCATCTTTGGCTTGAAAAGGTACACAGACTGATTCCATGCACATTAGATGTTGCTACCTCTGTGAATAACCCTCAGCCTCATCTTTAAGAACCCCCAAGAAGATGTGCTCACACGTTCAGCCCCATCTTCAAGGTCTCCCAGCAAGATGGTGCTAGAGTCCACACTCATCAGGCCCTGCTTGGATTAGTGTGACACATCCTTTCCTGAAAACCCCAGGCTGTTATTCCTGTCTTAGCCTGGTAGGGCGGGGCCTAGAGTCTGGTGCTCAGTCTGTTTCCTAACTGTACTGTTCTCTGAATCCTGATGTCCCAACCGTGAATCCCTCCCCAGCCAAGTGGGCAGAGAATCACTTCACCACCCCATCAGCAGCAGCCCCGAGGGACACACACAACACTATCCACTGCCCAGCCTACACTCAACCACCACACAGGACAAAGGTGACTCAGGCTGCCTCAGTCAGTGTGTCAGCAGACAGGGTCACCTCTACAGAGGGAAGTAAGAAGTCCCCAGATAACTAAGATGAAGCCAGCTAGAGAACATGAGATCACGTGGATGGAATTGAGAAGGGACCTGCAATCAGACTGGAAGGAAGCCCGCCCAGACTTCAGCTTTGACCTGGAGTGGAGGGGCCACCAGGCAGTGATTACCCCACAATAAATCCAGCATGAGTACATTGTGGAAACTCCTTTCCTAGGCCTGGGACACCTCACCAGGGGCCTTTCATCTTCCCTGACATGGTTTCCCAAAGTCTTGAGATCTAATGATGTTCGACTCTAAGGTCAGATAGGACGTATCCTGGCCCCAAGTAGTGTCCCCCTCTGCTCCTACACACTGAAAATACACCAGCATAACACCAAGAATTCACATGCCTTTTCCTCTTCTGGAGGAATCTCACGATAAATATAATCCAGGTCCAACTTCTGTCCTGCAGAAAGGCTAAGGGGTATGATCCCTGCCCTGGGGGCACCATCCCAAGTGCTCCCAGACACACGCTCAAACGTTCACGCAAAGGGCCCTTCGTGAGTGGAAACCAGAAGGTGGAAAATCGAGGAAGCAAAATGCGGGCATCCCACTTTCCACACTTGCCCCTCCCCCTGCCCAATCGTTTTCACTTTACATGGGGCCAAGGACGTTATAAGTAGACTCACACTATCTAGAAGATAGGGCCAACTTCATTTCTGCCATTAAACTACCAGCCAGGCCCTGTCTGGGTCACACAGTAGCAGCGGAGGTCAAGGTTAAGTATGGGCCAGGCAAAGGTCTACCTCCTACCCTTACAGGACCTGCTTCCTTGGGATAGAAGCTGCACGAGGCCCAAAAGGGTAGCTGGCTCCCTATAGCCATACATTTATAGGTTGAAGAGGTTCCTAGGTAGACCTGGCCTTGCCAGACCCTCATTCTGGTCCCAAAGACACTGGCTGTGCAAGCTGGG
The DNA here is from genome assembly GCF_017639785.1 of Mesocricetus auratus. Taxonomy (NCBI): domain Eukaryota; kingdom Metazoa; phylum Chordata; class Mammalia; order Rodentia; family Cricetidae; genus Mesocricetus; species Mesocricetus auratus. The sequence goes on along the minus strand of NW_024429198.1, from coordinate 31,479,931 downwards.
ATGGCCCACGAGAGCACAGTTCCACTGCTACTTCGATCCTTGGAGGCACACCCGATGAGGTCTCCCAAACTCACTTCACCAAAAGCAACAAGCAGGACACATGTCCAGAAAACAATACTTTCAAGGACTGTCAAGGGATTGCATAGGAGGCAGGACTAGACTCAGTGTACAATGGTGACTCCTGTGTCCTTGGCCTGTTGACCACACACTAGACCTTTGGAAAACTTTCATGCCTGTACAGGACTTTCCCACCAACAACCAAGTGTGGGCTCTCTTCCCTACCACTGGCTGGGTTCTGAAGGTCCTGTTAGAAACAGGACAAAAATCGAGCACACTTGAGAATACAGTACATTCACCCTGGCACGGTACACTAGCTTAAGTTTCAAAACCATATCTTTATAGAAATATGAAGTACTCAAAGCACCAAGCTGCAAGTTCTACATGAGCCCCAGCCAAGTGACTCAGTTCAACTTGGACCATAAAAAGATCATTAAAACACATACACAGGGCTGGGGGTGTGACTCAGTTGGTAGAGTGTTTGCCTAGCACGTACCAAGCTCTGGTTCAATACCAATCTACCAATCAGCAACATATTTAAAAAAGAAAACACAGTGGGTGTGGCAACACATTACGGTAATACAAGCAGAGGCAGCATATGATCAGGAGTTCAAGGTCATCTTCAGCTACATATTGAGTTTAAGGCTACATAAGACTGTATCTCAAAACAACAAAGTAAACTGAAAGTGCAAGCTTGTCCTCCTTATAATCTAACAGCGGCTGGAAGTAAGAATCCTAACAGTTACTTGCCTTCCTTGAAGTTGAATCCTCAGCCCTGACTGCAGGCACTACTTGAGGGCCCTGATAGTAGAGAGGACAAAAAAAAAAAAAAAAAAGAATCAAAAGAAAAACTGGAGACCAGGAAGAGGGTGTTGGTAGGGCTCTACTCTGAGGACCACTGTGATGCTGTCCACTCTCCCTGACTGCGGGACACTGAGTCTCGGTTTCTAGATTCTGCCTCCACCTCTGAACTGATTTTGTGTATTTAGCCAGGCAGCAGCCCTGAGACAGCATGCTAAGTCTATGCAGAGGAAGCCTAAACAGTCACTAAGATGGATAGGTGCCTGACCTAGGCTAAGCCACTTCCTGGCCTGCACGCCTAGCCTGTGTCTGCAGGCTCCTCAAAGTGTGACCAGAGGAAGCACAGCTTTTCCTGCCTGTACACTGGGCAGTAAACGCTTTGAGGTTATATGAAAGAGCCGTCTCCTGAGAACCTCACCCTCTTTTCCTTCCAGACCCAGAGCCTGGAGTTCCCCAAGTCTTCAATGTAAGGCATGTGGGGCAGGGGTGTGTGCAAGACCAGCTGCAGCTGTGAGTCGGTGCTGTGTCTTTTCACCTGAACAGCCTGAGGAAACGGCCCGTTAGCATCTAGGTCTAAAACAGAGGAAGCAACCAGTTCAAGGTGACTTGCCATCAGCAGAGGGGGAACTGGGTCCTAGGAGCTGGGATGGAGAGGGATTTTCTCAGGCCCCTCCCCACCCTGCGGGAAAGTGAAAGTGCCAGAGAGCTCGGGATCCTGGAAACAAAGACAAGCCCGCGCTCAGAAAGCGCAGCCCCCTCCCCAGGCTTACTCGGGCCTCTGTCCTTCCCCCTAAGATCCCACGGGAGTTTTAGCCTGTCCAAGGTCAGTACAGGCAGATCTGGGATCCCAGTCGGATTTATTAGACGACTGCCCTGGGCCGGCCTGAAGCAAAGCAAAACAGGCCCAGAGAAAGCCCTGTGTCAATGAGACCACCCACTCAGAGGTCGGCACCTCGAGCTCTCTCCCAGGTGCCACCCAGGCACCTGGGCCTTCCCTTTTCCATAGGTACCTCCAACAGCTCTGCAACTCCTCCCTAGTCCCGTCAGAGTTGCCAGGCTAAGTCGTTTCCGGTGCTCAAGCCTCGGTGCTCCAGGGAGGCCATGCAGAGAGGTGGAGACCGCGCCCCCAGGGCTGCCCGAGCCAGGCCAACAGACTTACGCACCCCATGCAGCCCGTGCGAGGAGCAGGGCAGTGAGTTCTTGGGACGGAACGGACAGGACCAACAAACCACCAGCCCAAGAATCCTCTCCGGGTCCCGAGTCACTCCTCTGAGAGCCAGGCAGGCACCGGCTGGCCCTCCTGACCCCTTCCCATAGCCCGGCTATGCGCCGCGGGCCGCTGCCACCCAACGAGCCGGAGCGGCCCAGCGGCGGCGGGAGGGCCCAGCCGCCTCTGTCTTTGTCCCGCGGCAGGTGCCGCCAAGCTCACCCGACGTAAGGAAGGCAGGATCCGCGCTCTCGGGGGACGCCGGCTCCTCCGTACGCTCGGCAGCCTCGTCCCCGGAGCCGTCGGCGCGCGCCTCCACAGGCACTACGGTAAAGTTCGTGGGCATGGCTCCGCTAGACTTCGCGGTCCGCAGGAGCCGCACGCCGCCGCGCCGCAGCTGCCGCCGGACTCCGGCGTAGGGGCGGGGTCGGCCAGGCACGCCCCGGCCACCACGTGATCTCACCTGCCCGCCCCCACGGTCCAGGAAAAGTTTGCCCGGGGCGGGGCGGCTTCCCAAATGACCCCGCCCCCTCAAGACCCCGCCCTCCTACAACTCCGCCCCCCGGAGGCCACAGTCCCTGGGTTATCCGTCCAGAACACTGTACCCTCAAGGATTCCGCACCCAAAAACCCAGTCCCTAGAGGCCACTGCACAATGAACTGAACACAGAAGCAGACCTCCCTCAGCACCGGGAGAGTCCAGTCCTGCCCCACAGAACCACGTCCCCCCACACATACCCCTGCTCACAGCACAGGCTCCCTACACTCCAAGAGCGGGTCACTCAACCACTTCCTCAGTTTCAGTTCTCCCATTCTCACTCCAAACTGCTGTGGGAGGCTCTTCTCCCACCGCCTTACAGATCTGTCTCCCAGCCTGTCTGCAGCTCAGCTTCCCTACCAACGCCGGAGATGTGGGGTCTGCTAACCTAGCCCAGGAGGAGCTATGGCTAGCCAGGAGGAGCTGTTCTTTGGGGCTTTGTGCACCCTGAGGTTAATTCTGTAAGCATTGCCACTAGGATGTAAAAGTATTCTGGCACTTGGGTGCACACAGCTACAGGATACCGAATGTTACAACTCGGGTTGGAAAAGTATTCTGGCAACCGGGAGCCAAGGAATACCACAGCTTACAGCCCTGCTTCAGGGAAAGGCTTCCTGACTGTAAGAGTTCTCCAGGGAGATTTCCAGGGTGGGGATTGGTCAGATTTCAATCCCTGGGCTCAGATTGGCTAGATCTCATGCTCAGGGATTGATTGGTTTTCTGCTCAGGTTCAGGGTCAGATTTGGCTCTGGTTTCAGGGCCAAAGTGCATTTCTTTCACTGGTCATTTTTAGCCCTTTGGCTCTAATTTTAGGGCCAGGGTGTATTTCTTTGACTGACTCTGATTCTAGGGGCAAAATGTGTTTCTTTGGCAGTAGATTCAGGGTGCATTTCTTTGGTTCTGGTTTCAGGACCAAAGTGTGTTTCTTTGGCCGGCCCCTTTTCCCTGCAAATTGCACCCAAGAAGGTCACTGGCCTCTGGGACCTGCCAAGTCCCAGTCTCTTTGTACCTGCTGGCAGTAGTGTCCCAAGACCCAACCTGGGGAACCCTTGCCCCCCAACCTCGGCTGATGGTGCTTCCTTCCTAGAGTTTGGTTCCTAAGGAAATAAGGTAAATTCCCAGGGTAATAACAGGAAGATTTAAACAAGGAGTTCCAGAATACCAACACAGAGGAAGTCATAGTTCTTCTTCTTTGTGCATTCTCGGTGAAAACTGTTAGCAATCAATACTCATAAGGGGAGAACTAAACGAAAATGTTAGGGGCAGGCTTGGGGTGCAGCTCAGTGGGATAGGATTCCCTATCATTTCAGAGACCCTGGTATTATACCCAGCACATCACATAAAAAGCCATAGCCCCCAGGTGCCACAAATCACCCAAAACAGTTTTACATGGTCAAACAGAAACACCTGTGGTAACAGCGAGACCTGCTCACAACATTGGAACAGTGTCAACCAGGACAGCCTGGCCCAGTTCAACCAGGCACATGGTTTTGAAGGCAGCTGCCAGGCCAGTGACCAGACTGGGGCGCAGGAGTTACAGGACTTTGCATAGACTGAGAATAAAACATTTCAAAACCAACTCAGAAAAAGTCTTTTCTGTGGAAGCTCAACGGTACCCCCCATAAGGCCTGCTTTCTACCCTCTATCAGGAAGGTTCTTCTGGTCAGGAGCTTGAAGGAAACATGGACCACTCGGAAATGGCCCCTCATACAGTTAACTCCAGCTCCTGTAGGGGGTGGGATGCAGCTTGCTCAGGCCTCATGGTCACCCCACCTCCCTCCAGAAGCCATCCATAGCAACTAGGAAGCTGGAGTTTAACCTGTTTCCCTTGATCAGCTGGACCTTAAGTGGAAACAGTGACTTTCTCTTCAGAAAGATGGGGAGGCACTTCTGGGGGAGACAGATATATCCACTCAGTTAAGAACAGCCCCCTGGCCGGCCATTGGTGGCTCACACCTTTAATCCCAGCACTTGGGAAGCAGAGGCAGGCAGATCTCTGTGAGTTTGAGGCCTGCCTGGTCTACAGAGCGAGTTCCAGGACAGCCTCCAAAACAATACAGAGAAACCCTGTCTGGAAAAAACAAAAAAAGAAAAAAGCCCCAAGAGGGCAAGCCAAAGTCACCCAAAGGAGGTTTCAGGGAGCTCATCACTGAAACTTAAAAGCTGTACCCCCTCTGAACAGTAATACTATTATCCCCATAGTGAGCACAAAAGGATCACCTGGAAGGATTAGAGCCCTTTTGGAGTGAGCAGACCCAGGTACAAGGACCCCCATAGGGTCAGGATGGATCTGCCGGCCCCAGAAGCCTTCCGGGGACCCTCTCAACCTCAGCTCCCCACGAGTGACCTCTCCAGACAGGCTACTACTTGATACCCACCCTCACTCTCTCCCTGCCCACTACTGTTTTTTAAGAGAGGGTCTCATAGCCCAGCTTGGCCTCAAATTTCAATATCTAGTCAAAGATGACTTTGGATTCCTGATCATCTTACCTCTACCTCTCAAGCACTGGGATTACACACATGTGCAGACATGAAAGCTATAGTTTACTGTCTCTCAGACCCATTTCCTGTGGCTGACCGATCACACAGCAAGGTCCATTACTGTGCCCACAAGTTGAGGAACTCGGACAGCACTGGGCATTGCACCTAGTGAAACTAAGGAGGGCTATGGAGGAACCCATTCATGTATGCTGGGAGTTGAAGGGGCAAGAGGGTGCCCACTGAGCTTGGCTGACTCACAGAAGGAAGAGCCCATAGAACGGGCAGGGTAGCAGAGATAGAAGATTTCCATCAACCCAGGGTGGAGAGCCTCAGGACCAAGGCAGCACCAATTATTTTAACTTGAGAGAAACTAAGTGGCTCCCATCGCACCAGTGCTCAGCTGCTAGACCTTCCCGGAGGTGTGAGGGGTGTTCTGCTGATTTCAAAGTTTATAAAAAGGGAAATGCAACTGTGCTTTATAACTGTTTCGGGCAGGACAACAGAGTCTGATGGGTAAATTTTTCTCAATCCATGAAAATACATTTTTTTCTTGAGACCATACATTAAAGAGAGGGAAGTTAAAGACTGAGGAACTCTGAGAACATGTTATTCAAAGAGCACTAAGTTGTAAAATTTCTACAGCTGCAATGAAGTGTGTGTCACTACAGGCTCACTGTGCCCTCCCCCCTCTCTCTGTCTCTCTCTCTGTCTGTCTGTCTCTGTGTGTGTGTGTGTGTTCTCTCTCTCTCTGTGTGTGTGTGTGTTCTCTGTGTGTGTATCTGTGTGTGTGTGTTCTCTCTCTCTCTCTCTGTGTTCTCTGTGTGTGTATCTGTGTGTGTGTGTGTTCTCTCTCTCTCTCTCTGTGTTCTCTGTGTGTGTGTGTGTGTTCTCTCTCTCTCTGTGTGTTCTCTCTCTGTGTGTGTTCTCTGTGTGTGTGTGTGTGTGTGTGTACAAGGACGTGCATGAATGTGCATACTCATGTTATAGGTGTGCACATGTACTGTACATGTGCCAGCCCCCTCTGCGGGCCCTTCTGCCTTTTGTCCCAGAGGGTCTGTCATTGGTTTGGAACTTTGACACAGAGCCCACTAACTGGCCACTGAGCCTCCAGGGATCCACCTGTCTCTACCCACCACCTCCCAACAGTGCTGGGATTACAAGAATGAAGATTCCTGTGTGGGTTCTGGGGTTCAGTAAAGCACTTACAACCAGGCCATCTCCCCAGTCCCTCAGGAGTGCTCTTAAAGCACACAATCAAGAAATAAGACGCAAAGGCCTGGCTCTCCTGCCACCTTCTTCCCCAGCCTAACCCTCAGAGATGAGTCTGCCCTCTTCACAGGGACCAGAGAAGCCACACTGAAACTCTGCTGCCCAGGCATTGCTGAGCTCAGTGGTTCCGGGCAGGTGGAGCTGCTGCTGTCTCCAATCTCCAGTGATATGGTATCACCCACTCCAAGCTGTTAGCTTCAAGGAACCATGGCACACCAGCAACATCTGCTCCTATCTGTGACCGCTTGTCTTATAAAAGATCCAGGGATTTGGTGCACATAACCATAGGCAGGAAGGGACTTCCTGTAGCCACTAGGCTTTGTCACCCACAACCCTAGGCTCTGGCATCTCAGGGTCAGCCCAGGTTGAGCCCTTCCTTGGGAGGCTGCCTTCAAGGTAGATCAAGGCTATACCCTACTTCGTATAGGTCTTCCCCACGACACATTATTCCTGCAATGGTCAGGAACAGATCATTGTTCTGTGAGGAGTGAGCTAGGGACAGGAGCACCTAGTCTTAGGCTCTGGTAAGGTCCATCTGCCTTCAGTCAACCAGTTCCCCAATGCTTTCTTCATCCAAAAATCCAGTCTGCTTAGACCAAAGGCATATTCAGAGTGTCATCCAAAAGACCATTCAATGTCATTGTCTGGTCGCATTCTCAGATTGCACTGTCCATCACAGTTATCAGCTAGCGTCCTTCTGCTCAGCTGTAGGGACTGGCAAGTGCAGCTTACTACTCGGATGTCCCCAAGCTAGGAGAGTCTGGCTGGGCAGGAGACCCCATATGTGGCTCTCAGAAACTGACAAGGAAACCTAGCTTGTGATGTTGTTTGTCACCTGCAGCTGCTGATCGGTACAGATTTGCCATCGGTATCCCTTTGTGACCTTCAAATGTGCTCTTCACGCAGGGTAAACTGGAAAAATATTCCCCATGAAAATCTGCACATTTCTGTTCTCCCAACATGGGTGGAGAAGAGAGCCCGGTGTACATGACAGTCACTGCACACGTGTGAGTACTCTACAGGTGTCGACGGGGCAATAGGAAAAAGGCCAGGACTGAGCAGCTGCTCCACAGAGGACAGCTTGTGGGGAAGTCCCTGTAGGCACATATAAGAGACTGCTCTGAGTGATAGTTTGTTTTTTTTTAAGATTTATTTATTTAGGTCCTGCCCTGGATGAAATGGCAGACTTTGGAGATTCCCTCAAAGAGGGCCTCACCCTCCCTGGGGAATGATGTGGGGATTGGGTGGGGGGCTGAGGAGGCTGATGGAGGGACAAGGGAGGAGGGGTTGGAGAGGGAGCTGGGGTTAACATGTGAAGCATTCATGTTTCTAATTTAAATTAAAACATATATTGAGGGGAAAAAAGATTTATTTATTTGGTACGTATACATTGTTCTGCCTATATATCCCTGCAGGCCAGAAGAGGGCACCAGATCTCATTACAGATGGTTGTGAGCTACAATGTAGTTGCTGGGAATTGAACTCGGGGCCTCTGGAGGAGCTGCCAGTGCTCTTAACCTCCGAGCCAGCTCTCCAGCCCCCACCTCTGGCTCCCAAGTGACAGTTGATAGTTCTACCCTGCTGTAGCACACCCAGCTCCCAGGCTGTCAGAGGCATGTGTAATGTGCAGTCACTTTGGTATATCAGGGACCAGAGAGCCAATGCTCCAGAAATGCCACCTCAACAGACACCAGAAGACTGGGGGCAAGTTTACACCAGCCCCAGCCATGGCACGTCGAACACACTTCCCCGAGTGCCACGCATAATCCAGGTGTTCTCACTGCCTTGCTGAGCGTCAGCGCAGGGGCTTGCAATTTTGTTCACCTGAGGTTTGAAGTGGAAACCCCGAACCTGAGGATTATATAGGAGACATGCAAGGGATGCTCATGTTTTGACCTGATCTGGTGGGAACAGGGATTGTGTGCACAGAATTCAATTCAGATGGCAGAAGTGGGTCTTAGTATACTTGGACAGTTCTCAGGAAGAGGAAGTAAGTTGATCCAGTCTTGGAAAGCACAGAACTATTCTCCCAGTCTCTAACCTCAAAGCCCAAAGCTCTGCCTTGTATTGCAACAGATTCCAGAACCACCTAACCTGTGCCTTGCACCATGCCCAAATGACTGCCTGCTGGACTGCAAGTTCCACATTTACTTGGCAAGGAGAGATCTGGGTTATTTCTGACACATCCCTTTGTCAACAGAACAGGGCAAGTCAGCAAATGTTTGATAATCACAAAGGCAACATAGTATAAAAGGACTCATCTAGTCCCAGTCCGTGAAAAAGGTGCCTGCCTCCAAGGCCTGGATTTCTACAATCAGAATTCTCAGACAGTGCTCTGTCCCACACAATGGATCTGACCCCATGGTGACCAGTCTGCATCACGGCTAGGAAGAGCCACAATCCTATCTCCCCGGTAGCTCACAGCCTCACTGCAGACTTGATGCTCTTTAATTCTCCTGGAAATTCTCACTTGGGCCCCCCTCTGCCCACCCGTGTGTGTGTGTGTGTGTGTGTGTGTGTGTGTGTGTTACACATATGTGTACGGGTTCATTTGTTATGAGTATGTATACAAAGACCAGAGACTTCAGGTCTGTCATGTACACTGGGCTCTCTTCTCCACCTGTGTTGGGAGAACAGAAATGTGCAGATTTTCATGGGGAATATTTTTCCAGTTTACCCTGCGTGAAGAGCACATTTGAAGGTCACAAAGGGATACTGATGGCAAATCTGTACCGACTGACTTCAGGTGTCTGTCTGTATTGCTCTCTACGTTATTTTTTGAGACAAGATCTCTCACTGACTGATGCTTGCTGTTTGAGTTCTACCAGATGCCCCAGATATCCAGCTGTCTCCAACCACCCTGACTCTGGGTTTACAGGGGCATGTACCTCATGCCCAGCTTTTACACAAGTGTGGGGATCTGAACTCGGGTCCTCGTGCAAGCAAAGCAAGCACTTTACATGCTGAGTCGACTTCTCAGCCTATGGTGACTATTCTTGATTGTCAACTTCTACATCAGGAATTGACCAAAACCCAAGCAGCTGGGTACACCTGTGAGGGGCTCTTTCTTCATTAAATCATTTGAAGTGGGAGGACCCACTTTTAATCTGGATCTTTTGAGATGGGAAGATCCACCGTTAGTGTGGGCCACACCTTTTGCTGACAGCCTCTACAAAGGACATGGAAGAAGGAAGCTTGCTCTTGCTGGCAAGTCTGTTTTCCAAGATTATGGTGTATGCTGAAGACCATCTAAGACTCCAGCCTCACTGACTGAACAACTGCTGGATTCTTGGACCTTGCATTGGTAGACAGCCATTGTTGGACTAACTAGACCACAGCCTGTAAGCCACTCTAATAAATCCCGTGTGTGTGTGTGTGTGTGTGTGTGTGTGTGTGTGTGTTCTGTAAGTTCTGTTCCTCTAGAGATCCCTGACTAATAGACAGCCTAAACCCTTTTTGTACATAGCTCCAAATACCCTGGAAGAGAAGACAGACATCTGTAGGCACAGGAATAATACAGTGCCTATTGTGTGGGTCTCAGTGTGGTTCAGTCTCTTGCTCAAGGTCACACATCTAGCAGAAGGACGGCAGGGCCAGGATAAGGAAACAGGTTCTAGGAGCCTGGAATAAATGGAAATGCCAGGAAGTCTCTGCCCATCGGTGCCCTGCCCAGGCCCTACGGGTCAGGACACATGGCCAGGCTGCCCTCAGGAACTGAGGAGGTTATGCTGGGAAAAGCAGTTAGGTGCACATCCCAGCCTCAGAACAGATGCTCACTCGGACATCTAGTGACCTGTGGGTGGTGCAATGCCTAGAGATAAGTGGCTCCTGAATGACAGGATGAATCCCATACCAACTTCCTCAGCCCAGCTGCCCACTTCAAAGTCACATCTCCAAGGGGACATCACGGCTGTGGCTGTGCACACAGTAGGACACATGTCTCAGGCTATAGAGATAGGGTCAGCTCTCCCCCCTCCCCATGGTGCTCTTCTCCCCTCTACCCCTGCGTGTTCCAGACTCGGTGTTTCTGACATGCAAGCTGCATCAACTCATTCACTCTCCTTCCAGCTGACTGAAGATCAGGACATGCTGACCCTCTGGCCAAGCCAGGCCCCTCCCCTTGTGGACCGTCCAAGGCCAAGGAGACTTTGGAGGTGAGACTTAACAAACCCACTCAGGGTCAGAATCCTGGCTGACATCCACCCAAATAGAAAATCCCTCCTTGCAGGGTAGCTGTAGCCATCAGGATGTCACATGAAAACAGCTGGCCACAGGTCACTGTCCCTCTACTGTTACTGGCACTTTGTGAGGTGACTGTTAAAAAAAAAACATCTACTTTGGGCTGGCAAGATGGCTCCGTGGGCAAAGGCATCTAATCACTCAAGCCTGGTAACCTGAGTTTGATCCTCAAGACCCAAGTAAAATAGGAGAGAATGAAGTCCACAGAGTTGCCCTCTTCCTCCACATGATGCCACAGCATATCCCTTCCCACCATCACTCACATATAACAATGAGTAAAAGAGAAAAAAATTAATCTAGTTATTTGAGTGCTTTTTTCCTGGTTGGGGGGAGGCTTGGTTTTCTGAGGGTGTGTTTGTTTGCTTGCTTATTTTGAAACAGGGTCTTGATGCATAGTCCCCACTGGCCTGGCACTCACTATGTAGACCAGGCTAGCCTTTGAACTTACTCCAACCTCCTGCTTCTGACTCCCAAGTGCAGGGGTTACAGGCATATATCACCACACACACAGCTATGCTTTTTCCTTTTTAAAAGAATTAAAAGATTGCAAAAGCTGTAAATAACAAATATTAATAAATAAATATTAATCTCATAACTCCTCGACACAGTTCTGCGGCCTGAAATGCTTCCCTCAGCTATACAGCATCGTGTGAGTGGAGTCACACATCTGTCCCTTTGTGCCTGGCTTGAGTCACTGAGCACAACGCCCTCCAGGCTCATCCCTGATGCAGTCTGTGTCACTGTCCTTCCTTCCCAGATCCAGTCACATTCCACCTCCTAGCCATTGTGAGTAATTTCTCCTGTGAAATGAGTTTCCCCCTAATGAGCAGAACAGTTCCCGGGCTATATATCTAAGCAGAATAAAAGTGGTTTTAAAGGATTCCAGTGCTTTTGTAGAGAACCACATATTCACATACAATCTATCTGGGAAAAAACAAGAAGCGGCACGGGGGAGGGGGGGGGTCCTGTCTGGTAGGGATAGGGGACGATTTCCGGCCCTACCTAAACCAAGTATATTTTGTAACCCATGCAGCACTGTCCAGACAGAAATACTTCACAACCCTTTAGGTTAACCAGATGTCACTGCCCAGAGATAAGCAGGCTACCTCCCACCATGATCTCTGTCCTATTATTAACCTAGCACTGATTAGCTACTTCGGGCCTGTGCCAAAGGTCACTCTTTGGTTGCAGGCAGGTGGAGATGGCCGTTCTTACAGACTCTTGGGGTGTGTTGATGCTGCACAGGAAGGCACCTCAGCAAACAGGGCAGAAAGTACTGCAGGGCCCTCAGCCCACTGGAGGGGCCAAAGGAGCTAACCCTAGGGCCTTTCACACTGGGGCTCAGGCATCTTGCTCTGCAGCCCTGCTGGGAAATCATTCCAGCCCCTAAAAGCCCAGAAGACCTATCCTGGATCCCAGAGAAGGACTTCCAGATAAGTGAGCAAAACTGTGCAGCAAGGCTTTGTACCCTGAGGGGCAGCCACTCAGCAAGGCCATGGGGCAGCTGAAGACTGAGGCACTATGGGTAGTCCCTCCCCCACAGGCTGCGGGATACTCAACCTCTGAGCATTTGTGTGTGCCAGGGCGACCTGCATGCACATTGGTAAGGGCGGTAAACACTTGCCAAACAGACTGGCTTCTCCTCAAGTTTCAAAGTTCGAATGTTGCCTTTAAAGACTGAGCTAAAAGCTTCCTCTTCTCCTCCCCGGTTCTCTTCTTCTATTTCATTAAAAGAAGACAAAAGGAGAAACACGTTTGCCTGGCAGTTGCTGACTTAGATAACTCTCTTGGCTTAATCACCTTATTCAAACTTTAAATATTTGGCTTAAGTCCCATGACAGAGTCAGACAAACATACTGTCTGCCATCAAAAGTGAACTTCTTTGTGTAAATAATGCAAGTCATTAATTTCTATTTCCTCGGGGCATGAGTTAAAAATACATTTTGGAAATGAGCTTTGATTGCTATTGAAGTACATGAGCATCACATGGTCCTCACAACTCTAAACTCGCTGTACCAGGTCAACCTCCCCCAAGGCACAGCTGGATCCTTTCTAGGATGTGCAATAGCAGGACACAGTGAGTGCAGAGACCAAAAAGGTAAATCTCTCTAGAGGCAGGGGTGGGGCTGAGGCATGCAGAGCATTTGCATAGGTGCTTGAGGCTCTGAGTTCAATACCTAGCCCTGACAGAGGGAGAGGGGAGGGGAGGAGTAGAGGGATGGGGATGGAAGGGGAGGGAGAGGGAAAGGGGGAAGAGGGAGGAGAAGGAGGGGGAGAGAGAGAGAGAGATAGATCACAGTCACCAAAAAGAGGTTAGTTAGGTTAACAGGTACTTGCAGCTCTACAGTGCTAGGATTGTGAATGCTTTACCATAGGGGTGGTGCCCCCTCCTCCCTCCCTCTCCCTCTCTCCCTCTCTGTCTCTGTCTCTGTCTCTCTCTCTCTCTCTCTCTCTCTCTCTCTCACACACACACACACATAAACACACACACTCTATATATCAAACTTTAACTTTGTGCTTTTAGGTATCACTTAAGTGAACTTAATTTAAAAAAGAATGAAAGCAAGAATGTTTAACCCCATCTCTTGCCACGGCAGAATTCTTATTTTCGGTGGCTAGAGGAAGGGTGGACCCAGGAGGCTGGGATTTCTCCTACCTAAATTACCACTCAGAAAATGTCTTCTTGAAGATGGAGGCAGAATCAAGACAATTTCAAACCCATAAAACCAGAAAGCCTGGTCCTGAGAAAGTTCAGAAATACAGACCAGTGATATGGGGGCCATGAAGGCAAACCTAGTCCACTGCCTAGACATGGCAGCAAGGGCTGTGTGGAACAGAGCCCCAAAACAGGCATGCCTGCGGGGCAGGGCTGTAACTCATAAGAGCACAGAGGTCTCAGGCGCAAATGGCCTTAATTACAAGTGCTCCGAGCAAGTCGTGGGCAGCTGTTTCAAGAAAACCTAGGGCCACATCTAAGAATGTAATTCCTACTTATAAAAATTGCTCTTCTGGCATGGAGGGAGGAGGGAGGGAGGAGAGAGGGGAAAGAAGGGGAGGGGGGAGGAGAACATGAGGGATCAGGAAGATTGAGTTAGGGGAAGGACACAGAAGGAGAGCAAGGAAAGAGATAACTTGATAGAGGGAGCCATTATGGGCTTATCGAGAAACCTGGCACCAGGGAAATCTCCAGGGATCCACAAGGATGACCCCAACTAAGAATCTAAGCAATAATGGAGAGGCTACCTTAAATGCCCTTCCCCTGTAATAAGATTGATGACTATCTTAAATGCCATCATAGAGCCTTCATCCGGTAGCTGATGGAACCAGAAGCAGAGATTCACAGCTAAATACTGAGCTGAACTCCTGAGGTCCAGTTGCAGAGAGGGAGGAGGGATGAGCAAAGGGGTCAAGTCCATGCTGGGGAAACCCCTAGTGCATGAACTGGCTTTTTGGAGCTCATTCCCTATGGAAGGATACTCTCTCAGTCCAGATAAGGGGGGGGGCTTGGTCCTGCCCCAAAAGATATGACAGACTTTGATGATCCCCCATGGGAGGCTTCACACTTTCTGAGGAGTGAATGGGGGTGGGATGGGGAGATGGTGGGGGGAATGGGAGAATGGGAGGGAGAGGGAACTGGGATTGTTATATAAAATAAAAGTGTTTTTAATTTAAAAAAAATTAAAAAAACAAAAATTGCTCTTCTGAAAACGGAATATACTTCAGTCATAGAGCAATTCCCTATGTTCAATCGTCTTAAAACAAGCAAACAAATAAATACTGTTGTTCAATCCCAAAAGAGGCAGAAGAAAACATAGCTCTGGCATTCACTGCAGGGGCTGCAGACCCAAGGATAATTTGCTGTGAGAAGTTAGAGATATCAAAACACCAGGCTTAATAGCTGATTAAAAATAAAACAAAACACCAGACAAAACAAAATCAGAAATTAAGGTTAAGACAAGAAAAGATAGAACAAGTTGACATAAGGCACCTTTCACTCCACCATGACACCTACACTGTGTTCACTCCAGTGACACCCACACTGTGTTTACTGTAGTGACACCCACACTGAGTTCACTCCAGTGACACCCACACTGAGTTCACTGCAGTGACACCCACACTGTGTTCACTGCAGTGACACCCACACTGAGTTCACTCCAGTGACACCCACACTGAGTTCACTGCAGTGACACCCACACTGTGTTCACTGCAGTGACACCTACACTGTGTTCTCACTCCAGTGACACCACACTGTGTTCACTCCAGTGACACCCACACTGTGTTCACTGCAGTGACACCTACACTGTGTTCTCACTCCAGTGACACCACACTGTGTTCACTCCAGTGACACCCACACTGTATTCTCACTCCAGTGACACCCACACTGTGTTCACTCCAGTGACACCCACACTGAGTTCACTCCAGTGACACCCACACTGTGTTCACTGCAGTGACACCCACACTGTGTTCACTCCAGTGACACCCACACTGTGTTCTCACTCCAGTGACACCCACACTGTGTTCACTGCAGTGACACCCACACTGTGTTCTCACTCCAGTGACACCCACACTGTGTTCACTGCAGTGACACCCACACTGTGTTCTCACTCCAGTGACACCCACACTGAGTTCACTCCAGTGACACCCACACTGTGTTCTCACTCCAGTGACACCCACACTGTGTTCACTCCAGTGACACCCACACTGTGTTCACTCCAGTGACACCCACACTGTGTTCACTCCAGTGACACCCACACTGAGTTCACTGCAGTGACACCCACACTGTGTTCTCACTCCAGTGACACCCACACTGTGTTCACTGCAGTGACACCCACACTGTGTTCCCACTCCAGTGACACCCACACTGTGTTCTCACTCCAGTGACACCCACACTGTGTTCTCACTCCAGTGACACCCACACTGTGTTCACTCCAGTGACACGCACACTGTGTTCACTCCAGTGACACCCACACTGAGTTCACTGCAGTGACACCCACACTGTGTTCTCACTCCAGTGACACCACACTGTGTTCACTCCAGTGACACCCACACTGTGTTCTCACTCCAGTGACACCACACTGTGTTCTCCCTCCAGTGACACCCACACTGTGTTCACTGCAGTGACACCTACACTGTGTTCTCACTCCAGTGACACCACACTGTGTTCACTCCAGTGACACCCACACTGTGTTCACTCCAGTGACACCCACACTGTGTTCACTCCAGTGACACCCACACTGTGTTCACTGCAGTGACACCCACACTGTGTTCTCACTCCAGTGACACCCACACTGTGTTCTCACTCCAGTGACACCCACACTGTGTTCTCACTCCAGTGACACCCACACTGTGTTCACTCCAGTGACACCCACACTGTGCTCTCACTCCACCATGTTACCCTTCCCCTGTGGCTTCTCATCTCTACTAGCATGGGAACGAAAGAAAATGTGACCTCTGCTCACAAAGGAGTGAGCAGAAAGCCAGCCACAGAAAGACCACAAGAAAATTGCTAAAGCCTTGGGGATTTAAGCAACATATTCCAAAAACCTGATGTCTTATAGGAGTCACCACTGAAATCTAACACTATCTTTTCCCCAGAGTGAGAGTCAGGGAGTTCCCTCCCTGTGGATCTAGTGATAATTATAAAGACAATGGGGTGCAGGGGTTAAATTGTGTTTCCAGAAAGCCATGTAGAAATCCAGCCTTGCTACTCCACACACCAGCTCTCCCTTCACTGTGCTACCCAACCACAGTGAATTCTAGCATGGGAATTAGAGGGAATGTGACCCATCCCAGAGGAACACATCTTGATGGGAAACTACATCCTTGAAGATGTTGAGTTGTTGAGGCGATGCTGTGGGTGGGTAGGCAATAATCCCACAGGGAAAGATCGGTGGATTCTAAAGGGAGACACAGGAAGAAGCCCACCAGGGATGATAAAGACCCTACTCAGCAAGCAGCCTTGTAGACCACTGTCCTGTGTTCTTCCTTCCCACTCTATGAAATCCTTAAGAACCCTCAGACAAAGCATGGAGAATGACAGGCCCTCCATTTTCTAGGGGCCAGGCCTTGAACAAATCTGATTTCCCTTCCAGCTCATATTTCTTGAATATTGACTTTTGAATGGTGAGAAGCTGGAGATGAATCCAGCAACAACATTTACCATGCTGGCAGAAATGAAGATACTTGAGACATTTGTGCTCCGCCCTGTGGCTATCAAACTATTGAAATTATAGACCCCCTAAGAAATTGGAATTTTCTCAGGAATCTCATGCTGGAAGAAGGAAAAGGCTGGATGAAGCCTAGTGCTACCCAGAGGGAGAGCTTATCTCCAGGAAAGAGATGTCTAATAGTTCTCACCATTCCTCAGACCACCTTGCAGGACAGACTGGAGCTGAGATCATGATGATGGGGGACCGACACCTGGGTCACGACTGCTTAGTCATGCATGCATCTTGCCTTCTATTTAAACCTAAACCTCACATCAATTCCTCAAGGAGACTGGGTCAGGAGAATCACTGCAACTCTTGGTTCCTCTTCCAAATATAGCCATACTGAATAAATCTTTTTCTGCTTCTCACTATTACTTGCTTGCTTAATTGGCCTGTTGGGGACAGGTGACTGAGCCTGGAGTGATCCAGGCTCTGACTCTCACAGCTCCAGTCACAACACTATGCCACTCACTACACCCAGATACATTTAAGAATATCAGTTCTTACCGGGCAGTGGTGGCGCA
The DNA here is from genome assembly GCF_017639785.1 of Mesocricetus auratus. NCBI lineage: Eukaryota > Metazoa > Chordata > Mammalia > Rodentia > Cricetidae > Mesocricetus > Mesocricetus auratus. Next base: position 31,462,607 of record NW_024429198.1, on the reverse strand, counting down.
CGCCTTTAATCCCAGCTCTCGGGAGGCAGAGGCAGGCGGATCTCTGTGAGTTCAAGACCAGCCTGGTCTAAAGAGCTAGTTCCCGGACAGCCTCCAAAGCCACAGAGAAACCCTGTCTCAAAAACCAAATATATATATGTATATGTATATATATTCTTAAAACTAGTTTTTAAAAATTTAAGAATTGCATCCGTCATGAAGAAGCTGACAGGCTAAGAGAACTCCAGTGAGGCCTAGCACATCTGTGTGATCATTGTATGTGCCATCATGTGTGAGCACGCATGTGCTGCTTTTAGTGTCCATATGCTTTTCAGGCACCTGTCAGGGGTAGCTGGAGGGGGACATCTTCCATAACTAGAGTCCTTGGGGAAACCGGCTGAGCTGTGTCCCTGAGAAATCCAGGTCCTCCTGAAACCAGGTCCTACAGCCTACAGGACTATACACTTAGATGTGATTCTTATTTAAATGTCATATAATGAAGCCTCATAAAATGCCTCTGGAAAGGGGGCTCAGACACCCTGACTAGAATCTACATGGAGCACCTAGTTCTTCCCCACAGTAGCAGACTGCGGCATGGAGGCCTTGCCTCTTCCCCTCAGGCTTGTCCTAGACTGGGCACAACTGCGCACCTGCTTGCACAGACGCACAAGGGAGCCCCAGAGTCACCCTGGCTGCCTCCCCATCCTTGCACTGTTCTCTGGCTTCATCTGTCACACCTTCTCTTTCTCGGTGGCATAGCTGAGTCCCCATCACCTGCTCTGCTCGCTCACTCTCCCCACAACCCACACACCCCTGCCACTCCAGCAGGTCTCAGAAAGGATCCCAGGTGCCAAATCTGATGACCATGCAAGGTTAACATCTGGCTAGCTGTTCCTGGAGTGTGGTTATGTCTTCCCCCCAAGTGTCTCTCTAGCCACAACTGCCATTGATGCTGGCTCCTTATTTATCCTTGTAGGCTGGCCTGAGTGTAGAAAGTTCTACTTCACACCTCACATTCTGAGCGAAGCCTCAGATGCAGTGGTGGCACGTCTCCCCCTCCTTCTGGGGCGTCACAGACCCATGGCACAGGGGACCACGAGAAAACTGCCCCGAGTCTCCAGTCTCGAGGTGACCAGAGGTGCTTTCAATGCTGTCCTGATATAAAGTCACCTTTCTGCCCTTTCCATGGGGAAACATGGGCCAGTGGCCTGGCTGGCATCAGTCAAATTCTACCCAGGATATGATTGGCAGCTCTAGGCAGGGCTTTAGCCACACAAATAAACCCAAGAAAATCTCAGGAGCCACCCACTGTTTCAGGAAGGAGGCTGCCGCTCCACTGTGCTGGATGTAATTTCTGGACATGATTAAACAGGAAGGGAATAAAAGACTCCGGCTGAGATTACATTCAGGAGCACCATGGAGCCTAGTTCTCCAGGCTCTACACTACCCACTGTTAGAAACTAGTGATTAGCCACACCTGCTGTTGTTGGCGGTACAGGCTATGTTCTGCCATTATCACACCTGGGCACGAAGCTGTGGGGTTTGGGGTCAGGCACAAAGCATGTCAGCACCAGCAGGGCAGCTGCGCCCCCCCCAGGCGGGAGAGCGTGAGCTCTCACACAGGCGTGGATGTTACTGGCTTTATTTCTAGATGTGGGTCAGAACTCACACTGACACTGGGTGTGGTGGTGCACTGTACTAATCCTAGCCCTTGGGAGGTGGATAGAAGGGGATCAGGGGTTCAAGGCCAGCCTCAGCTACTTAATGAGTTAAAAAGCCAGCCTGGGCTATGTGAGACCTTGCCACAAACAAATCCCAAAACTGCTCTTGTTTGGTGGACCTGAGAGTTCATCTATGAGTGACTTTTCTGCTATTCCATTGAGACGGCAACCCAGAGCCCTCCAGTATCTCCCGGAAACCATGGCACATGTGACTCCTGGAACCCTACCTAGAAGATCAGCCTCCAACTTCCTTCTTAGCACCCAGGCAGTAGCTTTGGAGCTACAAGGCCAGCTGCTAAGAAGAGGGGCAGATCCACTCCCAGGAGCCTGACACACAAGGAAGGAAATGCTGCCTTATTTCTTCTCCTGCTTGGTTAGGGCTGGGAGAAGATGGGGGTGGGGGAGACTCTGGCTTTCCCAGGTTCAAGGAGACCCTGCAAGAGCTCCAGGGACACCAGGAGAGCTAGATTCCCAGGGAGGGACTCCTTTTTAGGATTTGCAAGACAACTAAAGGAAGGAGGGGGCCCTCTGGGAGTTGGGCCACTCTGAGCTTCAGACACACTTCCATGGCCCACAGCTGTCCTTGCCCGACATCTGCCTTCCTCAGACCACCTGTTGCCCCTACCCAGTGACCTCTTTCCTCAACAGCCCCTCCTATCCCAGTGGCCAGGGGAGGAATTCCACTAGAAGAAGGTGGTTCTGCTTCCCAAGGACTAGAGGCTGCAGGACCATATTGATCAAAGGGGCACACAGCTGTGTCCCCTCTGGCTTGTTGGTGTGATCCCAGATGCTTTTGCAGCTCTGTGCTCCTGTTTCACGACAGTTACCTGATGTCACCATCAGGAAATCAGAGTGCTTCTGAAGGAGCCATCCAACAAAACATGTACCTGAGCTGGGTTTAAAGCCACAGCTGAGCTTCCAAGTTAAGCTCTCACCAAACATGATCGAAGTACAGGATGTCACTGATTAATATAGAATTCAGACAGGAGCATGAAGGGAACATTTCAACCATAAACAGTTCCACTGAGGGCTACCTTCACTTTCTTCTGGAAATCTGGTGACATCCCTGAGGTAAGGTCTAAGAGGGAGGCTAATTAGGACACCTGGTTGAAGGTGTCCTGTGAGGCAAAATGGAGAGGCTTTGGTGGACCAATGGAAATAGTGACCCATCTGGGTGCCCACCTCTACTCCCTTCTGAACAAATGGCCTGGCCATTGAGTACCTCCTTGGCTGCCCTGCTCTGGTCACTGCATTCTGGTCCAGCCTCTGGAAGCTCCTTGAGTTATCCTCTCCATCCCATACTTCTGTCCACTCGGGCTAGGTTACCTTGCTTATCCCTCCTGGGAATGCCTCATACGGGGCCTCCAAGAAGTCCCAGAGAATGAGGGCACTACCCCAGTGGGCCAGGGCTTAGATGCTCAGTCTCTATGGAGATAAGATATATTATTCAGCCTGAACTAGGCAGGCAGAGCAGCCATATATGGGAGAGCACAGGGCATACGGTGACCGAAACCGTGATGGGGGTGCCACGATGGCCCTACAAAGCAAGGATAGCAGCCATGCACGTTCCCCAGAGCAGGGGCACCCCAGAAACATATCTCAGACATGTACCTCCCTACAGTATGGGCACCCTGCTGTAGGACAGGCATCTCTCTAGGTCGTTGTCCCTGGCAACTTTCTACGAGGCTGCCATGCCTCCCTTATCCTTTCATGTCCCCAATGTTCTGCCGCACATTGGCTTTCTTTCGATTCAGATCCCAGGACCGCTAACGACCTCAGTAAGTCCCCTCCCATTCAATATTCAGTTCTTGAAGAGGTCGGTGTAAAAAGACAGAGACAGATTTGTCCCCGGGAGGTCTAAGTCCAGTATGCATTCCTGAGTGGAAGAATTGGACACGCCTTGATAACTGCTCCACAGAGGTACCCCTGGAACTCTATCCCTCCCTGCAGGAGCCCTTTGTAGCTCTGAGCTGCCCAAGACTGAGCCTCCAGGAAGCCACTGCCTTCTCAGGACTGCTGCCCTACCATAAATCGGAAATGTTCAGCGTCCCCGGGACTTGGCATTTGAGCAGCTGGAAGGCCGGAACTTTACCCTGGTAACACCAGGTTTTCTATAAGCACAACTGGGTGACTTCACATACAGGTGACCGACCCTCTCTTATCTCTGACCACTAGAGCTGCAGGCTGGCTCAGGGTCTCGCCAAACATGAAGGTGCACTGAGCAGCAGCAGGCCCCCTGTGGGAGCTCCTCTGGTTCTATAACCCAGGCTACCCCCCCCACCTCTGGGGATGGCATCTCTTGGCCTTTGCTGGTGCCTGGCAGGGATCCTGGCGAGTGACACAGTGGCCACACCATACCTGAGTGGAAAAGCAGTTCCCAAGTGGCATGGGACACTCTCAGCCAGTGCCGGGTGGTTCAGTGTGTCCTCAAAATGGCATAGCTGGTGAAGGAATAGCCGTTAGCACCTGGGCCTTGGGAAGTCTAGTAGGACTCGTTTCCTCTGAGAATGGAACTGCACTGCAGTGACAGTGCCACACAAGTCCCCTCAACAACTGGTTACATAGTCCCCCTGGGAACATGTGCACCTAAACAGGGGGTCAGGGTGACCTTAGTGCTAGGTGTAAGAAGCTGGCTTTGTTGTGTTTCCTGTGAGGGCCACAGGAGTCTTGCTTGACCCACTGGGTGGCTATACTCCACTTCTACACCCCGTATCCTTCCATGGAGAGCCCGGTTGTGTCAGAAAATGAGTAGGTTAGTCCTGTTGGGGGGGGGTCTACTCGCCCAAGAATACCTCTGTGGTCACAGATACCAGAGTACACCAGGATGTCCAGCAGGTGTCAGCCTGCACCCCTGCATCTGGCGCATCCTCAAACTGCTGCACATGGGAGGCATGGAACCGAGACTATACCTGTTGAGCTCCGCTATTGCCCAGAATTCCCCAGCACATGTGGACCAGGGACCCACATTACCTCTGCATCTGTTAAGGGTCTCCCACAGGAGCCATTCTATTCTCAGGAGCCCCTTGTGAAATGCTATGTTTAGTGGCAGCTGGCTGGGGCTCGGCATCACAGCCCAGGCGGCATGCACAAATCGTGGAGCTGTAGAGGTGTGCTGGGCTGGACAGGCACAAAGAACGCATCCCAAACATGCCTGCCTGTAAGCCAGTGTGGTAGGGGACCGTTCCTAGGAGGATGTGGGTCTCTCTTGTGCCCGAAGCTGGAGGAGACCCAAGCCCACAGGAACTATAATTCCTGTCCACACCAGTGCAGGTACAACCCTTAGCTAGCTTATGCCGGGTGAAGTAGGGCATCGAGGTTCCAGGCTGGTTGTGACTTCCTGCACACCAGGAGTGCCTGAGTCCTGACTCCCTGGCCTGATGGACACAGGTGAACTGCAGGACAGTGTTTTAACTTCAAGCTGCTGGTGCTTACTGTTCATTTTGCGCTGCTTTCCTGATTCTCCTTAGGGAGCATTGTTCTGTAAACAGGGAGATGAAGGCCCAGCAGTACCAGAGGCACTGGTTTGCCCAGGAACATGGACTGTCCCAGCCCTAGGCTATCTAGTCCAGAGGGACAAGAAAGCTGTAGTTGCCAAGCAACGAGATGGAGGCATCAGAGGAGCTTAGGGCCCCAGGGAGGGCGCAGGTGGCCAGCAGAGGGAGCGCAGCAGAGCCCGGCAGAAGTGGCTTCAGGGGACTCCCTGGTAAGCAATGACAAACACCTGGCCTGGGAGGAGCAGGTAGGGTGTTGACTGTGTAGGCTTACTGTGATCTCCTAGTGGGCCACTATGGGAAGGCTGAGGATAAGGAGAAAATGGGGACACAAGGTACAAGAGCCACAAGTCTGCCTGGCATTGCCCTGAGAGGCTGAGAAGGGCTGGTGTCCCTGAGGCCTCCCTCTGCAGTTTGCTGATGGCCCTAAAACTGCATCCTTACTTAATCCCCTGGGAGTCTTTAGGGCCTGTCTTCTGGTAAGGTCGTAGTTCTATCCCTATGGCCTCCTTTAGCCCCGATCTCCTCCTTAAAGGTTCTGCTCTGGACACTGACTTGGAGGCAAAGGCTTTAACCTACGTATCAGGTATCATGAGGACTTAGGTCAGTTTTCTGAGGTTTCCCCCTAACATCGAAGTCTCGTTTCCCCACCCAGGGCTCTTCGTTGGCTCCTGAGCCCCAGGTGGTATGGCAGACCCAGACACCCCTGCATACTCCCTTGGATGCCTGCCATAGAACTTTCCACAGTCTACCCAGCAAACCCAGCACTACAGTCCCAGGTCAGAATGACCCAAGGGGTGCCTATGCCCAGTTCCTGGTCTCTACACAGTCTGCACTGCAAGGAATCAAGGCATTATGCTGGCCTACCCCCGTCACCTGGCAGAATGCACTCAGACAGTACTCTGGTCAGTTCAGGGTTCCATGAGTACTAGTCTGTACACAGGTACAAAGGAACCCTTTAAAAGAAGGACCCCCATTCATTTATGCTCTCTTCCTGCTTTCTCTTTCCTGTGGTTCCCCGGGGGCTGACAGGACTTTTCCTGTTTCCCTCTTCTCTTCTGTCTCTGTGTCTCTACCTCTCTTCTCTTTCCTTCTCCCATTCCTCCCCTTTCTAGTAAAACTTCTCACTTAAGCTCTGTCTGCCTGGCATGTTTGCCCCTCCTCCGCCTTGGTCACCCTCGCCTATAATGGAATCTGCCAAGGTCCCCCATGCAAGGTCCCCCATGCAAGGTCCCCCATGCAAGGTCCCCCACGCAAGGTCCCCCAACGCTTTATCATAACATGCACAGCTTCCTCAGCTGCTCCTTCACTCATTCCTCCCCCGACCCCCATCAAGGAGGACCTACACACTGGCTTGTGCAGGCTCATCTAACATGTTCTCAAGCTGAAGCTCAGAGCCAGGAAAGAACTCAAATGCAGAGTTTCTAGAAAGGCATCTACAGGCACCCAGCATCCACCAGGGAGGGAGTAGAGAGCACCCAAGTCTACCTCAGGCCACCATTGGAGCCCCTGACACAGAAGTGACTTCAAGGACGAAAGCCCCTCTGCTGGCATCCCATAGACTATCTTTTGAGTAGCCAAGCCTTCCTCGTCCATCATTCTTGATGGGTACAAGCTCTGAGCGGAAAGAGAGGCGTCCTCGGATCTCACAGTACAGGAGCCAACACACCAGAATGAAAGTGAGATGCTAAAGCTGGGCACTTGCTTGGCAAGGGATCTGTCTGTTGGAGGGAGCAGACACAGCAGCGTGCGCTGCATGGTTTACGGAGCGTGCATTCATCATCTGGTCCTTGTTTGCAGATTCACAGGCCTCCATCCAGGTGGGGCTCCCAGGAATCGCAGAGGAGATAGCCACCAGGGAGAACAGCCAGCACCCAGATGGCCTGTTCACAGTCCCTTTCGCGCTAACATCATCACATCACAATGACAGACCAGCTTGATCAATCACTTAACACCAACAACGATGACACAACACACACCTAGCACGGAGGTGTGACTGGTTAGGAACACTTGGGGAGACAAGTTTACTCTGTCACCTCTCAGGATGAGGCTGGAACCAAGGCTCACCACTTTACCAGACTCCATCCCATGCACTCCACACTGTTGCCCCTGTGCCGGCCACACGGCCACAGGCCACCTGACAGCCTGCTGGGGACATGGGTTTGCCTGTTCACTTCAGGACACACACCATGGAAAGCTGGTGTCATCCACCTATACCAGAGAATTCTGTACAGAGAACTCTGAGCCTGGCAGCTTAGAGGGATGGAGAAAAGGACCCAGCTCACTATGGGTCATGAGGAAGAGTGGCTATGCCACCAGTGTGGGTTGTCTTGTGTTCTTTCTTTTTCTTTCTTTCTTTTTGTTTGTTTGTTTGTTTTGAGACAGAGTTTCACTCTAAGCCAGGCTGGAACTTACCATCCTTGATAATGAGATTACAGACATGTACCATGTGCCCAGACACTTGCTTCCTTAAATTCTGTTTAGTTGGGTTTACAACTAGTTTTTGTTGTTTTATTTTGTCTTTATTGTTTATATTAGACAGGGTCTCATTCTAT